>NC_091288.1:192165974-192469474 GCF_032444005.1 Ranitomeya imitator
CCCTCTGTCTCTCTCTCTCTCTCTCTCGCTCGCCCTCTGTCTCTCTCTCTCTCTCTCGCTCGCCCTCTGTCTCTCTCTCTCTCTCGCTCGCCCTCTGTCTCTCTCTCTCTCTCTCGCTCGCCCTCTGTCTCTCTCTCTCTCTCTCGCTCGCCCTCTGTCTCTCTCTCTCTCTCTCTCGCTCGCCCTCTGTCTCTCTCTCTCTCTCGCTCGCCCTCTGTCTCTCTCTCTCTCTCTCTCGCTCGCCCTCTGTCTCTCTCTCTCTCTCTCGCTCGCCCTCTGTCTCTCTCTCGCTCGCCCTCTCTCTCTCGCTCGCCCTCTCTCTCTCGCTCGCCCTCTCTCTCTGCGGACATGTCAGAAAATGTTTCCATTGACAAATAGAAACAACACAAACGACGCATCCGTCATTTCACTGGATCCGTCGCACGCGTTTTTCACTATTTTCATGACGTCCGTCGATACGTCATTTCACTGCACGACGATGGAAACCAGAAAACGGAAGTGTGAAAGTAGCCGAAGTGCGGCCGCACTGGTGACTTATATAGAGGCAAAATTATGTTCTCCTCATGAGCATCTATGCCTTTCTTAACCCCTTTATTCCATATGACGTGCTATCCCGTCCAGGTGACCTGGGACTTAATTCCCAGTGACGGGATAGTACGTCATAGTGTTTAATGCGACATCGCGACTTAAGTCGCGGTGATCGCATTAAATTTCCGGCGCCCTCTTACCTGGAGGAAGATGGCGCCGACATCCCCGGGCATGGCTTCGCCCCCCAGGCCTCTGGATCGCTGTGATTGGCTGTTCAATTCTGAACAGCCAATCACAGCGTTCCTCATTGTTTCAGCCAATTGGAGCGGCTAAAGCAATGAGGTCGCAGGCTAGGATCGAGTACCGATGTACTCGATCCTAGGGCCGGTGCCTGGCAACGCCAGGAACCGGCAAAACCCCCCCGGATTGGCGCGATCGCCGATCGTATCGATTGCGCCAATCGCAGGGCACAGCGGCGGTATTACCGCCGCTGTGCCCTGCTGTACTGGCCTGGATCGGTGCTGCAATAGCACCGATCGTAGGCCAGAGCCTAGTGCAGGCCCAGCAGGGCCTGCAGAGGCTGATTGGCGCGATCGATGCGAACGACGATCGCGCCAATCACCGGGCACAGCGGCGGTGTTACCGCGCTGTGCCCAGCTGTTCCCTGCCCCGTGCCCGGATTTTCCCTGCCCCGTGCCGGCTGTCCCCTGCTCCCATACCCCCTGCCCTCTGCTGTAGCGGCCTGGATCGGTGCTGCCATGGCACCGATCACAGGCCAGTGACTAGTGCAGGGCCTGCAGGAGCTGATTGGCGCGATCGACGATCGCGCCAATCACAGGGCACAGCGGCGGTCACGTTGTGACCGCTGTGTGCCCTGCTGGTGACCTGGCAGTGACCTGCCTAGGATCGGAGGGATCCTAGGCAGTTGCCATGGTCACCAAGCCCTGCAGGGATTGGTGGGATCGATGTTATCATTCGATCCCACCAATGACAGCTCACAGCAGCGGTGTGACCGCTCTGTGACCTGTCTGTCACCTGCAGGTGACCTGTGTGACCGCTCTGCAGGGGTCCTCACTCTAGCTGAGGGACTCCTGCTGAGCGGTCACACAGCCAGATCTTGTCTTGCTGGGCCTTGTGGTGCTACAGAAGCCTGTAACACCACAATCCCCTGCGATACAAAAAAGCGGAAGAAAGAAAACCAAAGAAAGAAGAGAGACTACAAAAGGTAAGTGCTAACAGCCCCTACCCGGTCTCATTTCACCCGCCCATCCACCCATCCCCCCTTTCACCCTCTTCCCCCCTTCCCCCTTTTTTACCCCCTCCGTCCCTCTTTGCGCCGCCTCCGTGCGCACGTTTAGCAGCCGCCGAGCGTTGATTGGTGACGCAGTTCACCGATCAACACTCGTGCTCGCTTTTTTTTCAGCAGCCCCCTTTGCCCAATTCCGTACACCCATCCCGCAGCCGCCAAACTTTGATAAGTGACGCAGTTCACTTATCAGAGCTTGTGCCTGCCGTTTTCCTTTTTTTTTTTTTTTTTCACCACACCTGTGCGCACACCCAGCAGCCGCGCGAACTTTGATAAGTGACGCGGTTCACTTATCAAAGCTCTCGTGCCTGCCGTTTTTTTTTTTTAACACATCCCCGTGCGCTCACCCAGCCTCCGCATCTGATCCTTGCCTTCCTTTTTTTTTTTTTCTCCCACATCTCCGTGCGCTCACCCCGCGCGCATCTAACCCGTGCTTTCCTTCCCCCCCCCCCCCCATCTCCGTGCGCTCACCCCGCCGCGTCTAACCCGTGCTTTCATTTTTTTTTTTTCTCCCACATCTCCGTGCGCACACCCTGCGCGCATCTAACCCGTGCTTTCCTTTTTTTTCCCCCCACATCTCCGTGCGCTCACCCCGCCGCGTCTAACCCGTGCTTTCCTTTTTTTTTTTTTTTTTTTTCTCCCACATCTCCATGCGCTCACCCCGCGCGCATCTAACCCGTGCTTTCCTTTTTTTCCCCCACATCTCCGTGCGCTCACCCCGCCGCGTCTAACCCGTGCTTTCCTTTTTTTTTTTTTTTTTTCTCACATCCCTGTGCACGCACCCAGCAGCCGCTGAACTTTGGTAAGTGACGCGGTTCATTTATCAGAGCTCTCGTGCCTGCGGGTTTTTTTTCACATCCCCGTTCACACACCCAGCAGCCACTGAACTTTGGTAAGTGACGCGGTTCACTTATCAGAGCTAGGGCCTGCTGTTTTATACTTTTCTTTCACAGGTATTTTTTTTTCCTTTAGCTTTTTCTTTTCAGAGTAGTTTGCACCAAGCACTATCCCCCCACACTTACACATAGTTACCAATAAAGTACACTCAAGCACC
Source organism: Ranitomeya imitator (assembly GCF_032444005.1). Lineage (NCBI taxonomy): Eukaryota > Metazoa > Chordata > Amphibia > Anura > Dendrobatidae > Ranitomeya > Ranitomeya imitator. Next base: position 192,168,863 of record NC_091288.1, read on the forward strand.
ACACTTACAAAAAAAATGTCCCGTTCGTCCCAACAGCGCTATTCAGTGGAGGAGGCATATGCTTTCCTTGCCTCCGACACTGATAGCGAGGGAGAGGATCCCACTTTTCTTTATTTTTCTGATTCTTCCTCATCCTCTTCCCACTCCTCATCTTCCTCCTCCGGCCCTGCGGAACCGCCACGCAGACGCCGCAGGACAGAAGATGAGGCTAGGCCCACCATTGCTGAAGACGAACCAGCACACCCCACTGCGGATCCCATATGGACCAGGCCCCCCGAAAATTACGAGCCACTGATTCCTGATATTGTGGCAGAATCAGGAATCAAGTTTGACAACACCGGCCTCACAGAACTAGACTTTTTCAAAGTCTTTTTCTCTGAGGCTTTCGTCAACCTCATGGTGGAGCAAACTAATCTGTATGCTCGGCAATTTTTGGACCAAAACTCGGGTTCATCATATTCTAACTGGTCTCCTGTAGACGCAGTTGAAATGATGCAGTTTTGGGGCCTGGTCCTTCATATGGGGATTCTGAAAAAGCCTGAACTTCAGCAATATTGGAGTGTGGATATTTTATATAACACTCCAGTATTCAGAATGGTCATGACCCGGACGCGTTTTGAGGCCATCCATAAGTTCCTGCATTACAACGATAATGCACGGTGTCCCGCACGAGATGACCCCAACTTTGACCGTCTGTTCAAAGTTCGGCCGGTCATCGAACACTTCAACAAAAAGTTTGCAGAAGTGTACGTGCCTCAAAGGGACATCTGTGTGGATGAGTCCTTAATTCATTTTAAGGGGCGGCTCGGATTCCGTCAATACCTGCCCAGCAAGAGGGCCAGGTACGGAATCAAACTCTACAAGCTGTGTGAGAGTGCCTCAGGGTACACCCACAGCTTTAGAGTCTACGAAGGGAAGGACAGCAGGATTGAACTGCCTGAGTGTCCTTCTATCCTGGGAGTGAGTGGGAAAATTGTGTGGGATTTGGTGCACCCACTGCTGGATAAAGGTTATCACCTCTATACCGATAACTTTTATTCCAGCATCCCACTCTACAAATCTCTCTTTGCGCGAGGTACCGCAGCCTGCGGTACTGTCCGCAAAAATCAGAGAGGCCTCCCAAAGACGCTACTTGGGCAGATTCTCAGAAAAGGTGAGAGCAAAGCCCAATGTAGCGACCACCTGCTGGTTGTCAAGTACAAGGACAAAAGGGATGTCCTTCTGTTGACCACCATACACGGTGATGGCAGCGCCCTCAGCACTGTTCGGGGTACCTCTGCACAGGTCTTCAAACCGGACTGTGTACGTGGGTACAACAAAAACATGGGGGGCGTTGATCTCTCCGATCAACTCCTCCAACCGTACAGTGCTTTGAGAAAGGCATCGTACAAATGGCAATGCTCAACGCTTTCCTGCTGTCACGATGTGCACGCAACACCGATACGTCGTACCTTCATTTCCAGGAGGTAGTGGTTAAGGCCCTGATGTTTGGCACGAGGGAAGGAGCGGGCCCCAGTACTTCTGGAACTGAAGGTGCACGTATCGTACCAGGCCAGCATTTTCCTGGGGTGGTCCCACCAACTGAAAAAAAAAGGTAAGCCGCAAAAAAGGTGCCGAGTGTGCTACAAAAGAGGAATTCGAAGGAACACCATCTATCAATGCGACACCTGCCCCGACAAACCTGGCCTGTGTATGAAGGATTGCTTTAAATTGTACCACACCTCCATGCACTACTAATTTACTTACCAGGAAATAGAATAATTCCAAAGTTGGCACATCTGCGTAAGTTCTCTGGCGGTCTACTTTCCAAAATGTTGTCACTTGTGGGTTTTTTTCCTGTTTAGGCACATCAGGGGCTCTGCAAACGGAACATGACGCCCGCAGACGATTCCATCAAAGTCTGCATTCAAAAATGTCAGTACTTCCCTTTCGAGCCCCAACGTGTGCCCAAACAGTTTTTTCCCACATGTGGGGTACCAGCGTACTCAGGGCAAATTGGACAACAACTTTTGTGGTCCAATTTCTCCTGTTACCCTTGGGAAATTAAAAAATTGGGGACTAAAAGATCATTTTTGTGTGCAAAAAATAGGATTTTTTATTTTCACGCCCGGGCGGTATAAACTTCTGTGAAGCACTTGGGGGTTCAAAGTTGTCACCACACATCTAGACAAGTTCCTTAGGGGGTCTAGTTTCCAAATTGGGGTCACTTGTGGGGGGTTTCCACTGTTTAGGCACATCAGGGGCTCGTCAAACGGAACGTGACGGCTGCAGACGATTCCATCAAAGCCTGCATTCCAAAACGTCACTACTTCCCTTCCGAGCCCTGACGTGTGCCCAAACAGTAGTTTTCTCCCACATATGGGGTACCAGCCTACTCAGGACAAATTGGACAACAACTTTTGTGGTCCAATTTCTCCTGTTACCCTTGGGAAATTAAAAAATTGGGGACTAAAAGATCATTTTTGTGGGCAAAAAATAGGATTTTTTATTTTCACGCCCGGGCGGTATAAATTTCTGTGAAGCACTTGGGGGATAAAAGTGCTCACCACACATCTAGATAAGTTCCTTAGGGGGTCTAGTTTCCAAAATGGGGTCACTTGTGGGGGGTTTCCACTGTTTAGGCACATCAGGGGCTCACCAAACGCGATGTGGCGTCCGATCTCAATTCCAGCTGATTTTAGCTTGAAAAAGTCTTATGGCGCTCCTTCCCTTCTGAGCCCTGCCATGCGCCCAAACAGTGGTTCCCCCCCACATATGGGGTATTGTCTTACTCAGGACAAATTGGACAACAACTTTTATGGTCTAATTTCTTCAGTTACCTTTGGGAAAATAAAAAAATTGTTGCTAAAAGATCGTTTTCATGACTAAAAAGTTAAATTTTCATTTTTTCTTTCAACATTGCTTTAGCTCTCATGAAGCACCAGAAGGGTTAATAAACTTCTTGAATGTGGTTTTGATCAGCTTGAGGGATGCAGTTTTTAGAATGGTGTCACTTTTGGGTATTTTTTGCTATATAGACCCCTAAATGTGACTTCAAATGTGAGGTGGTCCCTAAAAAAAATGGTTTTGTAAATTTTGTTGTAAAAATGAGAAATTGCTGGTCAACTTTTAACCCTTATAACTCCCTAACAAAAAAAAAATTTGTTTCCAAAATTGTGCTGATGTAAAGTAGACATGTGGGAAATGTTAATTATTAAGTTTTTTGCGTGACATATCTCTGTGATTTAAGGGCATAAAAATTCAAAGTTGGAAAATTGTGAAATTTTCTGAATTTTCGCCAAATTTCCATTTTTTTCACAAATAAACGCAGGTAATATCAAAGAAATTTTAGCACTATCATGAAGTACAATATGTCACGAGAAAGCAGTGTCAGAATCGCCAAGATCCGTTGAAGCGTTCCAGAGTTATAACCTCATAAAGGGACAGTGGTCAGAATTGTAAAAATTGGCCCGGTCATTAACGTGCAAACCACCCCCGGGGCTTAAGGGGTTAATGCATCCCATTATTTTATTTGCCTTGGCTGTAACTGCCTGAGACTGATCACTGAAGTAATCTCTTTATATAGCGCCAACATATTCCGCAGGATTTCCATTCTTTGCACACATTATCATCGCTGTCTCCGATGGACCTCACAATCTAAATTCCCTATCATTGTCCTTGGAATTTACCATCCACCCACAAGTCTTTTTCAGCGACTGTTTTGCTCTGCCCAAGTGCCTGACCTTGCATTTATCTACATTAATTTTCAATTACCATTTCTCAGCCCAAGCCTCCAGCTTGTATAAATCCTTCTGTAATATGAAATTCTGCTTCTCTGTGTTGATTACCCTGCAGAGTGTAGTATCCTCTGTAAGTATTGTAATTCTACTCTGAATGCCCCCTACAAGGTCACTAATAGATGGTAAAAAGAAGAGGGCCCAATGCTGACCCCATGTGGTACCCCACTTTTAACTGTCACCCAATCAGAGTGTGTGCCATTTTGGTTCACTAAAAATATGATGCCATACACACATTAAAGATCGTTTATGGGCATTTACCATCTAGAATGGACTCTGGAGACAACGGTCAGCCAAATTATTTGCGTTTGCTTTCAAGCGCTGTCTCTCCTGTGGATCACTATGGGAGGTATTATTGGGCAGAGGTCAATACTTCTTTACATCTTCCTCGGTTATATAGTAACCCATGTTGTTATTCGGCTACATTCACCGTTTCTGGAGACAGTTTTGCTTCCCTCCTTATGATCAGCACATACCGGAGCTGGAGGAGTTTAGTTCCCAATGCTTTCTTATTACAAGAATAACTGATTTTAAAATGAAGCTCCTGCGTCCTATATATTTTGCACTAGTAATGGACGGCACTGGGTTATTTATTCCCTGCAGCTGCCGGTTTTTTGTTTTTTTTTCATTTTTGACCGTATCTGTTTATATGAAGCGGTGTCCAAAGCGTGGCATACTGCGATTTGGTGATAGTTTTCATGAGTGATCGCCTATGTCTTGCAGAGCACATAGTGACTCAGTCTACAACATTAGTAAAGTATGACCATAAAAATATCCAAAAGACATATAAACATAGTTATAGGGATTTTCCCATCATACAAAGATCAATAACCGGTGGGTTCTACGGACACATTCAACTGACACGTACAAAGTACCCAGAAAAACCAGGCCTGATTATTTTTGTTACTATACTATGTGTATCATGCAGTATAATATTGGAAGATAAGTAAAAGAAAGAAAAAAAAAAAAAAAAAGAGGCCAACAGTGCCCCGACGCGCGTTTCACTGTTACGCTTTCTCAAGGCAAGTGTGGGACATTAGTCAATTACCTGTTAATGTCCAGATCTTGTTTTCCAGAGATTTGGACATAAACTCCGACTAAGCCACTGGCATCTCAAATTATAATGTGAGCACAGCGTATACATACATATTAGATTAATATGTGCGGGACCTGCCAACCATCTAACGTGTATGGAGGCCTCTTGACACCGAGGCGGCAGATGTCGACAGATAAGGATTGGTAGATGAGTAGCGATGAGCCTCTGCCAGAGGTGTCTGGTCCGGTTTGGCAGTGGCTTACTCGCCTCTTCATACAGAACGCATCGGGTCGTCTTCAGTATGACCAATGTAGAAACCTTGCTTTCCAGTTGGATTTCATGTTTTTTTTTAGTTTTTAGGCTGTTGGGTCCCATCTAGGTCAGACGACGGGTTCCCGCAGGAAAACAATGTTGTAGCTGTAAGTGTCTCTTCCTCTATGAATAGGCGTATCGCTGAGAACAAGGGCAGCGCCGGTGTTAGCGGGCACCGCACTGCTACCGCTGTGATTTTTCACAGCTCCCTTTCTGTTAATCGCGGTTGCTTAGCGACTCGGTCAGCATGCATCTGGTACTTCTTTTCAATATAATTTTTGCTCCCTTTTATGCACCGTTTATATCCCGTCGCCCCCGTTCTCCGAGCACCTGGCTGAATGTGTGCATGACGGGAAGATCATTTTAAAGCTTCTAGTTTTGTAATTTTTCTCTCGTCTTCTTCCTTCCTATAGGCCTTGATGACGATGATCCTAAAGGTAAGAAGTCTAGTAGGTTGTGCGTCCTCAGCCTTTGTCATTCATCTGTTTATGGAAACAAAAAAAAATTAAGTAGTGTTTTTTTTTTTTGTTTGTTTTTTTTTAAGCCGGGGACACTACAGTGACTCAGGCAAACGGAGACGTCCTCACCGCCGAAACTCAGACAACCCTATTAAACGGCTACACCTGCAATGACTGTAGCATGCTCTCCGAAAGGAGTGATGTCCTCACCGCGTACTCTGCCGTGCCAGCCGCCGCCGCGTCCTCCTACTCCACATCTACAAAAGTGTACAGCCGCGACCGTGGCCACAAGTCAAGTAAGAGTTCCCATCTCCGGCCATCACTTCTGTTTGTCCTCATTTCACCGGTTTAGTAATGATTTGTTATATGTCTCTGCCTCATACGGTCGCCTGTTCATGACAGAAGCCACATGCAAAGCATCTCCGACATCCGCAGAGGAGGAGCTCACAATGTGAGGCATGTGAGAGTTTCCAAAATCTGCAAGGACGACCGATTAATAGTTCTCATAATATTTTATATTTTGTTTTCCAGTATGTACACCATGTTTTAGTTTTAAAAGGACCAGTGCCTTTTAAGGACCTCACCCTTCTTTCCCCAAGCTTTAGGTTGTGGGACTGAGTGTCCATAGTTTACGCTCCGTTTTCTTGCAGCGCCAACCTTCAAGAGAGATGAAAAGACGTTAGTAGACTTAGCTGAATGTTTTAAAGCCTCTCATAACTGTCCCCATGTTGATTTCATCAATCTTACGTGGTTCATGTACTGATGCTGCAGAGTCGCATATGCTGAAGAGGCAGGGCGAGTCCATTGGGACGTCTCCTTTCCCCCCCCTGACTAGTCCTCCATCAGATCCGCTAGTCACGCCGCCCTGGGTGTGATTGATAGCCTCCATATAATGGTCATTACAGGCCTCTAAGCCCCCATATACATTAGATGGGTGTCTTCTGAACGATGCTACGGCCAATTATTTGACTGACACCAATCTCGTCCGTCTCTCCCATATACACGGAGCTCGTTTGGCTGAGTGAGAAATATCTGCAGACCCGACGGCTTATCTCCAGGAGAACAAGGCTAATTTGGACAATCTTGATGAACATTACTCCTGACCATCATTCGGTCTACGTCCCCTTACACATCAGACCGTTGACCGAACCAGTCAATATTGGCGGGCTCAGCTGATTTGAGTCTATTGTGAATAGGGACCCTTATCCAGGCCTATCAACCCTGCCTGAGGAGGCGAGAAGATCCAAGGCAAGACTAGCCCTGGAGAAGTGAGACCCCACTGGACTAATCCTGCCTCATCAGCCTATGTGACCCTGCAGGATACAAGTGAATTCTTCAGCCCTTGTAGGCACGTAAATCCCCTCTAGGCCACGATCACATTTTGAGTATTTTACCTCAGTATTTGTAAGCCAAAACCAGGAGTGGGACAATCAGGAAAAGTATGCTAGAACCACGTCACCACTTCAGTATTTATCACCCACTCCTGGTTTTGGCTTACAAATACTGAACGCTGAGCGCGGCCTAAAAGATTCAAGTAGCTGTCACTATCCGATGGCTATGCTAGAAGTGAAGCCTTACCGCTAGCATGAGACCTTCTTTTAGCCCTTGGGCTAGTTCCTCAGTCATGGTGGCCCCCTGGTGACGGCAATGACTTGTTTTCTCTTGTTAGGAGAACGATCTCAGTACGTGCACAAGGCAGTGGTGCTGGTCAGAAGGACAATGTCATCCCTGACGGCACTGCTCGTGAATCTGTTTCACGTGATTACAATGAAGCTTGGTTTTGAGACAAAAGGTACCAAAAAAAAATGGTGATGAAGCCTCCCGCACCCACCACCTTCTTTTTGCACAATAGGTCTTCACAATCTCTTGGCTTGTGGCTTTTGGATAGTGGTGGCTTTTCTCCTCTCTGCAGCTCTTGGTAACTATGGCTGGATCCTGTCCTTGTAGCTTGTGCACCTCCACATCTTCGCAGGTGGGGATGTGATCCCTACCTATCATTTTCTGTAGTTTCTTCTTGGACTCAGAAACTTCCGTTCACTTTCCTGCTCTGCTCTTATGATCTGTCATGTGTTTTTTGTAGATACAGCAGAATCGTAATTTAATGGAAACTGCTGCGACTTTCTCATACGCTTTTGTATTTTGAAGGATTAGTTCCAAAATCGCAGGTTTTTGCCTATCCATAGCATATTCCCGAGAACGGGGTGCGGGGTCCTGGGAACCGGGTACAGCTGAGTCTCATGTGTAATGGAGCAGAGGTGCAAACCCTGCTCCATTCGTGGTCTGTGGGACCTCCGGTAATAGTGGAGCATTGTCCTCTGTTTTCTCCGGCAGTCCCATAGACAATGAATAGACATCAAGCACCATTCAAGGCAGAGCCCCGTTCCCAGGATTACTGAGGGGGAGGCAGCAGTCGGACCTCTGTCATCAGTAAGCTATAAATTACCCTGTGGATAGGGGAGAACTTCTGATTTTGGGGAAAAAAACGCTTTATCTCCACATTTTTACCTTCTGCTTGGTGAAGACGGCCGATAAAGCTGTCCGATAACTTTGCAACAATTTTTTAGGTAAATCTGTGGGCTAAAAAGCATTAACACAAATCTCCATCTTTTTGCTTTGTTTGCTTAAAGGGATAGTCCAGGAATACAATATTGATGGCCCGAACACCACAGGTCCATACGCACTGTAGTGGCCGTTCTGCAGATATTTTCATTAGACCATTATTAACGTGGTGGTCCAGGGTATGAAAAACATGGCACCAGCCATCACCATAGGTAGTGCATGGTATTGCCACTGATCCGTTCTACCGTGGTCACGTGGAGCTGCTCTGATCTAATCCTGGATAACCCCTTTAAGTTTTGTACAGAACTCCATAACTTTTAAGGCTATGTTCACACACGCAGTTTCCATGCAGATTGTGACACAGATGTGAAGTAGATGTCACCTGCCAAGTATGGATGGGCATTTCTTTAGGATGTTGGCTCAAAAAGAACGGCCACTACCGCAAGCGTCCATTTAGTTGACGTTGGACTGTTTGGCGGGATTCGACTACCGCTGGTTTATTTTAAGGACCGTCCTGTTTGACTCCTGGAAAATTCCTTATTTTGAGAATCAACACATCACAAAGTGCATGTTACTCAGAGGGCGTTAAGCAAACGGCGAAGCGCCACTGTGCAAGCAAATTTTATTCATGGTATTTCCAAGATTGCCGTCTCCTTGGTGTCATGCAAATCCACAGGCAGACGCTTCTTATATTTCATGTTGCCCCGTGTGTGTGTGTGTTTTCCAGCTCACTCGAATTTCTGTGGAAGTATGAATGTGAAAGCCCATCAGTCGGAGGCCGGACATCTCCATGTGAATGGAGAAACTCTCTGTAAGTATCCTAATGCATGGAGGCATCCGCGTGATAGTTGTCTTGGCATGCACGTAATCGCGAGAAGTTTGGCGACATTCCGCTTTTCTGTAGAAGATTCCTTACTAGTAGCGATGAGCGAATGGGTTATCCGCATTCTTAAGGGGTAACGGTGTCTTCAGTATTCTCGAAAAATAAGTTTGAGTCCCCGTGGCTTCATGTCTTGTGCCTGTTTGTTAGGCAATATCTGCATGTGTTGTGGCAGTCTTAACAGCCGCGGGGGCTAGAATATATTTTTCGATCACGCCGAAGACCTCGGCTAGTCCTCGAGCATGCTCGAGAACACCTAATCCAAGCACGTTCGCTCATCACTACTTATTAGCCAATTTGGCTAACTCCACTGTTCATTCAGATGGTCCATCAAAACCGAGTGCTTGTTGCTCTCCTCTTGTGCCATTCACAGGACCTCAAAAGTCAGGTGTGACTACAGTTTACCTCCAGTACCTTGACCTCGGTGGTCCAGGAGCCGAGCTATAGGCAGCGATCTGTAGAGTTTCTCACATTGTACAGCTGGTTACAGATGCCATGGAGAGGGTACACGGGGGCTCATCGGAAAGGGCCACATCTTGGGTTCCTAAACTCTCGTGGAGGTGGCTTAAAATATTGAGAGATTTTTTTTGGGGGGGGGATTGAGCTACAATAATAGACCCAGCCACTACTAATAAAAAATATGAGAAACGGGGTGCCTGACATTGGAGCTTGCCAATTCCTTAACTCGTGTGCTTTTCGGGGGTTGATCTCCTCAGACTTGAGGATAGGCCATCATTTGGAAGCCACTTTTAAAGTGAAGTTGCACTTGACCTTAGAGTTGGATTTTAAGGGGTTATTCCTATCTAAGAACATGATGGCATGTAGCTTGGAGTCAGACCTTTGGGACTGACCACCACCGATCTGAAGCTTGAAGGGGCTGCAGCGTGGCTCCTCTTCAGTTTTAACCAGGGCTGTGGAGTCGGTAAGCCAAACCTCCGACTACTCAATTTCCATGACTCTGACTCTACCAAAATGGGCTTGGACTCCACAACTGCTGACTCCTCAATTTCCATGACTCCGACTCAGTACTCTGACTCCATAGCCCTGGTTTTAACTCTGCGCAGGGGCATTCTAGGCGACCTGATGAGGCACGGCTCCTGTCAATTGAATAGAGCTGTTCCCTGTACAGCGGCTACCCTGATCCTGGTCACTTAGAGGAAACTGCAGCTAGCCTCATTCAAGTGAAAGGAGCCAGGACACGTCGGGTGGCCAGAATTGCCCCCGTGGAGGATTAAAACTGCGAAGAAAACTGTAACGGGCACGCAGCGCTGGGGAATGGAAGTCTCACCCCCAACCATCCTGTAAGTGATGGTATATTGCTTGGATGTACCGTTACCCAATAATGGGAATGTCATTTAATACTATACCACATTGACTTTCCAGGGGGTTCAGAGGTTTCAGAAATGTTAACTAATTCTTATAATAATCAACAGGTGATGACTGTAAAAGGATGAAACATGAAACATGCACCACTGTCCACACGCAGTCCTCACAGGCTAAGAGGGTGACGGGGTCCTTGTGGCACGTCTTTTCTTACACAGGTCCATTTTGCACATTTTTATGTTTCCTCACTAACACTGTCCTCGTCTGCACGCTGATCCGGACTCTACATTTCTTTTTTTATTAACTTTGTTCTTTTGTGTGTCAACCTGCAACGTCAGCCTGCAAAGGGCGGCTTGTCTTCCTCCTATAATTCTCCGGCCGAGTCTGGGGCGTTGTGGGCTCTGCAGAATTCACCATTGTCTTGTGTATGAGATGGCCTCACGGTGTGTGACCTCTAGTCCTCCGCGTGCTGGCCCATGTGGTGTGTGTGATGCCTGGAATGTATTGGAGTAGGCGTCCCGTCCTCCAGCCAGCAGACCTGCCCCAACATGGTGCGCCATCATCACGCCGTGCCCTGTTATGCAGCACTGATGGTCAAAAGATGAACAGAAGGTTTTCTAAGAAAAATGCCCTTTCCTGTTCCTCCGCAGCAGCTAATTAGGTAGTTGCATGTCCATATCACTTACCGTAGGCTGTGGTGCGCACGGTAACGGGACGAGCTACATTTGGAATATATTTCAGCTGCTTTTGTAAGTTTCCTATTGGTATCAAATAGCTTTAGACGTAATCCAGTAATAGAGGACACAGTCAAACGGCCATATAAATCGGACCACAGTGCACAGACTGGCTGGCCGCTCTCCTGACCCCAGCGTGACTGCTTCATGTATTTATATACAGCGGTCACGCTCTGGTTGGGAGAGCCGCCAGCCAGTCCGAGCATTGCTGTGCGATTTATATGGCTGTCTTGACTGCCCCCTTAAAGAGGGGTCTCCATCTCTGACATTTATGGCAATATCCCATAGGTGCGGATCTATCCTCTGAAATAACGATGGTTTGTCAGACACCTTAGCCTGGCGAGATGGAAAATGAATAAAGTTGTCCATGGCTCTCTCCATCCACTTCTATGGGAGTCATAGTAGCAGCCGAGTACAGGGACCCCCTTTTCCACAGTTGGACATGCATGTATAAAAGGGATGATGAGTGAACGTGCTTTGATAAGGTGTTATCTGAGCATGCTCGGGTGTTAATTGAGTGTCTTCGGCGTGCTCGAATTCTATGATCGAGTCCCCACGGTTGCATGTCCCGCTGCTGTTCGACAGCAACACATGCAGGGATTGTCTAACAGACAGGATTGGTACAAAGCGTTGGGGTTGGCACAGTGTCTTCAGTTTCGATTAATTCTTTACTTCCTTTGCAAATCGTGTTTCTTTTCTTCCTCTCTCCACCTTGAATCCTTGAATAACACTTTTATATCACTAACCTATTTCATAGCCCTGTACAAAGCATTCCCGCCCTTCAATGGAAGCTCAGTGCTGACCCGTCTCCTCTTTATTTTTATTTTTCGTCTTTTAGGTTCCCTTTTAATGCGAGCGGCGCGCCGTGCTGCAGCGGCTGGATGGTTTGTATCCAGGAAGGTGTTGTCGTTTCTTTGGTTGGCCATTGTATCACCAGGTTATTATTTTGATTTTGCGCATTGGGAAGGTCTCTGCACTTATTCGTTTTTTTGCTTTCTGGTCATACTGTCTTTATTTGATTAATCTACACACATAAATTGTGATAGTCCTCAGTATATTAGTGTCCATCTCGTATGGCGCCCTCACATCGGTCACTTCTTGTACCACACTAGTAGTATATAGTAACATGGCGTAGAGGAGCATGCCCGCTGACTGTTCTGTACCTGGTATTGGGATGCACATTTTTTTCATTCCAGGTTTTATTGCATGCTTAGGTGTCCATTTATCACGGCGTAGTCATCTGCACGAGCTCTCGGCTTTACCTCCTGCTTACATAGCGAGCTGTGCGTGTCTAATCCTTCACCTCTGCCTTGCAGGAATGGCCGCGTCGGGAATGTTCTGGTGGCTGGGCACAGGCTGGTACCAACTCACCACCCTGGTTTCCTTGCTGAACGTATTTTTGCTAACTAGGTCAGTATGTTATGAAATTGTAATGTGCGTGGGTGGGAAAAGACGGCTTAAATATGGGGCGCAATTGTCACCGAGCTGGTGCGTCTTCTCAAAATGGTCCTGCTTGACCTCTTTTTCTGCCCCGATTGACACCGGGGTACGTCATTGCCCCAGCCCTCGTGCAGGTGTACTGTCTTATCGGTGCAAGCACAGGAGCTGCCTCGCAATGAATCGATTTTTCCTCGGGGTGAACTCACTTTGGGGGGTATTGTAAGGACGCAGGTTTTACTTTCATTGTACCAGAGTGAGCACAAAATCTAATGATCTTCACCTAGGAAGGGTGAAATCTGGACAGACTTCTCTGGGAGAAACCAGCTGTGATGGGTGGGAGGAATGATTCTGTATAGCATCCAAGTGGTAAAATGAGCCAGACATCTTTCCAAGTTCTGGGTGAAAAAATCCACTTGCCTGTTTTGTAGTTTTTATCTAGTCATTGGTCTGAAGAATACAGATGTAGCAAAGTTTACCTTCACACTAATAAACCTGCACTTTGATAGCATAGCACAAAAGCATAATGAATTTTACTGGGATAGCATAGCACAAAAGTATAATGACCTGCACTGGGATAGCATAGCACAAAAGTATAATGACCTGCACTGGGATAGCATAGCACAAAAGTATAATGACCTGCACTGGGATAGCCTAGCACAAAAGTGTAATGACCTGCACTGGGATGGCATGGCACAAAAGTGTAATGACCGGCACTGGGATGGCATGGCACAAAAGTGTAATGACCGGCACTGGGATGGCATGGCACAAAAGTGTAATGACCTGCACTGGGATAGCATGGCACAAAAGTGTAATGACCTGCACTGGGATAGCATGGCACAAATTTTAATGACCGGCACTGGGATAGCATGGCCCAAAAGTGTAATGGTCTGCACTGGGATAGCATGGTACAAATGCACCAACGTATCCCAAATGGAAACAAACTGCAAATCGGGTGAAAAATGTTTCCTCCTCCTCAACCACCAGGAACTTGAGCTTATACAACAATGTCCCATATGTTGTTATCAGACATGTTAAAGATTGTCTGTGCTTTTATGTAGACCAAGTAAGAGAGGGAGATACAGCTACTTGTAACTGGTTAATCTGCAAAAGAAGGACATTGCTGCTTTTTAAGGGGTTAATATACTCAAAGAAGAAATTATCTACTATGTGGAGAGAGTTGTTTCTAATGGGTTATTCTGAGTCTCTCACTTAATACACAGCAGGCACACCAAGAAACTTGCAATATTAAAATGTTTCTTGTAGCTTCCTCCTCAGTCACTCTGCTGCTCCATAGTACACAGGAACCCATCACACATTGCTCTGTATACATCAAGTATAAAGTGTGACGGCGGCACAAGTGTTTGTGCTGTGCAGCCTCCTCCATCTCTGTGGCATCTCCTAGCTCAAAGGCATGAAGTCTCACAGTTGGCAAGTTGGTGAGACAGTGGCAGAACCCCCAAAAATGTGAAAAAAATCCATTCTAAGGTAGTAATATTTGAGTGTAGTTTTCTTTATATCCTTTTCAGTTTTCCATGAGTCCTCCTCTTTAATTCACTGAATTTACTTTTAGATGCCTTCCTAAAGCTTCCAGAGGGCTGCTCCTGCTGATCCCACTGCTGCTGCTCCTGGGTAAGCGCTGTCGGTTTTCAATAACAGATACATGACGTGATGGCTCCATCATAAATTACGTTCAGAGCACCTTCCCATCAACTTCATTTTCATCCTTCTCTGCCCTGCTTTCTCCTTCATCAACAGTTCTGGCTTCACAGGAGCCAGAGAAGGGCAGAGATGGGTGGGAAATCAAATGGGCCGAGGAACTCCTCCATGTTTTCCCCAGATGATGAGATCACTGGTCTGTCTTTAGGTCTCTGGCTTTGGGGATTTGATACGTTACTTGCCATGCTACCATTATTCAGCCGATCTAGTACCTACACAACACAAAGCATCGAGGACCCGATTCCCATCCTGAAGCCAGCGGAGGATGGTCACGCACCCAGCACGGACCAGAAGGTAACATTTCATCTCCAAAGACGAGAATATGCAAAGCTCTTCTATCTCAGCAGCCTCCTCTTTGCTCCTCCGAAGATTGAGATTGTCTTTGGCATTCACGTTAGCCCAACACGTGAAGCTGCAATGCATCGCCATGAATTCTGATATCTCCTTTATTTTGTGAAATATACAACGTCCCTTTTAATAACCTGAACTTGTTTCAGGAATCTAGACGTGAGTTTGACGTCAGGATGAAAGAGCTGGAGAAGAAATTTGGTTCGGTGGCCGCCAATCAGAATCATCAGATGGAGGATTACAACAAACTGAAGCTTCTGGTAGAGGATATTCAGAAACAGATCGGTCAGATTAACGACCAGGGTCGCATGTCTGCTTTAATTTCCGGGCTCGTCAATGAGCATCTTGGTAAAATAAAGACAAGTGTACAGGATCCCACCACGGTAAGTGCTCTCCTGGATTGTGTCCTTTCGGCTTGCTTCATAATCTAGTTCTATTTGGAGAGAACTTTAGTTCTAAGGCATTATCCCATGAACCACAATTACCTCCTATCCATAAGATAGCTGATATACGTATGATTGTGAGGCCCCAGTGGTAGGACCCTGAATCACCAGAATGAGGGGTCTGTGTCGCCCATGTGAATGGAGTGATGGTGCACATGGGTGATGGCTCTATTCAGAGACAGAAAGTGATTGGGGCAGTGGTGATGCACGTTCTCAATTCACACAGGGGACTTGGGAGCCCCTGTTCTCGTGATCGGTCAATGAGGATCCCATCAATCATACACTTATCATTTTGTGGATTGCATAGAAATGTAAAAGGATAACCCCTTTTCTAGCCAAAAAGTGGTGGTCACCAAGCTGAAGAGTCAAAGATCACCACTGTATCCTTGGGTGCCATACTCATGTCAGTCTTCATTTTTCGTCAGTACGCGTTCACATAATGTTAGAAGATGCCCTCTAGACTAGCAGTGTGTAGGGGTGTCCTGACTTACCCCAAAGAAAATTTGGGCTGTCTATTTCTAAATGCTCATTTTTTATTTTTTATTTTACACTCTCGGGAGATAACCCACCACAAGAGGCGGCTGGCAGCAGCTTATGCACCTTCCCCAATTCAAGTAAGGTGGGAGTCCGAAGAGATCGCGGTGTGACCATTAAGGTCCGCCAACAGCTATCGAAGTCCAGTATAACAGGTCTGACATTCACGTTCCGACTATGAACTGTGATGCCCAGACTGGCCGCAGCAGGTGACTCACTGCCTCCTATATGGCCATGCGGCTGTTGATTTCAGGTTAGGAGACCGACGGCAGGTTTGGACACCATACATCGGACTTATCGAAACCGGTCTAAGGAGTTTGGTCAGCTTTACACAGAACACAAGGAAACTTTCTCTTGATATTTTAAGTTTGTCGGGCTGAGGTTTGTCATTAAAGTTTGCAGTCACTCTGTGTGGCTGCAGACTTGTGAGTCTTCGCAGCACGTGCCGTCGGCGTTCTCCAGTGGCTGGCATTCATGTGACTGCAAGTATGCGAATAATATACTTCCGGCCACATTCTGACAAGTCTAGTTGGAATGTGGCTGGAGGTATGCTGCTACATATTTGTGGTGATATGGCCGCCCCCTCTCGTTACCCGCATCGGAGAATTCGGCACGGACTGTGAGGATTTAGAACTTTATAGTCATATAGTGGCTACAAACTTTCATGACAAATCTGGACAACTCCATTGGTGAGAGCAGTAGAGGTCCTCACCTTCCTGACCCCTCTCCACTCCTGTCTCAAAATTTTGCTCTCCTTACCTGGCGTTTGTTTTACAAAGCTTCTGTGTCGGATGTAAAAGGATTGTGCCTTTATTACCCCATATGTGACGTACTAGATTTTTTTTTTTCTCTATGTAATCTGCAGTTGTTTTTTTTTTTTTTTTTTTGCAGCAAATTATAATCCTTACTTTGACTGATCAGTAGTGTTCTCATTTTAGGAAGACCACTCTATCAGTAGGAATCACGAAGCCCGATTATTACACTTAGAAGCGCTGCTCACCAAACTATCGGAGGTATTTTACACCGGACCTTACCCTACCTCCTCAATAATGGCCCTGCTTGGGGGTGACTTGTGTCCATGCTTTTTCTTAAACCTTTCAGGCCGTTGCAGAAGATAGGAAACGAGCACAGTCAAATGCAAGGTAAAGATTTAGGTTAATCTCCAGCCTGGTGGCTCCAAGAATTTGTAGGCCATAGATGGAGCCCAAAGGACTGGTTGTGTCCATGGAAAAAAAAAAACTGCAAATCTTTTTTTTTTTTTTTTTCCCCTGGGCGGAGGGCTGCCTCACTAATCCATAAGTCAATGTCTGACCCCTGGAAGGATCAGATGTTGAGTTGTAGGGTAACTACCTCCCATAAATGGCCGTAGTCTGGTAGTTTTCTGGTTTTGACGCTGGTGATTTCCATGTCGGCCATAGATGGAGGCATATGACTATGTTCTTTTTGCGTGCAGTGAAGGAATCCAAGATCTGAATCTTTTACGAAGCAGGATCGAGAGTCTGGAGCAAAGTTTTGAGGCATACAAAGCCGAATTTCTCAAAGACTGGAGGCCCAGCTGTGACTTGCCAGACTGCCTACTTCAGAAGGTAATGGCCTCTTGGTGTATGGGCCGTGGTCAGATGTGCTGTACACGTATATGGAGGCCCCATGTAGGTTCTACCTGTAACTGGAGTATTTATTGCTCATTAGGTGGACGCCAGGGTGAGAGAATATGTCCAGATGATGTTTGGTAGCCAAGCAAACTTGCCAGAGGCCTTATTACAGTGGCTTTCTGCCAACTTTGTGAGCAACGAAGACTTCAGCGCCAGACTTCAAGAATTGGAGCTCCGTCTACTGCGGAACATCACAAATTATGTTTCTCTTACTGGGAAGGTGCCAACGTCACAAACGGTGGAAGAGACGGTGAAAGGAGGGATAGCGGGCATCACAGAGAAGGTATGGGGCCATAACGAGATGCTGATTATATCATAGGCTGTGTCCAGCGGCCAGGACTCGCAATCATGTGGAGCACTTGTAGGTTTCCATAACTTTCACTTGATTTGAAGGGAATCTGTCACCAAGTTTTTTTTTTTTTTTCTGCAGCATTATATAGTGGCAGAGACCCTGATTCCAGTGATGTATCGCTTACTGGGCTGCTTTCTGCACTTTTGATAAAATCCTCATTTTCTCTGCTGCCGATCTACCAGTTCTGTGTCTGCTGAGCTCTGTATAACCCCGCCCACACTACTGATTGGCAGATGTCTGCCTATGCAGAAAGAAAGCTGCCAATCAGTGGTGGGGGTGTGGTTGGGCCTCAGGTATCTAATCCTCCAGTGATAATCTCCTACTGATTAAGTGATTTTATCAAAACTACAGAAAGCAGCCCAGTCAGTGATACATCGCTAGAATCTGGGTCTCTATCCCTACATCATGGTGCTCTCAGATTAGGTGGCAAAAACCTGGTGACAGATTCCCCTTAAAGGCTAACCCAGCCTAAGCTCATCTCCTAACCATTGGACAGATGGGACCCCACTGATAACCGGCATTTCGAGCTTCTCGCTTCTCTCCCCTGATTGCCAGACATGCAAAGCGAAGTTGTAAAAAGCCGTCCTATGGTGCCACGAGCAGTGTGTGAGGTCCTACTGTACTCATGTTCCCCAGGCTCCATTTGTTTGTGCCCCTTACTCCAGATTTAGTGGTGGGTGCAGCGCACGACATCTGGACACGTTAACAAACACCTTACAGATGTCTTTCCTCCATCGCGGAGATTAGACATCAGCTCGATTTCTGCTTACAGGAAGCGCGTGTTATTGTGAATAATGCTCTGAAGCTTTACGCACAAGACCGCACCGGCATGGTGGACTTTGCGCTGGAATCTGGAGGTAATTTTTTATGCTCTTAAAGGGAATGTGTTGGCAGAAATAACCTACTGTTTTTAAATCGAAGTTTTTGTGTTAACTAGCATAAAAAAACAACAACAACATAAACTGCTCTCCGTCTCTTCGCAATTACTTTGCACAAACCGTTTCGATGCTTCAGTAGGAAAGATGGTGTCTGAGTCCGATCATTGCTGCTAATGTACATGTGCCCTTTCTGGCACAGGACTTTAGTCTGAAAATTCCCTTGTGGCCACAATGAGAATTGCAAGTTTAAATATAATTTTTTTAAATAAAAGATTTAAATAGGTAATTTTCTGATTATATTCCCTTTAAGGTACCGCTCCAGCAGTTTGCTTCTTTTCACCACTGGTTGGGTATCTGTTCTGTATGTTCCGTGTGTAGTAAAATACATTTCCATCGCTGCTGCGGTCCTCTTCTGCATGACCAGAGTTGCTTAGGTATCCATGGTTACGACCACTCGTATAAAGGCAGTTAGTGGTCGTAACCAAGGATACCTAAGCTATTGCAGTGCCCTGCATATGGGGTGAGCGACATGGCGAATCAGAAGAACTATACTACCTTTCTAATTCGAGGTATTTGCTAATATTATTATACCTACCATATATTGGGATAGGATGGTGGAGATGGGAATACATCCCTTTAAGGTTGTGTATTCATTTGATAACCTTTTTGCATTTTGAGTTCTCAATCAAATCAGGACGTTTACAAACCCAATCCGCACGGCTAAACAAGACTATTTACTACTTCAAGGAAAGGTTTCCATTCCTTGAAAGGACATACATGATTTTCTTTTTATTTTCTTTTTTATTGGATTCAATTGTTTAGGTTGTTCCTTTTCCATCTATCTGAAAAATGTTTATTTTTTTTTTTTTTTATTGCTTTTGATTACGTTGTTCCTTTTCCATCTTTCTTGTTTTAGAGCTTGGGCTGTTTCTTATTTCTTTTATTTTTTATTTTATAGTTTTTTTTACAACAGCCTAATTTTTATTTTTTCTTTAAAGTTATATGTAAATAATAATAAAAAAAAACAACTATGCAATGTTCAGCATTATTAACTAGGGTTCATGCAGATGTAGAAGATACAGATTTCTGGAGAGGCTGTGAGACCAGGTCCTTTGAGTCTCATAGCTTCCTTCTTTTTTACCCCCTTCATGACATGCGCCGTACGTGTACGGGTCTCTTCCTTTGATGTGGGCTTCGGCACTGAGCCAGCATCTTTTCCAGCACATGTCAGCTTATCAAATCAGCTGACATGTGCCTCTAACAGCCGCGGGTGGAATCGCGATCCAGCCGCAGCTGTTAACATGTTAAATGTCAATATTTTGACATGCTCGCACCAGAAGCGCGTCAGACCACGCCCGTGTCACATGAATGCAGGTTGCTGATGGGTTGGCATGTGTTTAACCCTTGGTCTGCAGGAGACCTCTGTGGTTGTCATAGCCGGAGAGCTGAGCGCCACCCAGCGGTTAGCACGGCAGCCCTGCGATGTGTAGCACAGGCGATCAGATGATCGCAGCTTCTAGTCTTCCGTGCTGACTATTAACCCCTTCCCGACCCATGACGCCACGTAGGCGTCATGAAAGTCGGTGCCAATCCGACCCATGACGCCTATGTGGCGTCATGGAAAGATCGCGTCCCTGCAGATCGGGTGAAAGGGTTAACTCCCATTTCACCCGATCTGCAGGGACAGGGGGAGTGGTAGTTTAGCCCAGGGGGGGTGGCTTCACCCCCTCGTGGCTACGATCGCTCTGATTGGCTGTTGAAAGTGAAACTGCCAATCAGAGCGATTTGTAATATTTCACCTATTATAACGGGTGAAATATTACAATCCAGCCATGGCCGATGCTGAAATATCATCGGCCATGGCTGGAAATACTAATGTGCCCCCACCCCACCGATCGCCCCCCCCAGCCCCCCGATCTGGCCGGTACACTGCTCCGGCTCCCCTCCGTCCAGTGCTCCGCTCCCCCCCGTGCTCTTGTCCGCTCCCCCCGTGCTCCAATCACCCCCCGTGCTCCAATCACCCCCCCTGCACTCCGATCCACCCCCCTCCGTGCTCCGTTACACCCCCCCGTGCTCCGTTCCAGCCCCCCCGTGCTCCGTTCCACGCCCCCAGTGCTTCGTTCCACCCCTCCCGCGCTCCGATTCCCCCCCCCCCCGTGCTCCGATCCCCCCCGTGGTCCCCCCCCACCCCATCATACTTACCGATCCAGCCGGGGTCCCGTCCGTCTTCTCCCTGGGCGCCGCCATCTTCCAAAATGGCGGGCGCATACGCAGTGCGCCCGCCGAATCTGCCGGCCGGCAGATTCGTTCCACAGTGCATTTTGATCACTGAGATAGATTATATCTCAGTGATTAAAATAAAAAAAATAATAAATGACCCCCCCCCCCCCCTTTGTCACCCCCATAGGTAGGGACAATAAAAAAATAAAGAAATTTTTTTTTCCCACTAATGTTAGGGTTAGGGGTAGGGTTAGGGGTAGGGTTAGGGCTAGGGTTAGGGGTAGGGGTAGGGTTAGGGTTTCGGTATGTGCACACGTATTCTGGTCCTCTGCGGATTTTTCCGCTGCGGATTTGATAAATCCGCAGTGCTAAACCGCTGCGGATTTATGGCGGATTTACCGCGTTTTTTTCTGCGCATTTCACTGCGGTTTTACAACTGCGATTTTTCTATTGGAGCAGTTGTAAAACCGCTGCGGAATCCGCACAAAGAAGTGACATGCTGCGGAATGTAAACCGCTGCGTTTCCGTGCAGTTTTTCCGCAGCATGTGAACAGCGATTTTTGGTTCCCATAGGTTTACATTGAACTGTAAACTCATGGGAAACTGCTGCGGATCTGCAGCGTTTTCCGCAGCGTGTGCACATACCTTTAGAATTAGGCTATGTGCACACGGTGCGGATTTGGCTGCGGATTGGCCGCTGCGGATTCGTAGCAGTTTTCCATCAGGTTTACAGTACCATGTAAACATATGAAAAACCAAATCCGCTGTGCCCATGGTGTGGAAAATACTGTGCGGAAACGCTGCGTTGTATTTTCCGCAGCATGTCAATTCTTTGTGCGGATTCCGCAGCGTTTTACACCTGTTCCTCAATAGGAATCCGCAGGTGAAATCCGTACAAAAAACACTGGAAATCCGCGGAAAATCCGCAGGTAAAACGCAGTGCCTTTTACCCGCGGATTTTTCAAAAATGGTGCGGAAATATCTCACACGAATCCGCAACGTGGGCACATAGCCTTAGGGTTAGGGTTGGAATTAGGGTTGTGATTAGGGTTATGGCTACAGTTGGGATTAGGGTTAGGGGTGTGTTGGGGTTAGTGTTGGAGGTAGAATTGAGGGGTTTCCACTGTTTAGGCACATCAGGGGTCTCCAAACGCAACATGGCGCCACCATTGATTCCAGCCAATCTCGTATTCAAAAAGTCAAATGGTGCTCCCTCACTTCCGAGCCCCGACGTGCGCCCAAACAGTGGTTTACCCCCACATATGGGGTACCAGCATACTCAGGACAAACTGCGCAACAATTACTGGGGTCCAATTTCTCCTGTTACCCTTGTGAATCTAAAAAAATGCTTGCTAAAACATTATTTTTGAGGAAAGAAAAATGATTTTTTATTTTCACGGCTCTGCGTTGTAAACGTCTGTGAAGCACTTGGGGGTTCAAAGTGCTCACCACATATCTAGATAAGTTCCTTGGGGGGTCTAGTTTCTAAAATGGGGTCACTTGTGGGGGTTTCTACTGTTTAGGCACACCAGGGGCTCTGCAAACGCAACGTGACACCCGCAGACCATTCCATTAAAGTCTGCATTTCAAAAGTCACTACTTCCCTTCTGAGCCCCGACGTGTGCCCAAACAGTGGTTTACCCCCACACATGGGGTATCAGCGTACTCAGGAGAAACTGGACAACAACTTTTGGGGTCCAATTTCTCCTGTAACCCTTGGGAAAATAAAAAATTCTGGGCTAAATAATTATTTTTGAGGAAAGAAAACGTATTTATTATTTTCACGGCTCTGCATTATAAACTTCTATGAAGCGCTTGGGAGTTCAAAGTGCTCACCACACATCTAGATAAGTTCCTTTCGGGGTCTAGTTTCCAAAATGGGGTCACTTGTGGGGGGTTTCTACGGTTTAGCCACATCAGGGGCTCTGCAAACGCAACGTGACGCCCACAGAGCATTCCATCAAAGTCTGCATTTCAAAACGTCACTACTTCACTTCCGAGCCCCGACGTGTGCCCAAACAGTGGTTTACCCCCACATATGGGGTATCAGCGTACTCAGGAGAAACTGGACAACAAATATTGGGGTCAAATTTCTCCTGTTACCTTTGGGAAAATAAAAAATTGCAGGCTAAAAGATCATTTTTGAGAAAATAATTTTTTTATTTTATTTTCATGGCTCTGCGTTATAAACTTCTGTGAAGCACTTGGGGGTTCAAAGTCCTCACCACACATCTAGATTAGTTCCTTTGGGGGTCTAGTTTCCAAAATGGTGTCATTTCTGGGGGATCTCCAATGTTTAGGCACACAGGGGCTCTCCAAACGTGACATGATGTCCGCTAATGATTGGAGCTAATTTTCCATTTAAAAAGCCAAATGGCGTGCCATCCCTTCCGAGCCCTGCCGTGCGCCCAAACAGTGGTTTACCCCCACATATGGGGTATCAGCGTACTCAGGACAAACTGGACAACAATATTTGGGGTCCAATTTCTCCTATTATCCTTGGCAAAATAGGAAATTCCAGGCTAAAAAATCATTTTTGAGGAAAGAAAAATTATTTTTTATTTTCATGGCTCTGCGTTATAAACTTCTGTGAAGCACCTGAGGGTTTAAAGTGCTCACTAGGCATCTAAATAAGTTCCTTGGGGGGTCTAGTTTCCAAAATGGGGTCATTTGTGGGGGAGCGCCAATGTTTAGGCACACAGGAGCTATCCAAACGCGACATGGTGTCCGCTAACGATGGAAATAATTTTTCATTCAAAAAGTCAAATGGCGCTCCTTCCCTTCCGAGCCTTACCATGTGCCCAAACAGTGGTTTACCCCCACATGTGAGGTATTGGTGTACTCAGGAGAATTTGCCCAACACATTTTAGGATCCATTTTATCCTGTTGCCCATGTGAAAATGAAAAAATTGAGGCTAAAAGAATTTTTTTGTGAAAAAAAAGTACTTTTTCATTTTTACGGATCAATTTGTGAAGCACCTGGGGGTTCAAAGTGCTCACTATGCATCTAGATAAGTTCCTTGGGGCGTCTAGTTTCCAAAATGGGGTCACTTGTGGGGGAGCTCCAATTTTTAGGCACACGGGGGCTCTCCAAACGTGACATGGTGTCCGCTAAAGAGTGGAGCCAATTTTTGATTCAAAAAGTCAAATGGCGGTCCTTCCCTTCCAAGCCCTGCCGTGCGCCCAAACAGTGGTTTACCCCCACATATGAGGTATCAGCGTACTCAGGACAAATTGGACAACTTTCGTGGTTCAGTTTCTCCTTTTACCATTGGGAAAATAAAAAAATTGTTGCTAAAAGATAACTTTTGTGACTAAAAAGTTAAATGTTCATTTTTTCCTTCCATGTTGCTTCTGCTGCTGTGAAGCACCTGAAGGGTTAATAAACTTCTTGAATGTGGTTTTGAGTACCTTGAGGGGTGCAGTTTTTAGAATGGTGTCACTTTTGGGTATTTTCAGCCATATAGACCCCTCAAACTGACTTCAAATGTGAGGTGGTCCCTAAAAAAAATGGTGTTGTAAAAATGAGAAATCGCTGGTCAAATTTTAACCCTTATAACTTCCTAACAAAAAAAAATTTTGTTTCCAAAATTGTGCTGATGTAAAGTAAACATGTGGGAAATGTTATTTATTAACTATTTTGTGTCACATATCTCTCTGGTTTAACAGAATAAAAATTCAAAATGTGAAAATTGCGAAATTTTCAAAATTTTCGCCAAATTTCCGTTTTTATCACAAATAAACGCAGAATTTATTGACCTAAATTTACCACTAACATGAAGCCCAATATGTCACGAAAAAACAATCTCAGAACCGCTAGGATCCGTTGAAGCGTTCCTGAGTAATTACCTCATAAAGGGACACTGGTCAGAATTGCAAAAAACGGCAAGGTCTTTAAGGTCAAAATAGGCTGGGTCATGAAGGGGTTAAAGCAAGTGTAAAGTTAAAGAAAAAAAGGTTTTTTAAAAAATATAAAGGTTTAATTCACCCCCCATTTAAAATACAACCAATAATAATAATAGACACAAAAGAGAATAGTAAAACCAAAAACACTCAGTTTGAAAAAATGTTGCAGTAATCCGCAAGTGCTAGTAAAAGATGTAAAAAACAGGGTATTTGGTTGATACGTTTTTTGCAAAAAATGTATACTAAGCTGCTCTACCAATCTTCACGGTATACCCTTATCAGAGCAGTCCTAACTAATGTATGCAATCCCTATCTGATGTATTTAAAAACCTGATCATCTGTATATAACCTGTGTGAACAGGGTTCAGAGAGGAAAAATCCATGTGTGCATACAGGGTAGAACAGCTATTGTGCAGATAGCCCAAGAGGAGTGGTGGAACTCCCCAGTCTTGTAGACACAAGAGAACAATTATGGAAACAGGAACACATGGGCTACTTGCACAGTGAACAAGTCTGTAGGATCATGTTCACACACCACCAAGAAACCTGAAGACACAAAAGAGAATAGTAAAACCAAAAACACTCAGTTTGAAAAAATGTTGCAGTAATCCGCAAGTGCAGATAGGGATTGCATACATTGGTTAGGACTGCTCTGATAAGGGTATACCGTGAAGATTGGTAGAGCAGCTTAGTATACATTTTTTGCAAAAAACGTATCAACCAAATACCCTGTTTTTTACATCTTTTACTAGCACTTGCGGATTACTGCAACATTTTTTCAAACTGAGTGTTTTTGGTTTTACTATTCTCTTTTGTGTCTTCAGGTTTCTTGGTGGTGTGTGAACATGATCATACAGACTTGTTCACTGTGCAAGTAGCCCATGTGTTCCTGTTTCAATAATAATAATAATATTAATAATAATAAAAAATACACATATTTGGTATTGCCGTGTTCAGAATCGCCCGATCTATCAGTATAAAGAAAATTAATCCAATCAGTAAATGGTGTAATGAGAAAACAACCCTGCCAGGACTTTTTTTTTTTTTTTTTGGTTGCCGCAACATTGCATTGAAACACAATAACGGTCGATCAAAGCATCATATCATCTACACCAAAATTTCAATTAAAAAAAAAGTCAGCTCGGCACGCAAAAAAATAAGCTCTTACCAGCCCCAGATCCCGAAAAATGGAGGCGCTTCGGGTCTTGGAACATTACGCAATATTTTTTATTTTTTTATACAAACCTGGATTTTTTTTTTTTTTCATCACTTAAATAAAAAAAAGAAACTAGACTTGTTTAGTGTCTCGTATTGACTTGGAGAATCATAATGGCAGGTCAGTTTTAGCATTTGGTGAACATGGTTAGAAAAAAAAAAAATATTGTGGGATTGCACCTTTTTTTTTTTTTTTTGCGACTTTGCAGCACTTGGAATTTTTTTCCCGTTTTCCAGTACATTACATGGTAAAAATCAGTCATGAGTAGTGTTGAGCGATACCGTCCGATACTTGAAAGTATCGGATAGTATCGGCCGATACCCGAAAAGTATCGGATATCACCGATATCCGATACCAATACAAGTCAATGGGACACCAAGTATCGGAATGTATCCTGATGGTTCCCAGGGTCTGAAGGAGAGGAAACTCTCCTTCAGGCCCTGGGATCCATAGTGAGGTGTAAAATAAAGAATTAAAATAAAAAATATTGATATATTCACCTCTCCGGTGGCCCCTGGACATCACCGCGGGTAACCGGCCGGCTTCTTTGTTTAAAATGAGCGTGTTTAGGACCTGAGAATGACGTCGCGGCTTCTGATTGGTCGCGTGGCGGTCACATGGGCGGCACGCGACCAATCAGAAGCCGTGACGTCATTCCTCAGGTCCTAAATTCCTAGAATGAGGAGTTTAGTGCCTGAGAATGACGTCGCGGCTTCTGATTGGTCGCGTGGCGGTCACATGGGCGGCACGCGACCAATCAGAAGCCGTGACGTCATTCTCAGGTCCTAAACACGCTCATTTTAAACAAAGAAGCCTGCCGGTTACCCGCGGTGATGTCCAGGGGCCGCCGGAGAGGTGAATATATCAATATTTTTTATTTTAATTCTTTATTTTACACCTCACTATGGATCCGATACCGATACCCGATACCACAAAAGTATCGGATCTCGGTATCGGAATTCCGATACCGCAAGTATCGGCCGATACCCGATACTTGCGGTATCGGAATGCTCAACACTAGTCATGAAGTGTTATCTGAGCGAGACCGATATAATATAAAATATGAAAATGTCCATGTGAGTGTTGTATATTACTTGTAAGGCCATGAAGCTAATGTGTCCTATCTCTCTAGGGGGCAGTATCCTGGGCACAAGATGCTCTGAAACCTATGAGACAAAGACGGCGCTTGTGAGCTTGTTCGGGATCCCATTGTGGTACCTGTCTCAGTCCCCCAGGGTGGTGATTCAGGTGAGTCGTCTGCATTTCTAGCTGCTACCATCTTCATGGCTTCTCTGTTTTTGAGGAAGCGATTATCAGAATATGACCTTTTTATTTTTTTAAGAATTTTTTTTGTCTTTTTTTTTTAAATACCACATTTATATTAATATAAATATAATATAATATGTGTGTATATATATATATATATATATATATAATTTCCCTCATGCATCATCTCTGAAAAGAATACCGCCATGTATCATGTAAAATATTTACAGAAAATGTAATCCGTTCATGAATAACGGACGTTCTGGTATCAGCCATTGATTTGTGACTATGCTGTAAGCGCCCACAGGAAAGCGGCCAGCAGGCTAATGGTGATTTCTGCCTTCCTTTTCCAGCCGGACATGTACCCCGGTAACTGCTGGGCCTTTAAAGGGGCCCAAGGATATTTGGTGGTGCGACTTTCAATGGAGATTTTTCCGACGGCCTTCTCGCTGGAGCATATTCCCAAGTCTATGTCCCCGACTGGGAACATCACCAGTGCTCCGAAGGACTTTGCTGTGTATGTAAGTAAAGGTGGATGTTTGTTTCGGATTTCTGCATCACACATCTTTCTCTGATGAAACTGACGCGTTTCTCTGCCTATAAGGGCCTGGAAAACGAGTATCAAGAAGGTGGCACCCTATTAGTGCAGGCTGTGTACAGTGAAGACGGAGAGCCTCTGCAAGTGTTCCATGTCACGGTAAGATGGTTTTTCATCCTCCTGCTTAGCATTCAACAAGTCCAGAAGCGATGTATACATATTACAGTAGATATGGGGTGAAATAAATCTGTAGCTAAAGAAGCAAATCCAGCAACAAATATTTTTAAAAAACTATTTCATGTACATTAAAAGCGCATGGATAACCGCAAACGCGTTTCAGAGTCCTTCACTCATTTCATAAAATAAATCAGTGGGTTATAGCTCATGACGCCTACAACATTACAAAACTGCAGTATTAGTAGGAGATGCCATATGGGCAGGTGGTCGGTGGGAGTACCGTTCCTGGGGCCCCTACCAGTACTCAGAAGGAAGGGCCACAGCCCTCATTAAAGGGGTCAACTCATTAGACATTACCTGTTTCAGAATGTGGGTTTCTCCTATTGTTGGCTATTCGCTGCCCACTTGGGTAAAATCTTAATGGGTCCTGTGATGTAAATTTTAAAATCCATAAGGCCTCTCCAGGAAAGATGGGAAGCACTAATCATTCTAGCCCCCTTTGAAGCAGAGCACTCCCTGCAGAGTACAGGTAATTAAACAGGAAAGGTCCTTCTGGGAAAACTGATATCAAAAGGAGATGTGCGCTTTCCCAGGCACGGACCATTCACACAGCACAGATGGTAGCCAGTCCGACTCCGAGGTCCAAATAAAAATATTTGGGTTTGGATCAATCTATATCCCATAAATGTCTGTCTTCTGGCGTTGTAATAAAGGGATGGACATGACACGTTCACTCACGTCGCCATGGGGCCACTAGAATCCCCCCAACTGAGTAACTTCGTCAAAGATTGTGTAATCCGGGTCATCTTTGGTCCCTATGTAAAGGTAAAATCACGATAAATATGACGTCTACATCAAACGCCGGTGATCTTCAGGAGCGAAGATATTGTGATTTTTGTGAATCTCATAATTTTCTGAAACTGTAGCCGCATCCTATGACCTGCCCTGTTACGAGTATCCAGAGGGGAGGTAATTTGTGTCCATAACAGGCCAATGCCAAATTTTGGACCTTGTCAGTCTGTGGAAGTCCTAGTTCTGCTGTGGGTTCTGTCCATGCTTCCCTTCTCTGAGCTATTTCTGTGACCAGATTTAGCAAGCGCTTTCGTAATCCCTTTTATGTATGGGCAGCACGGTGGCGCAGTGGTTAGCACAGCAGCCTTGCAGCGCTGGGGTCCTGGGTTCTAATCCCACCCAGGACAACATCTGCAAAGAGTTTGTATGTTCTCTCCGTGTTTGCGTGGGTTTCCTCCGGGTACTCCGGTTTCCTCCCACATTCCAAAGATAGGGATTCTAGATTGTGAGCCCCAATGGGGACAGTGATGATAATGTGTGCAAAACTGTAAAGCGCTGCGGAATATGTTAGCGCTATATAAAAATAAATATTTATTATTTATTCTATATATCGTATTGTTTTGTTCACATTTTGTATCCTCTTGCATACTTTTGTAATACACACTGCCTATCTTTCTGGATTAAATATAAAATTTTATAGCTGTGTTCCTCTTGCTCTGTAAACCGCACCCCAGAAGCCATACGCTACCTGTAATAAGCGTCCAGTCGGCCTATATAAACGGCTGATGGTGACAGCTAGTAGTTTGGCCCACTAGTTGAAAAAGCCTGTGGCCTTGTCTGTTAATTTTCAGTCAATTGCATAATTGTCCTCACGATAGGGGGAAGCAGAGGGCTGTTCGTGACAAAAAGGTAACATTGGTGAGTACCGTACAGGTTCACTGACATCTAGGGCTTGGTGCTTTCTCGCCAAGGGCCACATAACAATCGCCTAGTCTACGTGTCTGTTATGTGAGCCTCTTTGCCATACATTTTCATTCTTCATATTAAAGGGGCTGAACTTGAGTCATATTCTTTTATTGCAAAAAGTGAGTAAAAACAAAAGTCATTAAGTTATACATTTGTATAAATAGAGCTACTCGAATATGGCCACAGA
Source organism: Ranitomeya imitator (assembly GCF_032444005.1). Classification (NCBI taxonomy): domain Eukaryota; kingdom Metazoa; phylum Chordata; class Amphibia; order Anura; family Dendrobatidae; genus Ranitomeya; species Ranitomeya imitator. Next base: position 192,198,572 of record NC_091288.1, read on the forward strand.
TGCCAAGATATACAAATGCTACAGACAAGACAAAATAATGGGCACAAGTAATAGTCATCAACAGTATCCCCAATCAAACTAAAGTGCCAGTGCATATTCTCCAGAGATATAGGGATGGCCAGATCCTAAGTGTCATAGAGGTAAGTATACATTAGTAACATAGAGATTACTCACTGTTCTTCGGTCAGTTACCTGTCATAGAGAGCTCACCACCTAAAACACTAAGGGTATGTGCACACGATGCAGATTTAGTGCAGAAAAATCTGCTGCAGTTCTGCACTAAATCTGCATCTCCTGGCAGAATCTGCAGGTGCGTTTTTGATGCGTTTTTTGAGTACAAATCTGCACAAAAAACGCATCAAAAACGCACCTGCAGATTTCTATTATGGAGGGGTGCAGAAACGCTGCAGAACTGCACAAAAGAAGTGACAGGCACTTCTGTGAAAACTGCAGCGTTTCTGCGCAGATTTTTCTGCACCATGTGCACAGCTTTTTTTTTTTTTCATATTGATTTACATTGTACTGTGATCACAGTGCAGTTCTGCAGCGTTTCTGCTGCAGAAAAATCTGCTGCAGTTCTGCACTAAATCTGCATCGTGTGCACATACCCTAAGGGGGCCATACATATTGTAAGGCGTCTCACTCGTATTGATGTCCATCTGTAGTCACGCGCCCCGACGCACGTTTCGCAATGGCTTCTTATGACGGTATCTACATTTCAGATTTTTTTTTTAATTTTTACTTGAACTTGAATCATGTCTGCTTTCTGCAGAAAACAGCGCCACAATCTCAGTGGGGTTATACCCGCTATTGCAACTCTGCTTCTTTGAAGTGAATGGGGCCCAGTTGCTATAAGAAACACAACCTGTTTCTTAAAAAAAAAAAAAGCAGATATATTTTGTATTTCTATACAGCGCCTTTCAATACAGTAGTAGTTCACAAAATTTGTGGGATTTTTGCTCTCCATCTATAAATTGAATTTTTTTTTTCTATCTTGCAGGAAAATAACAGAGATTCTTTCCAGATCGTGGAGCTGCGGATCCTCTCCAATTGGGGTCATAACAACTATACGTGTCTGTATCGCTTCAGAGCACACGGAACACCGGCAAAGTAAAACCCCAATAAAGGTATTCGCAAAACAAACACTTGTAATATTGTAAATATTGAAAACCTGGAATATATCAAACACAAGGGTAGGAGAGACGTTCCATTGAGGATCCACAAGGCCAAGAAGAACATAACCTACCAGAGCATTTATAGTCTGGCCGGCCAAGGCCATGCGGGATGCACTTAGCAGTTGCCAGAATGTGGTTTTTTTTTTTCAAATTTTATTTTTTTTCTCTTTAAGATAAAAACGAACAAAAAAATGCTGCATGCCGACCACTCAGGATTGAAAGACCAGTTAGCAGGAAACTATATCATCCTCCTATGGAAACCCACTGAATGGTGTGAGCGTATCTAGAAGATCCCCCACCCAGGTCTGGACCACCCTGCATCATGTAGTTCTAGCAGAGCCGGCAGGTTCTCGCACCGTAATCTGGATCAGCCCGAGACGTATGGACAATCCTTCGGTCGTCCCTCGTGTATGAAGTGGCTACTGAAGACCTGAAGAACGGAAGTTACCAAAGCTCGTTTCGATCATCCATTAGTTTAATTAAAATTACATTTTTGCTTTAGGATCTTCGGTTTGGGGGGGGAGGGTGCATGTATGTTTCATTTTCCTTTGCTAACATATCCCCCTAAAGAGAGGAAAAAGAAAAATCTAGCATCATTGTGTTGTCCATTGATTAAAAAAAAACAAAAAAAAAACAACTACATATCAACATCCTCTTTCAGAAATGGAATAGTCTTCTCTGAAAACGCCACTAATGCCGGGAGCAGACGCCACTATTTTAATGTCCGGAGTTACGTCACCTCCTGTGAGGTCCTGGAGTGGTTATAAGATCACATTAGGGTTGTGGATATAAAACTGATTTTAAAATGCAGCTTTCTCGCAGCCTCCTGACACCAGCCTGGAAAAAAGTCTACAGTTTCTACTAAAGGGAACAACCTTTTTTTTTTTTTTTTTTTTTTTGGAGGAGGTGCTCTTTTAAGGCTTTGACACCTCCACCGACCCGATGAGCGAGTTATGTCATGTCTCATACCTGCCGGGACTGACCGGTGCCATCCATTTGTCCAATTCTACTTTTGTATCAGGAGGCGATCAGAGTCGGTGGTGTCACATGCGCTGACAATACTTGCCCACGTGTCCCGCCAAGTATCAGTAAATTTGACGTAAACCTTTTAATGTAGACCCATCTCGATACTCCTTTTGCTGTAGCATTTGGACGTTGCTGGAATAGGGTTTTCTGGACAAGCCTTATAACCCCCTCCCCCCCCCCCGTGATATGTGCAATTTTTTGCTCTTTCGGCATCTGCCTTCCTTCTCCATGTTCAGTATCGTTTTATTTGTGTATTTTAAATTATATTGAGAAGAATGTCCAAAAAGTCATATTTTTTTTGTTTATAGAAGCCTATTTTTTTTTTCTACAAGATCTGAAGCTGAGGTTCATGCTTCTCGATGAAGAACTGGAGAACGCTGACTGGCTTTTCGAATAGTTTATACATATATTGCATAACAGTCCAGAAACGCAAGCAACGGGGCTACTCATGAGATGTACAGAAATAACAATACCGGGCTCCTTACTGCTGGGGTGGACGGGTTAAAGGGACTTTAAAAAAAAAACTTTTTTTTTTTTTCAAAGGAAAATAATAAAAAAAACTAATTTATTTTTAAAGATACCGCATAGGACTGCAATGTATTTTTGTAAAGGCTTTTTGAGCGCTTTTGTTTTTCAGTATGTGTTTTTTGCTTTGCTATATATTGATGATAAAATGTTGAAATGTTTTAAATAAAGAGTTTACTTTTTGAGTGCATGTAATATTTGGAAAGCTAAATAAACAGTGTACTACTTTTCTGTAACCTGCAGCCTATTATTCAGTATCCGACTTGGTGGACGGACTGCATGATTAATCTGATGCCACCTACTGTCATAAACATGCATGCCCGGAACTGTGGTGCTCGCATGTCTACTTCTTTTGTGTTCGAAAAGGAGACTAATTTTTTTTTTTTTTCATGGCCAAAAGTATTGACACCCCTGCAATTCTGTCAGATAATACTCAGTTTCTTCCTGAAAATGATTGCAAACACAAATTCTTTGTTATTCTTTGTCCTAAAGCCAAATTGGATATAATTCCACACCAAACATAAAAATGGGGTGGAATAAAGTAACATAGTAACATAGTTAGTAAGGCCGAAAAAAGACATTTGTCCATCCAGTTCAGCCTATATTCCATCATAATAAATACCCAGATCTACGTCCTTCTACAGAACCTAATAATTGTATGATACAATATTGTTCTGCTCCAGGAAGACATCCAGGCCTCTCTTGAACCCCTCGACTGAGTTCGCCATCACCACCTCCTCAGGCAAGCAATTCCAGATTCTCACTGCCCTAACAGTAAAGAATCCTCTTCTATGTTGGTGGAAAAACCTTCTCTCCTCCAGACGCAAAGAATGCCCCCTTGTGCCCGTCACCTTCCTTGGTATAAACAGATCCTCAGCGAGATATTTGTATTGTCCCCTTATATACTTATACATGGTTATTAGATCGCCCCTCAGTCGTCTTTTTTCTAGACTAAATAATCCTAATTTCGCTAATCTATCTGGGTATTGTAGTTCTCCCATCCCCTTTATTAATTTTGTTGCCCTCCTTTGTACTCTCTCTAGTTCCATTATATCCTTCCTGAGCACCGGTGCCCAAAACTGGACACAGTACTCCATGTGCGGTCTAACTAGGGATTTGTACAGAGGCAGTATAATGCTCTCATCATGTGTATCCAGACCTCTTTTAATGCACCCCATGATCCTGTTTGCCTTGGCAGCTGCTGCCTGGCACTGGCTGCTCCAGGTAAGTTTATCATTAACTAGGATCCCCAAGTCCTTCTCCCTGTCAGATTTACCCAGTGGTTTCCCGTTCAGTGTGTAATGGTGATATTGATTCCTTCTTCCCATGTGTATAACCTTACATTTATCATTGTTAAACCTCATCTGCCACCTTTCAGCCCAAGTTTCCAACTTATCCAGATCCATCTGTAGCAGAATACTATCTTCTCTTGTATTAACTGCTTTACATAGTTTTGTATCATCTGCAAATATCAATATTTTACTGTGTAAACCTTCTACCAGATCATTAATGAATATGTTGAAGAGAACAGGTCCCAATACTGACCCCTGCGGTACCCCACTGGTCACAGCGACCCAGTTAGAGACTATACCATTTATAACCACCCTCTGCTTTCTATCACTAAGCCAGTTACTAACCCATTTACACACATTTTCCCCCAGACCAAGCATTCTCATTTTGTGTACCAACCTCTTGTGCGGCACGGTATCAAACGCTTTGGAAAAATCGAGATATACCACGTCCAATGACTCACCGTGGTCCAGCCTATAGCTTACCTCTTCATAAAAACTGATTAGATTGGTTTGACAGGAGCGATTTCTCATAAACCCATGCTGATATGGAGTTAAACAGTTATTCTCATTAAGATAATCCAGAATAACATCCCTCAGAAACCCTTCAAATATTTTACCAACAATAGAGGTTAGACTTACTGGCCTATAATTTCCAGGTTCACTTTTAGAGCCCTTTTTGAATATTGGCACCACATTTGCTATGCGCCAATCCTGCGGAACAGACCCTGTCGCTATAGAGTCCCTAAAAATAAGAAATAATGGTTTATCTATTACATTACTTAGTTCTCTTCGTACTCGTGGGTGTATGCCATCCGGACCCGGAGATTTATCTATTTTAATCTTATTTAGCCGGTTTCGCACCTCTTCTTGGGTTAGATTGGTGACCCTTAATATAGGGTTTTCATTGTTTCTTGGGATTTCACCTAGCATTTCATTTTCCACCGTGAATACCGTGGAGAAGAAGGTGTTTAATATGTTAGCTTTTTCCTCGTCATCTACAACCATTCTTTCCTCACTATTTTTTTAAGGGGCCTACATTTTCAGTTTTTATTCTTTTACTATTGATATAGTTGAAGAACAGTTTGGGATTAGTTTTACTCTCCTTAGCAATGTGCTTCTCTGTTTCCTTTTTGGCAGCTTTAATTAGTTTTTTAGATAAAGTATTTTTCTCCCTATAGTTTTTTAGAGCTTCAATGGTGCCATCCTGCTTTAGTAGTGCAAATGCTTTCTTTTTACTGTTAATTGCCTGTCTTACTTCTTTGTTTAGCCACATTGGGTTTTTCCTATTTCTAGTCCTTTTATTCCCACAAGGTATAAACCGCTTACACTGCCTATTTAGGATGTTCTTAAACATTTCCCATTTATTATCTGTATTCTCATTTCTGGGGATATTGTCCCAGTCTACCAGATTAAGGGCATCTCTAAGCTGTTCAAACTTTGCCTTCCTAAAGTTCAATGTTTTTGTGACTCCCTGACAAGTCCCCCTAGTGAAAGACAGGTGAAACTGTACAATATTGTGGTCGCTATTTCCTAAATGCCCGACCACCTGCAGATTTGTTATTCTGTCAGGTCTATTAGATAGTATTAGGTCTAAAAGTGCTGCTCCTCTGGTTGGATTCTGCACCAATTGTGAAAGATAATTTTTCTTGGTTATTAGCAGAAACCTGTTGCCTTTATGGGTTTCACAGGTTTCTGTTTCCCAGTTAATATCCGGGTAGTTAAAGTCCCCCATAACCAGGACCTCATTATGGGTTGCAGCTTCATCTATCTGCTTTAGAAGTAGACTTTCCATGCTTTCTGTTATATTTGGGGGTTTGTAACAGACCCCAATGAGAATTTTGTTACCATTTTTCCCTCCATGAATTTCAACCCATATGGACTCGACATCCTCATTCCCTTCGCTAATATCCTCCCTTAAAGTGGACTTTAGACAAGACTTTACATAGAGACAAACCCCTCCTCCTCTCCGATTTTTACGATCCTTTCTAAACAGACTGTAACCCTGTAAGTTAACTGCCCAGTCATAGCTTTCATCTAACCATGTCTCGGTTATTCCCACTATGTCAAAGTTACCTGTAGATATTTCTGCTTCTAGTTCTTCCATCTTGTTTGTCAGGCTTCTGGCGTTTGCGAGCATGCAGTTTAGAGGATTTTGTTTTGTTCCAATCTCCTCACTGTGGATTGTTTTAGAAATGTTCTTACCTCCCTTCTGAGTATGTTTTCCTGGGTCGTCTTTGTTCGAGTCTAATGTTTTTCTTCCCGTCCCCTCTTCTTCTGTTGTGTTGGCACTGTTCGAAAAATCATGTGATGCTTCTCTAATTTGTGTAATTAACAGCACCTGTAACTTACCTGTGGCACCTAACAGGTGTTGGCAATAACTAAATCACACTTGCAGCCAGTTGACATGGATTAAAGTTGACTCAACCTCTGTCCTGTGTCCTTGTGTGTACCACATTGAGCATGGAGAAAAGAAAGAAGACCAAAGAACTGTCTGAGGACTTGAGAAACCAAATTGTGAGGAAGCATGAGCAATCTCAAGGCTACAAGTCCATCTCCAAAGACCTGAATGTTCCTGTGTCTACCGTGCGCAGTGTCTTCAAGAAGTGTAAAGCCCATGGCACTGTGGCTAACCTCCCTAGATGTGGACGGAAAAGAAAAATTGACAAGAGATTTCAACGCAAGATTGTGCGGATGTTGGATAAAGAACCTAGACTAACATCCAAACAAGTTCAAGCTGCCCTGCAGTCCGAGGGTACAACAGTATCAACCCGTACTATCCGTCGGCATCTGAATGAAAAGGGACTGTATGGTAGGAGACCCAGGAAGACCCCACTTCTTACCCCGAGACATAAAAAAGCCAGGCTGGAGTTTGCCAAAACTTACCTGAAAAAGCCTAAAACGTTTTGGAAGAATGTTCTCTGGTCAGATGGGACAAAAGTAGAGCTTTTTGGGCAAAGGCATCAACATAGAGTTTACAGGAGAGAAAAAAGACATTCAAAGAAAAGAACACGGTTCCTACAGTCAAACATGGCGGAGGTTCCCTGATGTTTTGGGGGTTGCTTTGCTGCCTCTGGCACTGGACTGCTTGACCGTGTGCATGGCATTATGAAGTCTGAAGACTACCAACAGCATAATGTAGGGCCCAGTGTGAGAAAGCTGGGTCTCCCTCAGAGGTCATGGGTCTTCCAGCAGGACAATGACCCAAAACACACTTCAAAAATCACCAGAAAATGGTTTGAGGGAAAGCACTGGAGACTTCTAAGGTGGCCAGCAATGAGTCCAGACCTGAATCCCATAGAACACCTGTGGAGAGATCTAGAAATGGCAGTTTGGAGAAGGCACCCTTCAAATATCAGGGACCTGGAGCAGTTTGCCAAAGAAGAATGGTCTAAAATTCCAGCAGAGCATTGTAAGAAACTCATTGATGGTTACCGGAAGCGGTTGGTCGCAGTTATTTTGGCTAAAGGTTGTGCAACCAAGTATTAGGCTCAGGGTGCCAATACTTTTGTCTGGCCCATTTTTGGAGTTTTGTATGGAATGATCAATGTTTTGCTTTTTGCTTCATTCTCTTTTGTGTTTTTTCATTTAAGACAAATTAAATGAAGCTAATAATACCAAATAATTTGTGATTGCAATCATTTTCAGGAAGAAACTGAGTATTATCTGACAGACTTGCAGGGGTGTCAATACTTTTGGCCATGACACTGTGTGTGTGTATATATGTATGTATGAGTGTGTGTGTGTGTGTGTATATATATATATATATATATATATATATGCCATCATTAGGGTCCCCATCAAATAGTAATATGCAATCCTCAGCAGTGCAGATCTACTTCTTTATTTAAATAAGTTGAAAGAAAAACCGGCGTGGGATCCTCCCTATTTTTTTGACAGCCAGCCTTGCTAAAGCTAACAGTTGACCAGTATTCTCTGGCTATTCTACCAATCCCCCCTCCCCCCCCCCCGCCTCAAATTAGCAGCCCGCAGCTGCCCAGAAAAGGCGCATCTATTAGATGAGCCAATTCTGGCCCTTTGCCCAGCTCTTCTCCCTTTCCCTGTAGCGGTGTCGAGTGGGGTTCATATATGTGGGGTTGATGTCACCTTTGTATTCTCGAGTGACATCAATCCCACAGCTTAGTAATGGAGAGGCATCTATAAGACACCTATTAATCCTATAGTTACATGGTAAATAAAGACAAAGCCTATTTAAAGTCCTTTATTAGAAATAAGACTAAACACAGTTTTACATTTTTATTAAAAAATAATAAACACAGGTGAGTATAACGCCTATTTCCACTGAACCCTTCTTCTCCTATAATAAAACAAAAATGGAAAATATACCATACTTGTCCGTTGTTCTGTCCCACACCGTAATCCATATCTGGAGAATATATAGTTTTCAACCTGAACGATGCCAAGATGCGACCGTCCAGGCTGAGAACCACTGGTGACTGAGCTGCTGCGAGCATCACTGACGAGCGGTGACCTCATCGAGGTTACCGCCGGTCCGTGAGACTGTTCCCAGCAGGAACCGTGATTCACCTGCATTCACTACACGTCACATGACACGTATATACACACAGTGCACTGATCAAAAAATGGGATCAGTCAAACACACTGTAACTCCAAGCCAATCACACTCTTGTGACATCACCCTGTCCAGTTATGAAGCAACACAGATTGTGAATCCATTTCTCCTGCTGTTGTGAAAATGGAACAATGTAGAAATGATCGGCAATTAGCAACACAACCCTTATAACGGAGTGGTTCTGCAGGGACTGACCACTAGAAATGAGCGAACATCGTCGGCTCCCCCCTTATCAGAATAGCTATAGCACTTACCGAATAGGCTGCATCGGGAACCCGGATACCTGGAGCGCTCCCGATAATCAGCTGTTCGATATTTATCAAATGATATGTACCCCAAAATAGTACCAATAACTAGTACAGCTCCTGCAGCATCGGCGGAGAAATAGAAAAGTTACGGGGATTGGAAATTGGCGACAAACCCAAGCTACAATTTTTATTATTTTTTTTAAATAAAAAAAAAAAAAGTGGTATCGCCGTAACTACCGACCAAAAGAATCAGGTTTCCAGGTAATTTGTCATACAATGAACAAGTTAAAAAAAAAAAAAAAAACAATGGCGGAATTGTTTTTTTATTTTTTTGTCAACTATATGGATTTTCACCTTTTTTTTAATACTGTTTTTAGTGATTTTAACATAAATGAACACACAGAATCCTGTGCTTCTGACCCAAGTATCATAACAGTCCACTAAATTGCTATATCCTGTAGTTATAACTTCCATTAACATATTTTATCCCTCCCTGCGTGCATCATTACTCACGCCAATTTAATAAGAACTGTTTATGTCCACCAACACATTGTAATAAGTACCAATTTGTATTTTTAATATTGCTTTTTAAGTCTGTTCTCAGACTCTAAATCGAGAGTGGGAATAAAAGACGACCATCTTGTAAAGAATTTTTCTTTATCAAAGTCTCCAACCAGTCCACCCTAAACAGATAATGAATTTTTGTTAGTATTAGTGATCTCGCTGGGGCCTCCGAATTTAACCACTGATGCGGTATACTTTTCCTGACCGCTGAGGCCCAAATCACCAGTATGGCCTTCAAATATTGAGGTAGTGATCTCTGAGACTCCTCCAAGATATTGAAAATTGCCCACTGTGGGGTGAGGGGAAACTCAATGGAATGAATTCATGGGGGACATCTTAAACTGTGTCTAAGCCCTATGCCTAAGTAATAAAGCCATATCTGTATAGCTACTATATGGAATAACTATTCTTTGTGTCATAGTAGCTTCTAAAATATCCTGTACCTCCATCTCGCCGGGCCTGTGTCCTTTGCATCTCATGACCAATCTCTGCACAAAGCAGAAATGTATGTAAGGCTACTTTCACACTTACGTTGTTTTGTATCCGTCACAATGCATCGTTTTGGGGAAAAAACGCATCCTGCAAATTTGCCCACAGGATGCGGTTTTTTGTCCCATAGACTTGATTGCCAACGGATCGCGACTTATGGCCACATGTTGCGTCCATCGTGCACTGGTTGCGTCGGATTTTGGCGGCCCGTCGTCTGGAGAAAACGTTTAAGGGAACGTTTTTCCGTGTAGACCCCACACTAATCCCAGCGAGTGGGCGTCATATCTGAAGAATGAAATGAAGGCACGTAGGGAACCCCCTCCCCCAACATTAACAACTTAATCCCACCAATAATCATGCCCAAGGCATAAATGAACCTGAACCTGTTCAAAAAGGATCAATGTCTCAACAAGTGTCAAACATGGAGGGTGACGTCACCCTATTAGGCAAAAAGGTAAAGGAGAAATCATGTCCCGTGACCTCTGGTCTCGTCCGAGGCCAGCGTAGTTGATTGGGTATTTACTATAAAGATGTTGCAGTGCTTTTTCCGGGTCATTAAATACCCAGTTTTTCCCATTCGTGGAAAAGCATAAAATTGCAACCCCAAAATGAGTATTCTTTCCTGCCAGTATTGCACATGCGGGGTTAAGAGCTTTGCGTTTAGTACAGCAGCCGAGTAGTCTGGAAAAGAAACGGCTTACGGTGATCATATGATAATGATTGCTTCTTCATATATGCCGATAATAAACTAATTTTTATCTTGAAAATCAAAGGCCTGAAATATTACTGGACGTGGTCTAGAGTCTGCATCATTCCTGGGAGGGCCCAAGCAATGGACTCTTTCAATTTTCTTGGCCCCCGAAGGTGGTGTTAAGTTTAGTGCTTTTGGGAGCCAATCCAAGACCACCCCATCAAATTCGATTTGATCGATTTAGAGAGTCCGACCAATTTCCGATTGTTACGGCGAGATCTGTTCTCTAAATCGTCAATCGAGGGTAGAGCTGGTCATGCAGCGGTTCAGGTTGAGGAATCACTGCAGGCTCTAGGCTTGTCGGAAGAGGAGAGTCTTCAGGTTCCTTTTGAAGGTTTCCGTTGTAGGCGAGAGTCTGATGTGTTGGGGTAGAGCGTTCCAGAGTACAGGGGAAGCACAGGAGAAGTCTTGGATGTGGTTGTTGGAAGAAGAGATGAGGAGAGTAGAGAAGGAGATCATGAGAGGATCGGAGGTTGCGTGTAGGTAAGTACCGGGAGACCATGTCACAGATGGGTGGAGGAGACAGGTTGTGGATGGCTTTGTATGTCAGTGTGAGGGTTTTGAACTGGAGCCTCTGGGCAATGGGGAGCCAGTGAAGGGATTGGCAGAGGAGAGACTAGGGAATAACGGGGAGACAGGTGGATTAGTCGGGCAGCAGAGTGTAGGATGGATTTTAAGTAGTGCCACAGTGTTAGAGGGAAGGCCAGAGAGTAGGAGGTTGCAGTAGTCCAGGCGGGAGATGATGAGGGCATGGACTAGTGTTTTCGTGGTTTCGTAGTCAAGGAATCAGAGCCAAGTCACTGAATGAGAATTGCACAGCACAGTGACAGCACCTGAATCCAGCAGGGGGCAGCACCATCCGGGACGGAGTCCATGTGCCATTCTGGAGTGTGAAAGCAAAGGCTCCAAGTGATACAAGACTGAGTGCTCAGTACCTTTATATCTTTCTCTGTGCTCCGACTCCTCCAAGTTGTGGGCTGAGATAGATGAGCACAGCCTGCCTGGCCTGGCCCAGCTCCACTGCTCTGCAGATCCCACACCGCCAGCCTTTCTGGCCTGCCTCCGACTTCACTCCGGTATGTGCTTCTGTATTTCGGTCACCGTCGCTGTTCTCCTCCGCTAGCAGGTATCCGACGTCCTCTTCTCCCCGTATACCTTGTAGTCCAGGAGTGGTATGGTGTGCGCCGATACGGCCTCCCACTGCCGCCTCTGTCTGAAGCCGCGTGTTTCTCAGCGCTGCCTGCGCCTGGTACCTCCAGAATCTCCGGGGAGCTGGACCCGATGCTGGGAGTCCTTGCCCGAGCCTTATCAGCGCTGCCTGCGCCTGGTACCTCCAGAATCCCTGGGGAGCTGGACCCGATGCTGGGAGTCCTTGCCCGAGCCTTATCAGCGCTGCCTGCGCCTGGTACCTCCAGAATCCCTGGGGAGCTGGACCCGATGCTGGGAGTCCTTGCCCGAGCCTTATCAGCGCTGCCTGCGCCTGGTACCTCCAGAATCCCTGGGGAGCTGGACCCGATGCTGGGAGTCCTTGCCCGAGCCTTATCAGCGCTGCCTGCGCCTGGTACCTCCAGAATCCCTGGGGAGCTGGACCCGATGCTGGGAGTCCTTGCCCGAGCCTTATCAGCGCTGCCTGCGCCTGGTACCTCCAGAATCCCTGGGGAGCTGGACCCGATGCTGGGAGTCCTTGCCCGAGCCTTATCAGCGCTGCCTGCTGAGTTTGGCGCTATGATGGCAGTGGACTTACATCTGCCGTTGGGGAGCTCAGTTAAAATGCGGCCATCTTAGGCTACTTTCACACTAGCGTTAACTGCAATCCGTCACAATGCGTCGTTTTGCAGAAAAAACGCATCCTGCAAAAGTGCTTGCAGGATGCGTTTTTTCCCCATAGACTTGTATTGACGACGCATTGCAACGGATTGCCACACGTCGCATCCGTCGTGCAACGGATGCGTTGTGCTTTGGCGGACCGTCGGGAGCAAAAAACGCTACACGTAACGTTTTTTGCTCCTGACGGACCGCTTTTTCCGACCGCGCATGCGCGGCCGGAACTCCGACCCCACCTCCCCGCACCTCACAATGGGGCAGCGGATGCGCCGGAGAAATGCATCCGCTGCCTCCGTTGTGCAGTCCGTTAAACGCTAGCGTCGGAATCTCTGCCCAACGCATTGCGACGGGGAGATTCCGACGCTAGTGTGAAAGTAGCCTTATAGCTTCGCCTCCCGGAAGTTTTTTTTAATGACATTCTATGGTAAAACTAGGTGTTTCCAGCCAGCTAACGCTCGGCACGCTCATTGCGATCTAATTAACGCTGCTGGTGATTAAACTAAAGTAAATAATGACAACATTCAATAGCGCTTAGGCAGGGGGTAAATTAAATTAAAATGAAGTTAATAACAATAATAATAATTAAAAATCGGAAGGAGCCTCGTGTGGTAATGCGGTGGGGGCGGGATTATGTGTGGTGATGCGGTGGGGGCGGGATTATGTGTGGTGATGCGGTGGGGGCGGGATTATGTGTGGTAATGCGGTGGGGGCGGGATTATGTGTGGTGATGTGGAGGGGCGGGGTTGTGTGGTAATGCGGTGGGGGCGGGATTATGTGTGGTAATGCGGTGGGGGCGGGATTATGTGTGGTAATGTGGTGGGGGCGGGATTATGTGTGGTGATGTGGAGGGGCGGGGTTGTGTGGTAATGTGGTGGGGGCGGGATTATGTGTGGTGATGTGGAGGGGCGGGGTTGTGTGGTAATGTGGTGGTGGCGGGATTATGTGTGGTAATGTGGTGGCGGGATTATGTGTGGTAATGTGGTGGTGGCGGGATTATGTGTGGTAATGTGGTGGCGGGATTATGTGTGGTGATGTGGTGGGGGCGGGATTATGTGTGGTGATGTGGTGGGGGCGGGATTATGTGTGGTGATGTGGGGGGCGGGATTATGTGTGGTAATGTGGTGGGGGAGGGATTATGTGTGGTGATGTGGAGGGGCGGGGTTGTGTGGTGATGTGGGGGGCGGGATTATGTGTGGTGATGTGGAGGGGCGGGGTTGTGTGGTGATGTGGTGGGGGGCGGGATTGTGTGTGGTAATGTGGTGGGGGCGGGATTATGTGTGGTGATGTGGAGGGGCGGGGTTGTGGTAATGCGGTGGGGGCGGGATTGTGTGGTAATGTGGTGGGGGCGGGATTATGTGTGGTGATGTGGAGGGGCGGGGTTGTGTGGTAATGTGGTGGTGGCGGGATTATGTGTGGTAATGTGGTGGTGGCGGGATTATGTGTGGTAATGTGGTGGTGGCGGGATTATGTGTGGTAATGTGGTGGTGGCGGGATTATGTGGTAATGTGGTGGTGGCGGGATTATGTGTGGTAATGTGGTGGGGGCGGGATTATGTGTGGTGATGTGGTGGGGGCGGGATTATGTGTGGTGATGTGGGGGGCGGGATTATGTGTGGTAATGTGGTGGGGGCGGGATTATGTGTGGTGATGTGGAGGGGCGGGGTTGTGTGGTGATGTGGGGGGCGGGATTATGTGTGGTGATGTGGAGGGGCGGGGTTGTGTGGTGATGTGGTGGGGGGCGGGATTATGTGTGGTAATGTGGTGGGGGCGGGATTATGTGTGGTGATGTGGAGGGGCGGGGTTGTGTGGTAATGTGGTGGTGGCGGGATTATGTGTGGTAATGTGGTGGTGGCGGGATTATGTGTGGTAATGTGGTGGTGGCGGGATTATGTGTGGTAATGTGGTGGTGGCGGGATTATGTGTGGTAATGTGGTGGTGGCGGGATTATGTGTGGTAATGTGGTGGTGGCGGGATTATGTGTGGTAATGTGGTGGTGGCGGGATTATGTGTGGTAATGTGGTGGGGGCGGGATTATGTGTGGTGATGTGGTGGGGGCGGGATTATGTGTGGTGATGTGGGGGGCGGGATTATGTGTGGTAATGTGGTGGGGGCGGGATTATGTGTGGTGATGTGGAGGGGCGGGGTTGTGTGGTGATGTGGGGGGCGGGATTATGTGTGGTGATGTGGAGGGGCGGGGTTGTGTGGTGATGTGGTGGGGGGCGGGATTATGTGTGGTAATGTGGTGGGGGCGGGATTATGTGTGGTGATGTGGAGGGGCGGGGTTGTGTGGTGATGTGGGGGGCGGGATTATGTGTGGTGATGTGGTGGGGGCGGGATTATGTGTGGTGATGTGGAGGGGCGGGGTTGTGTGGTGATGTGGTGGGGGCGGGATTATGTGTGGTAATATGGTGGGGGCGGGGTTGTGTGGTGATGTGGTGGGGGGCGGGATTCTGTGTGGTGATGTGGAGGGGCGGGGTTGTGTGGTGATGTGGTGGGGGGCGGGATTATGTGTGGTAATGTTGTGGGGGCGGGATTATGTGTGGTGATGTGGAGGGGCGGGGTTGTGTGGTAATGTGGTGGTGGCGGGATTATGTGTGGTAATGTGGTGGTGGCGGGATTATGTGTGGTAATGTGGTGGTGGCGGGATTATGTGTGGTAATGTGGTGGTGGCGGGATTATGTGTGGTAATGTGGTGGTGGCGGGATTATGTGTGGTAATGTGGTGGTGGCGGGATTATGTGTGGTAATGTGGTGGTGGCGGGATTATGTGTGGTAATGTGGTGGGGGCGGGATTATGTGTGGTGATGTGGTGGGGGCGGGATTATGTGTGGTGATGTGGGGGGCGGGATTATGTGTGGTAATGTGGTGGGGGCGGGATTATGTGTAGTGATGTGGAGGGGCGGGGTTGTGTGGTGATGTGGGGGGCGGGATTATGTGTGGTGATGTGGAGGGGCGGGGTTGTGTGGTGATGTGGTGGGGGGCGGGATTATGTGTGGTAATGTGGTGGGGGCGGGATTATGTGTGGTGATGTGGAGGGGCGGGGTTGTGTGGTGATGTGGGGGGCGGGATTATGTGTGGTAATGTGGAGGGGCGGGGTTGTGTGGTGATGTGGTGGGGGGCGGGATTATGTGTGGTAATGTGGTGGGGGCGGGATTATGTGTGGTGATGTGGAGGGGCGGGGTTGTGTGGTGATGTGGGGGGCGGGATTATGTGTGGTGATGTGGTGGGGGCGGGATTATGTCTGGTGATGTGGAGGGGCGGGGTTGTGTGGTGATGTGGTGGGGGGCGGGATTATGTGTGGTAATGTGGTGGGGGCGGGATTATGTGTGGTGATGTGGAGGGGCGGGGTTGTGTGGTAATGCGGTGGGGGCGGGATTGTGTGGTAATGTGGTGGGGGCGGGATTATGTGTGGTGATGTGGAGGGGCGGGGTTGTGTGGTAATGTGGTGGTGGCGGGATTATGTGTGGTAATGTGGTGGTGGCGGGATTATGTGTGGTAATGTGGTGGTGGCGGGATTATGTGTGGTAATGTGGTGGTGGCGGGATTATGTGTGGTAATGTGGTGGTGGCGGGATTATGTGTGGTGATGTGGTGGGGGCGGGATTATGTGTGGTGATGTGGGGGGCGGGATTATGTGTGGTAATGTGGTGGTGGCGGGATTATGTGTGGTAATGTGGGGGGCGGGATTATGTGTGGTAATGTGGTGGGGGCGGGATTATGTGTGGTGATGTGGTGGGGGCGGGATTATGTGTGGTGATGTGGGGGGCGGGATTATGTGTGGTAATGTGGTGGGGGCGGGATTATGTGTGGTGATGTGGTGGGGGGCGGGATTATGTGTGGTGATGTGGGGGGCGGGATTATGTGTGGTAATGTGGTGGGGGCGGGATTATGTGTGGTGATGTGGTGGGGGCGGGATTATGTGTGGTGATGTGGGGGGCGGGATTATGTGTGGTAATGTGGTGGGGGCGGGATTATGTGTGGTGATGTGGAGGGGCGGGGTTGTGTGGTGATGTGGGGGGCGGGATTATGTGTGGTGATGTGGAGGGGCGGGGTTGTGTGGTGATGTGGTGGGGGGCGGGATTATGTGTGGTAATATGGTGGGGGCGGGGTTGTGTGGTTATGTGGTGGGGGGCGGGATTCTGTGTGGTGATGTGGAGGGGCGGGGTTGTGTGGTGATGTGGTGGGGGGCGGGATTATGTGTGGTAATGTTGTGGGGGCGGGATTATGTGTGGTGATGTGGAGGGGCGGGGTTGTGTGGTGATGTGGGGGGCGGGATTATGTTTGGTGATGTGGAGGGGCGGGGTTGTGTGGTGATGTGGTGGGGGGCGGGATTATGTGTGGTAATGTGGTGGGGGCGGGATTATGTGTGGTGATGTGGAGGGGCAGGGTTGTGTGGTGATGTGGGGGGCGGGATTATGTGTGGTGATGTGGAGGGGCGGGATTATGTGTGGTAATGTGGTGGTGGCGGGATTATGTGTGGTAATGTGGTGGTGGCGGGATTATGTGTGGTAATGTGGTGGTGGCGGGATTATGTGTGGTAATGTGGTGGTGGCGGGATTATGTGTGGTAATGTGGTGGTGGCGGGATTATGTGTGGTAATGTGGTGGTGGCGGGATTATGTGTGGTAATGTGGTGGTGGCGGGATTATGTGTGGTAATGTGGTGGGGGCGGGATTATGTGTGGTGATGTGGTGGGGGCGGGATTATGTGTGGTGATGTGGGGGGCGGGATTATGTGTGGTAATGTGGTGGGGGCGGGATTATGTGTGGTGATGTGGAGGGGCGGGGTTGTGTGGTGATGTGGGGGGCGGGATTATGTGTGGTGATGTGGAGGGGCGGGGTTGTGTGGTGATGTGGTGGGGGGCGGGATTATGTGTGGTAATGTGGTGGGGGCGGGATTATGTGTGGTGATGTGGAGGGGCGGGGTTGTGTGGTGATGTGGGGGGCGGGATTATGTGTGGTAATGTGGAGGGGCGGGGTTGTGTGGTGATGTGGTGGGGGGCGGGATTATGTGTGGTAATGTGGTGGGGGCGGGATTATGTGTGGTGATGTGGAGGGGCGGGGTTGTGTGGTGATGTGGGGGGCGGGATTATGTGTGGTGATGTGGTGGGGGCGGGATTATGTCTGGTGATGTGGAGGGGCGGGGTTGTGTGGTGATGTGGTGGGGGGCGGGATTATGTGTGGTAATGTGGTGGGGGCGGGATTATGTGTGGTGATGTGGAGGGGCGGGGTTGTGTGGTAATGCGGTGGGGGCGGGATTGTGTGGTAATGTGGTGGGGGCGGGATTATGTGTGGTGATGTGGAGGGGCGGGGTTGTGTGGTAATGTGGTGGTGGCGGGATTATGTGTGGTAATGTGGTGGTGGCGGGATTATGTGTGGTAATGTGGTGGTGGCGGGATTATGTGTGGTAATGTGGTGGTGGCGGGATTATGTGTGGTAATGTGGTGGTGGCGGGATTATGTGTGGTGATGTGGTGGGGGCGGGATTATGTGTGGTGATGTGGGGGGCGGGATTATGTGTGGTAATGTGGTGGTGGCGGGATTATGTGTGGTGATGTGGGGGGCGGGATTATGTGTGGTAATGTGGTGGGGGCGGGATTATGTGTGGTGATGTGGTGGGGGCGGGATTATGTGTGGTGATGTGGGGGGCGGGATTATGTGTGGTAATGTGGTGGGGGCGGGATTATGTGTGGTGATGTGGTGGGGGGCGGGATTATGTGTGGTGATGTGGGGGGCGGGATTATGTGTGGTAATGTGGTGGGGGCGGGATTATGTGTGGTGATGTGGTGGGGGCGGGATTATGTGTGGTGATGTGGGGGGCGGGATTATGTGTGGTAATGTGGTGGTGGCGGGATTATGTGTGGTGATGTGGGGGGCGGGATTATGTGTGGTAATGTGGTGGGGGCGGGATTATGTGTGGTGATGTGGTGGGGGCGGGATTATGTGTGGTGATGTGGGGGGCGGGATTATGTGTGGTAATGTGGTGGGGGCGGGATTATGTGTGGTGATGTGGTGGGGGGCGGGATTATGTGTGGTGATGTGGGGGGCGGGATTATGTGTGGTGATGTGGAGGGGCGGGGTTGTGTGGTGATGTGGGGGGCGGGATTATGTGTGGTGATGTGGAGGGGCGGGGTTGTGTGGTGATGTGGTGGGGGGCGGGATTATGTGTGGTAATATGGTGGGGGCGGGGTTGTGTGGTGATGTGGTGGGGGGCGGGATTCTGTGTGGTGATGTGGAGGGGCGGGGTTGTGTGGTGATGTGGTGGGGGGCGGGATTATGTGTGGTAATGTTGTGGGGGCGGGATTATGTGTGGTGATGTGGAGGGGCGGGGTTGTGTGGTGATGTGGTGGGGGGCGGGATTATGTGTGGTGATGTGGGGGGCGGGATTATGTGTGGTGATGTGGAGGGGCGGGGTTGTGTGGTGATGTGGTGGGGGGCGGGATTATGTGTGGTGATGTGGAGGGGCGGGGTTGTGTGGTGATGTGGTGGGGGGCGGGATTATGTGTGGTAATGTGGTGGGGGGCGGGATTATGTGTGGTGATGTGGAGGGGCGGGGTTGTGTGGTGATGTGGTGGGGGGCGGGGTTATGTGTGGTAATGTGGTGGGGGGCGGGATTGTGTGGTGATGGGGGCGGAGCTACTGTGCAGGGGGCGGGATTAGCGAGTAATCACGATGCCTCTTATATATATATAAATGACTCAAGTTACTCAAGAACCAATCCTGCAGAAAAGGAGAGGAAAAAAAGCTCTCGTACAGCTTTGTGGATGGGAAAAAATGTAAGAAAAAAAGTGATGTCTTTTGGTGGAAGGGGTGGGAAAAAAACAGAAGCTCGGAAACAAACAAAAAATTTGTCCAGCCAAGGAGGGGTTAAACAACCGCAAGTGAACAAGAAATGGAAAGTGCAGAACGTGAAACATCGGAGGTAAAGGATAAGTTAGGAAATGCGACGAAAGAGGAAAAAAATGTACAATTATGGGAGGAGCCCCTAACAAATGCTTGGTGTGTAGGGTATTAAAGGGAACCTGTCACCTGAATTTGGCGGGACCGGTTTTGGGTCATATGGGCGGAGTTTTCGGGTGTTTGATTCACCCTTTCCTTACCCGCTGGCTTTTTGTTAGGGGCTCCTAACAATTTAAATAAAGGTCCCTGTGGTCAGGCAGAGCCCCTAATGCTCGGTGTGTAAAGGGTTAAAGTAAGGTCCTTGTAGTCGGGCAGAGCCCCTAACGGTTGGTGTGGAAAGGGTTAAAGGTCCCTGTTGGGCAGAGCCCCTAATGCTTGGTGCGTAAAGAATTAAAGGTCTCTGTGGTCGGGCAGAGCCCCTAATGCTTGGTGCGTAAAGGGTTACAGGTCTCTCTGGTCAGGCGGAGCCCCTAATGCTTGGTGCGTAAAGGGTTAAAGGTCTCTGTGGTCACGCAGAACCCCTAATGCTTGGTTAGTAATGGGTTAAAGGTCTGGTCGGGCGGAGCCCCTAATGCTTGGCTAGTAAAGGGTAAGGTCACTGTGGTTGGGCAGAGCCCCTAATGCTTTGCTAGTAAAGGGTAAGGTCTCTGTGGTTGGGCAGAGCCCCTAATGCTTGGTTAGTAAAGGGTAAGGTCTCTGTGGTCGGGCGGAGCCCCTAATGCTTGGTTAGTTAAGGTCTCTGTGGTCGGGCAGAGTCCTTAATGCTTGGTTAGTAAAGGGTAAGGTCTCTGGTTGGGCGGAGCGCCTAATGCTTACAGGGTAGGGTCTCTGTGGTCGGGCCGAGCCCC
The DNA here is from genome assembly GCF_032444005.1 of Ranitomeya imitator. NCBI lineage: Eukaryota > Metazoa > Chordata > Amphibia > Anura > Dendrobatidae > Ranitomeya > Ranitomeya imitator. The sequence continues at coordinate 192,218,799 of NC_091288.1, forward strand.
TAATGCTTGGCTAGTAAAGGGTAAGGTCTCTGTGGTCGGGCGGAGTCCCTAATGCTTGGTTAGTTAAGGGTAGGGTCTCTGTGGTCGGACGGAGCCCCTAATGCTTGGCTAGTAAAGGGTTACAGGTCTCAGTGGTCGGGCGGAGCCCCTAATGCTTGGCTAGTAAAGGATAAGGTCTCTGTGGTCGGGCGGAGTCCCTAATGCTTGGTTAGTTAAGGGTAAGGTCTCTGTAGTCGGGCGGAGCCCCTAATGCTTGGCTAGTAAAGGGTAAGGTCACTGTGGTTGGGCAGAGCCCCTAATGCTTTGCTAGTAAAGGGTAAGGTCTCTGTGGTTGGGCAGAGCCCCTAATGCTTGGTTAGTAAAGGGTAAGGTCTCTGTGGTCGGGCGGAGCCCCTAATGCTTGGTTAGTTAAGGTCTCTGTGGTCGGGCAGAGTCCTTAATGCTTGGTTAGTAAAGGGTAAGGTCTCTGGTTGGGCGGAGCGCCTAATGCTTACAGGGTAGGGTCTCTGTGGTCGGGCCGAGCCCCTAATGCTTGGCTAGTAAAGGGTAAGGTCTCTGTGGTCGGGCGGAGTCCCTAATGCTTGGTTAGTTAAGGGTAGGGTCTCTGTGGTCGGACGGAGCCCCTAATGCTTGGCTAGTAAAGGGTTACAGGTCTCAGTGGTCGGGCGGAGCCCCTAATGCTTGGCTAGTAAAGGATAAGGTCTCTGTGGTCGGGCGGAGTCCCTAATGCTTGGTTAGTTAAGGGTAAGGTCTCTGTAGTCGGGCGGAGCCCCTAATGCTTGGCTAGTAAAGGGTAAGGTCTCTGGTTGGGCGGAGCCCCTAATGCTTGGTTAGTAAAGGGTAAGGTCTCTGTGGTCGGGCGGAGCCCCTAATGCTTTGCTAGTAAAGGGTAAGGTCTCTGTGGTTGGGCAGAGCCCCTAATGCTTTGCTAGTAAAGGGTAAGGTCTCTGTGGTTGGGCAAAGCCCCTAATGCTTGGTTAGTTAAGGTCTCTGTGGTCGGGCGGAGCCCCTAATGCTTGGCTAGTAAAGGGTAAGGTCTCTGTGGTCGGGCGGAGTCCCCAATGCTTGGTTAGTAAATGGTAAGGTCTCTGGTCGGGTGGAGCGCCTAATGCTTGGTTAGTAAAGGGTAGGGTCTCTGTGGTCGGGCGGAGCCCCTAATGCTTGGCTAGTAAAGGGTAATGTCTCTGTGGTCGGGCGGAGTCCCTAATGCTGGGTTAGTTAAGGGTAGGGTCTCTGTGGTCGGACGGAGCCCCTAATGCTTGGCTAGTAAAGGGTTACAGGTCTCAGTGGTTGGGCGGAGCCCCTAATGCTTGGCTAGTAAAGGGTATGGTCTCTGTGGTCGGGCGGAGTCCCTAATGCTTGGTTAGTTAAGGGTAAGGTCTCTGTGGTCGGGCGGAGCCCCTAATGCTTGGCTAGTAAAGGGTAAGGTCTCTGGTTGGGCGGAGCCCCTAATGCTTGGTTAGTAAAGGGTAGTGTCTCTGTGGTCGGGCGGAGCCTCTAATGCTTGGTTAGTAAAGGGTAGGGTCTCTGTGGTCGGGCGGAGCCCCTAATGCTTGGTGCGTAAAGGGTTAAAGGTCTCTGTGGTCACGCAGAACCCCTAATGCTTGGTTAGTAAAGGGTAAGGTCTCTGTGGTCGGGCGGAGTCCCTAATGCTTGGTTAGTTAAGGGTAGGGTCTCTGTGGTCGGACGGAGCCCCTAATGCTTGGCTAGTAAAGGATTACAGGTCTCAGTGGTCGGGCGGAGCCCCTAATGCTTGGCTAGTAAAGGGTAAGGTCTCTGTGGTCGGGCGGAGTCCCTAATGCTTGGTTAGTTAAGGGTAAGGTCTCTGTGGTCGGGCGGAGCCCCTAATGCTTGGCTAGTAAAGGGTAAGGTCTCTGGTTGGGCGGAGCCCCTAATGCTTGGTTAGTAAAGGGTAAGGTCTCTGTGGTCGGGCGGAGCCCCTAATGCTTTGCTAGTAAAGGGTAAGGTCTCTGTGGTTGGGCAGAGCCCCTAATGCTTTGCTAGTAAAGGGTAAGGTCTCTGTGGTTGGGCAGAGCCCCTAATGCTTGGTTAGTAAAGGGTAAGGTCTCTGTGGTCGGGCAGAGCCCCTAATGCTTGGTTAGTAAAGGGTTACAGGTCTCTGTGGTCGGGCGGAGCGCCTAATGCTTGGTTAGTAAAGGGTCACAGGTCTCTGTGGTCGGGCGGAGCCCCTAATGCTTGGCTAGTAAAGGGTCACAGGTCTCTGTGGTCGGGCAGAGCCCCTAATGCTTGGCTAGTAAAGGGTCACAGGTCTCTGTGGTCGGGCAGAGCCCCTAATGCTTGGCTAGTAAAGGGTCACAGGTCTCTGTGGTCGGGCGGAGCGCCTAATGCTTGGTTAGTAAAGGGTCATAGGTCTCTGTGGTCGGGCGGAGCCCCTAATGCTTGGTTAGTAAAGGGTTACAGGTCTCTGTGGTCGGGCGGAGCCCCTAATGCTTGGTTAGTAAAGGGTCACAGGTCTCTGTGGTCGGGCGGAGCCCCTAATGCTTGGCTAGTAAAGGGTCACAGGTCTCTGTGGTCGGGCAGAGCCCCTAATGTTTGGCTAGTAAAGGGTCACAGGTCTCTGTGGTCGGGCGGAGCGCCTAATGCTTGGTTAGTAAAGGGTCACAGGTCTCTGTGGTCGGGCGGAACTCCTAATGCTTGGCTAGTAAAGGGTTACAGGTCTCTGTGGTCGGGCGGAGCCCCTAATGCTTGGCTAGTAAAGGGTTACAGGTCTCTGTGGTCGGGCGGAGCCCCTAATGCTTGGCTAGTAAAGGGTCACAGGTCTCTGTGGTCGGGCAGAGCCCCTAATGTTTGGCTAGTAAAGGGTCACAGGTCTCTGTGGTCGGGCGGAGCGCCTAATGCTTGGTTAGTAAAGGGTCACAGGTCTCTGTGGTCGGGCGGAGCTCCTAATGCTTGGCTAGTAAAGGGTCACAGGTCTCTGTGGTCGGGCGGAGCCCCTAATGCTTGGCTAGTAAAGGGTCACAGGTCTCTGTGGTCGGGCGGAGCGCCTAATGCTTGGCTAGTAAAGGGTTACAGGTCTTTGTGGTCGGGCGGAGCCCCTAATGCTTGGTTAGTAAAGGGTTACAGGTCTCTGTGGTCAGGCGGAGCGCCTAATGCTTGGTTAGTAAAGGGTTACAGGTCTCTGTGGTCGGGCGGAGCCCCTAATGCTTGGTTAGTAAAGGGTTACAGGTCTCTGTGGTCGGGCGGAGCCCCTAATGCTTGGTTAGTAAAGGGTTACAGGTCTCTGTGGTCGGGCGGAGCCCCTAATGCTTGGCTAGTAAAGGGTCACAGGTCTCTGTGGTCGGGCGGAGCGCCTAATGCTTGGCTAGTAAAGGGTCACAAGTCTTTGTGGTCGGGCGGAGCCCCTAATGCTTGGTTAGTAAAAGGTTACAGGTCTCTGTGGTCAGGCGGAGCGCCTAATGCTTGGTTAGTAAAGGGTTACAGGTCTCTGTGGTCGGGCGGAGCCCCTAATGCTTGGTTAGTAAAGGGTTACAGGTCTCTGTGGTCGGGCGGAGCCCCTAATGCTTGGTTAGTAAAGGGTTACAGGTCTCTGTGGTCGGGCGGAGCCCCTAATGCTTGGTTAGTAAAGGGTTACAGGTCTCTGTGGTCGGGCGGAGCGCCTAATGCTTGGTTAGTAAAGGGTTACAGGTCTCTGTGGTCGGGCGGAGCGCCTAATGCTTGGTTAGTAAAGGGTTACAGGTCTCTGTGGTCGGGCGGAGCCCCTAATGCTTGGCTGGTAAAGGGTCACTGGTCTCTGTGGTCGGGCGGAGCGCCTAATGCTTGGCTGGTAAAGGGTTACAGGTCTCTGTGGTCGGGCGGAGCGCCTAATGCTTGGCTAGTAAAGGGTTACCGGTCTCTGTGGTCGGGCGGAGCCCCTAATGCTTGGCTAGTAAAGGGTCACAGGTCTCTGTGGTCGGACGGAGCGCCTAATGCTTGGTTAGTAAAGGGTTACAGGTCTCTGTGGTCGGGCGGAGCGCCTAATGCTTGGCTAGTAAAGGGTCACAGGTCTCTGTGGTCGGGCGGAGCCCCTAATGCTTGGCTAGTAAAGGGTTACAGGTCTCTGTGGTCGGGCGGAGCCCCTAATGCTTGGCTAGTAAAGGGTTACAGGTCTCTGTGGTCGGGCGGAGCCCCTAATGCTTGGTTAGTAAAGGGTTACAGGTCTCTGTGGTCGGGCGGAGCCCCTAATGCTTGGTTAGTAAAGGGTCACAGGTCTCTGTGGTCGGGCGGAGCTCCTAATGCTTGGCTAGTAAAGGGTTACAGGTCTCTGTGGTCGGGCGGAGCCCCTAATGCTTGGTTAGTAAAGGGTTACAGGTCTCTGTGGTCGGGCGGAGCCCCTAATGCTTGGTTAGTAAAGGGTCACAGGTCTCTGTGGTCGGGCGGAGCTCCTAATGCTTGGCTAGTAAAGGGTTACAGGTCTCTGTGGTCGGGCGAAGCCCCTAATGCTTGGTTAGTAAAGGGTTACAGGTCTCTGTGGTCGGGCGGAGCGCCTAATGCTTGGTTAGTAAAGGGTCACAGGTCTCTGTGGTCGGGCGGAGCTCCTAATGCTTGGCTAGTAAAGGGTTACAGGTCTCTGTGGTCGGGCGGAGCCCCTAATGCTTGGTTAGTAAAGGGTTACAGGTCTCTGTGGTTGGGCGGAGCGCCTAATGCTTGGTTAGTAAAGGGTTACAGGTCTCTGTGGTCGGGCGGAGCCCCTAATGCTTGGCTAGTAAAGGGTCACAGGTCTCTGTGGTCGGGCGGAGCGCCTAATGCTTGGCTAGTAAAGGGTTACAGGTCTTTGTGGTCGGGCGGAGCCCCTAATGCTTGGCTAGTAAAGGGTAAGGTCTCTGGTTGGGCGGAGCCCCTAATGCTTGGTTAGTAAAGGGTAAGGTCTCTGTGGTCGGGCGGAGCCCCTAATGCTTTGCTAGTAAAGGGTAAGGTCTCTGTGGTTGGGCAGAGCCCCTAATGCTTTGCTAGTAAAGGGTAAGGTCTCTGTGGTTGGGCAGAGCCCCTAATGCTTGGTTAGTAAAGGGTAAGGTCTCTGTGGTCGGGCAGAGCCCCTAATGCTTGGTTAGTAAAGGGTTACAGGTCTCTGTGGTCGGGCGGAGCGCCTAATGCTTGGTTAGTAAAGGGTCACAGGTCTCTGTGGTCGGGCGGAGCCCCTAATGCTTGGCTAGTAAAGGGTCACAGGTCTCTGTGGTCGGGCAGAGCCCCTAATGCTTGGCTAGTAAAGGGTCAAAGGTCTCTGTGGTCGGGCAGAGCCCCTAATGCTTGGCTAGTAAAGGGTCACAGGTCTCTGTGGTCGGGCGGAGCGCCTAATGCTTGGTTAGTAAAGGGTCATAGGTCTCTGTGGTCGGGCGGAGCCCCTAATGCTTGGTTAGTAAAGGGTTACAGGTCTCTGTGGTCGGGCGGAGCCCCTAATGCTTGGTTAGTAAAGGGTCACAGGTCTCTGTGGTCGGGCGGAGCCCCTAATGCTTGGCTAGTAAAGGGTCACAGGTCTCTGTGGTCGGGCAGAGCCCCTAATGCTTGGCTGGTAAAGGGTTACAGGTCTCTGTGGTCGGGCGGAGCGCCTAATGCTTGGCTGGTAAAGGGTCACAGGTCTCTGTGGTCGGGCGGAGCGCCTAATGCTTGGTTAGTAAAGGGTTACAGGTCTCTGTGGTCGGGCGGAGCCCCTAATGCTTGGCTAGTAAAGGGTCACTGGTCTCTGTGGTCGGGCGGAGCGCCTAATGCTTGGCTGGTAAAGGGTTACAGGTCTCTGTGGTCGGGCGGAGCACCTAATGCTTGGCTAGTAAAGGGTTACAGGTCTCTGTGGTCGGGCGGAGCCCCTAATGCTTGGCTAGTAAAGGGTCACAGGTCTCTGTGGTCGGGCGGAGCGCCTAATGCTTGGCTGGTAAAGGGTTACAGGTCTCTGTGGTCGGGCGGAGCGCCTAATGCTTGGCTGGTAAAGGGTCACAGGTCTCTGTGGTCGGGCGGAGCGCCTAATGCTTGGTTAGTAAAGGGTTACAGGTCTCTGTGGTCGGGCGGAGCACCTAATGCTTGGCTAGTAAAGGGTCACAGGTCTCTGTGGTCGGGCGGAGCACCTAATGCTTGGCTAGTAAAGGGTCACAGGTCTCTGTGGTCGGGCAGAGCCCCTAATGCTTGGCTAGTAAAGGGTCACAGGTCTCTGTGGTCGGGCGGAGCACCTAATGCTTGGCTAGTAAAGGGTCACAGGTCTCTGTGGTCGGGCAGAGCCCCTAATGCTTGGCTAGTAAAGGGTCACAGGTCTCTGTGGTCGGGTGGAGCACCTAATGCTTGGCTAGTAAAGGGTCACAGGTCTCTGTGGTCGGGCGGAGCGCCTAATGCTTGGTTAGTAAAGGGTCACAGGTCTCTGTGGTCGGGCGGAGCACCTAATGCTTGGTTAGTAAAGGGTTACAGGTCTCTGTGGTCGGGCGGAGCGCCTAATGCTTGGCTAGTAAAGGGTCACAGGTCTCTGTGGTCGGGCGGAGCACCTAATGCTTGGCTAGTAAAGGGTCACAGGTCTCCGTGGTCGGGTGGAGCACCTAATGCTTGGCTAGTAAAGGGTCACAGGTCTCTGTGGTCGGGCAGAGCCCCTAATGCTTGGCTAGTAAAGGGTTACAGGTCTCTGTGGTCGGGCGGAGCGCCTAATGCTTGGCTAGTAAAGGGTCACAGGTCTCTGTGGTCGGGTGGAGCACCTAATGCTTGGTTAGTAAAGGGTTACAGGTCTCTGTGGTCGGGCGGAGCGCCTAATGCTTGGCTAGTAAAGGGTCACAGGTCTCTGTGGTCGGGCGGAGCACCTAATGCTTGGCTAGTAAAGGGTCACAGGTCTCCGTGGTCGGGTGGAGCACCTAATGCTTGGCTAGTAAAGGGTCACAGGTCTCTGTGGTCGGGCAGAGCCCCTAATGCTTGGCTAGTAAAGGGTTACAGGTCTCTGTGGTCGGGCGGAGCGCCTAATGCTTGGCTAGTAAAGGGTTACAGGTCTCTGTGGTCGGGCGGAGCACCTAATGCTTGGCTAGTAAAGGGTCACAGGTCTCTGTGGTCGGGCAGAGCCCCTAATGCTTGGCTAGTAAAGGGTCACAGGTCTCTGTGGTCGGGCGGAGCACCTAATGCTTGGCTAGTAAAGGGTCACAGGTCTCTGTGGTCGGGCAGAGCCCCTAATGCTTGGCTAGTAAAGGGTCACAGGTCTCTGTGGTCGGGCGGAGCCCCTAATGCTTGGCTAGTAAAGGGTCACAGGTCTCTGTGGTCGGGCGGAGCACCTAATGCTTGGCTAGTAAAGGGTCACAGGTCTCTGTGGTCGGGCGGAGCGCCTAATGCTTGGCTAGTAAAGGGTCACAGGTCTCTGTGGTCGGGCGGAGCGCCTAATGCTTGGCTAGTAAAGGGTCACAGGTCTCTGTGGTCGGGCGGAGCGCCTAATGCTTGGCTAGTAAAGGGTCACAGGTCTCTGTGGTCGGGCGGAGCGCCTAATGCTTGGCTAGTAAAGGGTCACAGGTCTCTGTGGTCGGGCGGAGCACCTAATGCTTGGCTAGTAAAGGGTCACAGGTCTCTGTGGTCGGGCGGAGCCCCTAATGCTTGGCTAGTAAAGGGTCACAGGTCTCTGTGGTCGGGCGGAGCACCTAATGCTTGGCTAGTAAAGGGTCACAGGTCTCCGTGGTCGGGCGGAGCGCCTAATGCTTGGCTAGTAAAGGGTCACAGGTCTCTGTGGTCGGGCGGAGCACCTAATGCTTGGCTAGTAAAGGGTCACAGGTCTCTGTGGTCGGGCGGAGCGCCTAATGCTTGGCTAGTAAAGGGTCACAGGTCTCCGTGGTCGGGCGGAGCGCAGCATGCTGTACACAGCTGAGAGGCCCAGGACGTTCTTCTGACCGCAGCAGGATGAAATGGGAGCAGTATGTGAAAATTCCACCAATCAGCGGCAGCGCCCGGGTCACGTGACAATCTGGAGCGTTCGCCATTTTATCTTTTTTGGCCCGCGCTCGGCATCCGTACGACAGAGGCACGAGCGGGTGGGCTGATCTGCGCAGCTCAGGTGACGTCTGTGTGCCGTCCCTATGATGGCTGCTGCAATGGCGGAGCAAGAGGGCTCCAAAGGCAGCGCCCGGAACCGAGGCGGGGTGCAGCGCGTAGAGGGGAAGCTGCGGGCCAGCGTGGAGAAGGGAGACTACTATGAGGCCCACCAGATGTACCGCACGTTGTTCTTCAGGTACGTAGGGGGAGGGGCTTCTGCTATTCCACGATTCTTCCTCCGGACTCCCAACGTTCCAGAGCTTTCTAAGGCCCGTCTTTCCCTAAGTGAGGTGTGATTGGCTGATGGCGTTCTGGTTGCTAGGCAGAAGGGCGGGGCCTTTTATAGTTTGGCTGCGGATTGGCTGCGTGCTGTGTCAATCTTTTGAGCACTGTGGGTTAACCCTTTCACCTGACCAAGTTGTGACAACTAGTTCCTTGCCGCTGATTGGCTGGCGGTGTGTAGTTGCTATGGGGTTCGTCCTGCACAGCCCGGAATCCGGCTCCTTATTGTTTGGGCCTAGGACTGTGACTTACGGGGGACAGCTGCAGCCCGAGGCCTGACATGTGGGGCCCCCAATGCGCCGCAAAGGATTGTGGGGGCCCAGACATAAATATGCAAATGAGCACTCCCCCAGAAGGAAGACTGATGGGGTAACAATTGGCCCTGGCTGATTTCTGGCCACTGGCAGAGATTCTGGCGGCGGCTTTTGTCATAGAGAAGACGACGGCGCTGCTCTGTATGGGAGAGGCGAGCGCTGGACGGATGACGCCGTGTAATGTGCACAGGGGCCTACACCGACCTCAGGTTTTCCTACAAGAGAAGGTGATTGATTATGACCCGTGTCTCGGGGCTCCGTCGACTATAGCGGGCAGCGGTTCTGTCCATAGAACGTCTGTGTAAACGGGGCTGACTGTTTAGATGCTGTAGTTGTTGTTGACTGCAGCATCTAAGGGGTTAACCTGCTGGGCCCGCGGCTGTGTAGAGGGTCCCGTCCCCCATTCCTGGATCACTAACCCTGTATGATGTCACTATACAAGACCTGTCCCCGTCTCTCCCCGCCCTATAACCTGATGAGCGGCTTTATCACACCGGACCGACCTGTTTTCCGATGTTACTCTGCAAATAACTGACGATACGTTAATATCACTCTGCATAGGCCGAAGTGCCGAGAGCCTCACCAGCGCCACCTGTGTTTATGGACGGTGAATTGAGAGAGGAAGAGGACTGCACTTCAAGGGTGTTTCGGGGTATTGCCCCTCATCAGCACAAAGTATGAGATCCCATCTGGCTAGGTGAGAGGCAATGGACTGGGATCTAAGGGGTAATGTTTTTACTGGTGAAGAGTGAAGTCCGGAGCCTCTCACCTAGCCAGATCGGATCTCATACTTTGCACTCATGAGGAGCAATAGCCCGAAACACTGCAAATTGAAATTCTGGTTTGGCTTTTATCCCAAGTCATGTGACAAGGCTCGTTATAGGGGCGATATTGACTTTTATTATCGCTGCTTCCAATAGGTGGCGCTATAGTTTTAGTCCTCTTCCTCTCTAAAGAGACAATTTGCATATTTAATTCCCAGAGGAGCATGCATGGCCTACAAGTCTCCTCACTCTGACATGCTCTGCCTGGCTTGTCACCCCTTTGGATTGTGACTGAATGTTTTGGGTTGTTTTTGTTGTCAGCATGTTTTTATTGTATATGGCTCATACGCCTATAAAAGTGATATATGTTTTTGTAGAGATCCGAAGTGCCAGTCATGGGAAATGTAGGATAGAAACTGTATGCAAATCAGGCTGGAAGTGCACTGAGGGCGTGCCAAGGTACTTGAGAGAAGTCAGAGGATTGACACGCCCCCAGTGCACTTCCAGCCTGATTTGCATATAGTTTTCACCCTAGATTTCCCATGACTGACACATCGGATCTCTACAAAAAAGGAATCGTTTTTATTGATGGACGGGCATGCTGTACCGCTGCTGACAATCACTTTTTATACCGAAGCCATCGTGCTTTGACATCTGTTTTCGGTGACTCCCGTTGACGTTGATGGGGTCATCTGTGTTTTTGAATGGAAGAGAAGTAATTAAAGGGTTCGGACATAACCACTATTGTGTGATGGGGGTGGAACTTCTGTCCATTCACTTCCATGGGGTTTCTGAAGATGGCGGTGCACTAAATGACGTGGTAATGAAACCGTGTAGATCCCAGGAGCGGATCTGGGGTGACGGAGTGGTGATGATATTGTGACATGTCGGCTCCCATTATCCTCCCCCCTGGCTGCGGCTCGTTCCCGCCATAGTTGATGCGACTCCACGGTCACATGGCGCGGCGTGTATAATATCGCACCCGGCCCCGTCGTGATCCGCGGCGTCTCCTCTACATCTCCGGTTTCCTTGTGTTGCAGATACATGTCACAGAACAAACACGCGGAGGCCAGAGAATTGATGTACTCCGGGGCTCTGCTATTTTTCAGCCATGGACAGGTAAGCACATGTTCCGTATTATTTATCGGTGATGTGATGAGCGGCGGCATTATCGGGAGCGCGGTACAATATATGTAATGGAGCGTTCTCTTGTCTCTTCAGGAGCGCACCGCTACTCTGCCTCCTTGCTTGCTGTGGCAGCAGTGCGCTCCCAAAGATCGACCGTTCCGACCACAGCATGGTCGCGCCACTGCTCCGAACTGGGGGATTGGGGCTGATGGGATCCAGTTAGCCTGCCAACTCCAGAGCATGCGCTCCTGGCTAGTCATCAGCCTACAACACTGGTGGCCCACGCGTCACTATGCTCTACAGTCTCCTAAAGGATATTCCCATCTACAAGATCATATTCCAATATGTAGTAGGTGTAATAATATTAGCAAATACCTCCAATTAGAAATGTAGTTTAGTTCTTCTGATTAGCTGTGTCGCTTACCCCTTATGCAGGGTGTTGCAGCAGCTTAGTTATCCATGGTTATGACCACTTATAAAGTGACAGTTAATTGTTAGTGGTCATAACCATGGATACCTAACCTACTGCAATGCCTGCACATGGGGTGAGTGATGTAGCTAATCAGAAGAACTAAACTACACTTCTAATTGGAGGTATTTGCTAATATTATTATTGTTACACCTACGGCACGCTGGAATAGGATCTTGGAGATGGGAATACCCCTGTAATTTTTGGGATTGGAGATACACTGTCACTTTATGAGATGCGAAAATCCTTCTAAATACATGTGCACATGGGACAGAAAAAATTAAATTGCAGATTCCCCCTTAAATGCAGCAGCGATTTCACAGCAAAAAAAATGTGCGTTTCTTGAGAATGTTGTCATAGATGTACAACTTCCACCCCATGGATTGCAAATGGTGACCTCCACGGTGACAGTCTCCAGAATGAAGGGACACGCTGCGAGTATAGACATCCGCGCCATTTTTCTGCAGATGGTGGATGAGAATTGTTCAGATCTTGTGGTTTAAAGGCCTCTAGTTATTCACCTTCAGGAGTGCAGCGCTCCTCTGCCTCCCGGCTCCATGCTTTACGGGGGACGGTGCACTCCTGAAGATCAGTGTGAGGCGGCGGTATGGTGGGCCACTGGTCTGGACTGTGCGCTTTCTGGTGCATATAGTTGAGGCGTGGCTGGGGTCGGGAGACGGCGCGGCTGGGGGTCGGTAGGCGGCGCGGCTGGGGGTCGGTAGGCGGCGCGGCTGGGGGTCGGTAGGCGGCGCGGCTGGTGGTCGGGAGGCAGCGCGGCTGGTGGTCGGGAGGCGGCGCGGCTGGTGGTCGGGAGGCGGCGCGGCTGGGGGTCGGGAGGCGGCGCGGCTGGGGGTCGGGAGGCGGCGCGGCTGGGGGTCGGGAGGCGGTGCTGGCAGGGGGTCGGGAGGCGGCGCTGGCAGGGGGTCGGGAGGCGGCGCTGGCAGGGGGTCGGGAGGCGGCGCTGGCAGGGGGTCGGGAGGCGGCGCTGGTAGGGGGTCGGGAGGCGGCGCTGGCTGGGGGTCGGGAGACGACGCGGCTGGGGGTAGGTAGGCGGCGTGGCTGGGGGTCGGTAGGCGGCGCGGCTGGTGGTCGGGAGGCGGCGCGGCTGGTGGTCGGGAGGCGGCGCGGCTGGTGGTCGGGAGGCGGCGCGGCTGGTGGTCGGGAGGCGGCGCGGCTGGTGGTCGGGAGGCGGCGCGGCTGGTGGTCGGGAGGCGGCGCGGCTGGTGGTCGGGAGGCGGCGCGGCTGGGGGTCGGGAGGCGGCGCGGCTGGGGGTCGGGAGGTGGCGCGGCTGGGGGTCAGGAGACGGTGTGGCTGAGCACCTCCAGTGATCTCGCTGCAGCGGTTGCAAGCAGTATAGCAGAGTTTGTAAGTGCTGCGCTTGTTACCTGGGAGGCGGCAGCGCTGGCAGGTACCTATAGAACGATAAGTCCCTGTTTTCGGGAATCGCTGTACACTTTCCCCGTGTAACAGCCCCGTTACGTGCCGGTAAGATCCAGCTAAAGATGGAGTCGCGCTCTGTGTGTCCAGAGCCTCCGATAAGCAGAGCTGTTACTTTACATTTTTCATCTTTTTTTGTCCCCTGAAGCAAAACAGCGCGGCCGACCTGTCCATGCTGGTCCTGGAAGCCCTGGAGAAATCCGAAGCCAAAGTGACGGAGGAATTGTTAGGTGAGTGCTGGCAGCGACTCCTGCGCTGATTTGTGTCATGTTCTCACCAGGTCTCATTGTTCCGGGTCAGAAAATGTCACTTTGTTATTCTCTGTTTGAAATAGATTTCCTTAAAGGGATATTGCCGTCCTATAAGATTAGGGTTCATTGCTAGGATATGCCATCACTTTCTGATCGCTGGGGGTCCAGCCAGTCCTGAGAATCAGGGCCGCTGCAGACGGCCGTAACTTCTTCTCGGGCCGGTTATGTATATGACGCTCTGATCATAGTGTGATCCGATTCTTTCAGGTGAGGAGAAGATGGAGAAAAAAAATCTCTCTATTGTAACAATGCGTGTGAATCAGACTGCACTCAGATGTCATCTGAGTGCAGTCCGATGGTTTTCACAGACTCGTTCACTTGCATGGCTGAGTGCGATCTGAATATTGGATCACACTCTGACATGCAGCAACTTTTTTTTTTTTTTGTACTTCAGAGCTGTAATCACAATGCTGATGACGTTCATCTCCAAGCAGTAGACAAACAGCTTAGTTGAGCCTCCATTGTGCAGTTCAGTGCCCGGAGTAAAGACGATTCCCAGAATACAAATCACCAGAGAACATTCTTTCCAGGGCATGCTGGGGGATTTCCGCTGGGATGATCGCTCCTAACCCGCACCACATCAGCTGATCTCGATACCTTATCTGCCTTTTAACCTTCATTTTTGTCGTTTTCTTTTTCTCTTGATTTCTGCAGAAAATTTGGCCAAATTGTTCAGTTTGATGGATCCGAACTCTCCGGAGCGAGTGGCTTTCGTTTCCCGAGCCCTGAAGTGGTCGACCGGAGGATCCGGGAAATTGGGTCACCCCAAGCTGCATCAGTTACTGGCCATTACACTGTGGAAAGGTAGGCCACAGGAGTGGCGGAAGTAATGGCTCCAGAGCAGAAGTCTGCACCCCCCTGATGGTTCTGTCTCCTTTTCCAGAGCAGAACTACTACGAATCTCGCTACCACTTCTTGCACTCCTCCGACGGGGAAGGCTGCGCCAACATGCTGGTAGAATATTCCTCCACCCGAGGCTACCGCAGCGAGGTGGACATGTTTGTGGCCCAGGCGGTCCTGCAGTAAGTCCGCCATTTATGTGACCACTCCGCTACGCGGTGGGAAAAGCTAATGGCGTCTCTTATTATTCCAGGTTCCTCTGTTTAAAGAATAAATCAAGCGCTTCAGTGGTCTTCACGACGTACACGGAGAAGCATCCGTCCATAGAGGGGGGTCCTCCATTTGTGCAGCCCCTTTTAAACTTCATTTGGTTTTTACTACTGGCTGTAGAGGGGTAGGTCTCGCTGTAGGAGGGGGGCAGCAGACCAGCGCCACATAGTGCGGCATTTATCAGGCGCCATCCTAAGGGCAGCCCTGTGTCTCCACTAATCCAAAACACACACATATATAATTTTTTTAAAATGTATTTATTTTTTATATATTTTATTAATTGACTTTTTTATATTTTATTTATTGACTTTATTATATTTATTAATTGACTTTTATTATTTTACTTTATATTTATTGCCTTTTTTATTATTTATTTGACTTTTATATTTTATTAATTGACTTTTTATTAATTTGACTTTTTTATATTTATTAATTGACTTTTTTATATTTTATTTATTGACTTTTTTATATTTATTAATTGACTTTTATTATTTTACTTTATATTTATTGCTTTTTTTACTATTTATTTGACTTTTTTTATATTTTATTTAATTGACTTTTTATTAATTGACTTTTTTATATTTATTAATTGACTTATTATTTTACTTTATATTTATTGCCTTTTTTACTATTTATTTGACTTTTTTTATATTTTATTTAATTGACTTTTTATTAATTGACTTTTTTATATTTATTAATTGACTTTTATTATTTTACTTTATATTTATTGCCTTTTTTACTATTTGACTTTTTTTATATTTTATTTAATTGACTTTTTATTAATTGACTTTTTTATATTTATTAATTGACTTTTTTATATTTATTAATTGACTTTTATTATTTTACTTTATATTTATTGACTTTTTTTATATTTTATTGATTGACTTATTTTTTTATTTATTGATTGACTTTTTCTTTATTCCCAGTGGGAAATTAACCGTATTTACAGTATTGTGTGAACAGTATCAGCCGTCGTTAAAAAGAGATCCTATGTATAATGAGGTAGGTGGAAGCGGATCCTCCGTGCAGTCCATATACATAACCGTATACAGTCTGAAGTCACTTCACTAAAATATTCAACAGCCATTAGGTCAGATCTACGCGGTAACATCAATGTTGTGGATTCATGTGGTCAGTGGGGGTCCGACAGGCAGCCCCCCCAACCATCGGCGGCTGCTGGATGTAGACATTGATCAGATCTGCTGCCCGGTGTTGCAGCACAGATCCTATTCACTTACTATTGGCATCCGGCTGCTGTCGGAGTTGATCACTTATTGGAGATGGTCCGAGGTGTCAGACCCCACTGATCTATACGGCAAGTAGTTTGATTTTTCTTCGGTGGGCCTATTCTGGGGGCCCACCATGCACAAGTGGGACCAACACTTCAGACTGCCCTTATCTCTATGTCTCGTCAGGGAATGAGAATTCATAGGAATGATCATTCCCAACTATCGAGCCATCCCAAAAAATCCAGTGATCACCTGACAGATCAGCGAGATGCTCAATTGTGGGGTGCAATGATTTTATAATCTTCCTTATTCTCGGCTCATATCATTATCTGTAAATAGTAAGTGAACAGCTGCAGTGTAGTGCCTGCTAGGGCCCACCGGAGGATTTCCCGGTTCTCCGATTGTCCAGTCCAGTGCTGGATCTATATATGACCAAACCCCTTTAAACTGGTAATTGTGGGCAGTGATGGAATATTGGACTATCCTGGGCACATAGCGCCATCTAGTGCACATCTCAGGTCTGTCCCCTATAAGTAACATGTATAGATCCTTGTTCTGACATGTGAATACACCGGTCACAGCTTCTCCTCTTATTCTCCTTGCAGTATTTGGACAGGATAGGACAGATTTTCTTTGGTGTACCTCCTAAACAGTCGTCTTCCTATGGGGGATTATTAGGTGAGTGTCTTCTAAACACACAACGTATATACACCGCTGTCTATGGGGTTTCCAGAATTGGGGGAATTAACTCTTCATTCTCCCATGAAATGGCGTCGCTCCTGCCTGTGTTTGGTATGAATGGGACAATGTCCGCCGCGGCTGTGCTGCTTGTGGGCACGTGTTCGACCGAAGTTGTTCTATGGGTCATGTTAAAGGGTAGTTTTTAGAAAAGTAAATATATTATCCATTGAATACCCCACCGCAATCATGAGTCTGACTCCCATACAGAATGGCTGGCCTCAGTAGTCACGTGCCGGCCAGTGATTCTGCAGGGGTCTGATGATGATGATGGTGGATGGAACGTGGACTCATGAGGTGTTATGTATTTATGGAAAGTTTATTTATTTTATTTTTTTTCCACGCCTCATTTCCGCTGTAACTGAGGCCAACATTGTGCCCAAGTTGCACTAACAATACTGTCTGATCAGGGTCTTCTAAGAACCAAATATTGGCCGTACTGGCGTCTGCACCCATTAAAAGAGCAATTTTATTCCTGCTCAATTTCAATTTTTGGACGCCCGACCACCACACCATTCATTCTCTACGGGACTGTTGGGAAAAAAGCAGAGTGCAGCCCAATAGGGAATGAATGGAGTGGCGGTTGAGCATGCAGCGTGTTTCCCAGCAGCCGGACCCCCACCAATAAATTATCACCTATCCAGTGGATATTTTCATTTTTTTTTTTTCCACCGGAAAACCACTTTAATGAAGAAAACTTAAAAAAAAAAAAAAAAATTGTATATACATACATACACTAGATGGTGGCCCGATTCTAACGCATCGGGTATTCTAGAATATGCATGTCAGCCACGTAGTATATTGCCCAGTCACGTAGTTTATAGCAATGTGGGCATCATATCCCTGTTAAAAAAAAAAAAGAATTAAAATAAAATAGTTATATACTCACCTTCCGTTGGCCCCTGGATCCAGGAAGCTGTTACCGACACTCCTCGCGCGCTCCGGTCTCAAGAGTGCATTGCGGTCTCGCGAGATCACAATGCATGGAGCGGTCACCGGAGCATCGCGAGGAGCGGGAAAGGCACCGGAAGGTGAGTATATGATGATTTTTTATTTTTTTTTAACATCTTTTTACTATTGATTCTGCGTAGGCAGCTTCAATAGTAAAACAGTTGTTAATAGCAGCGTTAATGGAGTGCGTTACACCGCGGCATAATGCGGTCTGTTAGCGCTGCCATTAACCCTGTGTGAGGGCTGACTGGAGGGGAGTATGGAGCGGGTACTGACTGCGGGGAGGAAGGAGCGGCCATGTTGCCGCCGGACTGTGCCCGTCGCTGATTGGTCGTGGCAAAATCAGCGACTTGAATTTCCATGACAGAGGCCGCGACCAATGAATATCCGTGACCGAAAGACAGACAGAAAGACGGAAGTGACCCTTAGACAAATATATATATTTATTAATCTCAAACATCCTTGTCTTTCCCCATAAATATAATAATGACATTGGTGTCTTTAAATTTTTGATATAATTTTTTTTCCCTATAGGTAACCTGTTAAATAGCCTAATGGGAGCCGGGGATGAGGATGAAGACGTGGACGACGGGCCGGATGACAGCAGTCCCATCGAGCTAGATTGAGCCAGAGCGAATATTTGATTAGGAGCTGCATGATTCAGAACAATAAAACAAAACCTGGAGCCCAAAAGACTTCATTCCATGGTCTCCGAGTCTTTGAGGAGTCGTTTGTGAGCAGCCGTAACGAGCTGTCCTCTCATCCCGACGACGGAAGATTACGCTAAATAAATGATGTCCCGGTGGGGTAGCTGAAAGGAATAGTGAATAGGGCGAACCTTCCCGGCTCTGCTATATATATATTTTTTATTCTTTCTATGAATGCCAAGCACATGGTTTCCTTACAATGTGATAGCCAAGCAGATCAACCTTCCTCTATCACGTCACTCGTCCGCAGCTTAATGTCACAGCCGAGCGCTAAGTGTTATCATGAGGATTTGGGACTTCTCCCTCCCCGCCGCCATCATGTGAATATCTTGTTTGTTAGGGGGCACCGCAAATATAAACACCTCTTTCAATTTATTTAATTACGGTGGACTTTCTTTTAACATGCAATATTTATTACCGATTTCAGTGATTTTTTATTTTTTTTTTCCCCCCCTCCCTTCAGTACAATACCGGGGCGTCACGTCGGCACTGAAACTGTCATTGAGAAGTGCTGGAATCGGTGGGACAGAGTAATGCAGTGCTATGGAATAAATCATACAGTGTATCTTATGATCGGCCGCCGCTACTTGTCTTTCCTGCTTCTAGAATTACTAAGACTTGCAGAAATTCTTGTATGACCTACGTCGGGTATAGAAGTCTCAGCTCCAATCTTTCCTGGATTATGGGAGATTAGGAAAGCTCCTGTCTGTGTGTCCGGCACTGCAGCGCTGACTGATTAGGTTTCTCAATACTTTACACTGCAGAATCTGTCTCTAAAATGTCAGCGCCGTGGTCAATTAACATCCCAAAGCAATAGGCAACGATCCTAAATACAGGAACCGAGGGGACAAAGCTGCACGCTCCGTAATCTGAAGCATAGAGAAGAGCAGCCTGGACCTCACCCGAATCTGCTAGGCAAAAGTGCCTCGGAAGGACGGGTCCTGGAACCTGCACAGTTGTATCAAGCTGATCTGCAATGGCAGACACCATGGACAAGAGTGGTATTGTTACAGGGGGGGTGAAAATTATATATTTATATATATTTTTCACCATATTTTTTTTTTCTTCCTTTAAATGAAGGAAATGTTATTTCCAGAAATATTGTAAGGGTCACATGGATGCAAAAATGTGACTGGTGCTGAACTGGTTAAGGATTTTGCATAGGTTCCCAAGTCTGCCATAGGGGAAGGTGGGTGAATAGATGAGACCGGGTGCTGGGGAGTTTTTATAGATTCTCAGAATTATTCACCTCTTCGTGGGAAGCATATGTAGCACTTAGTGGAGCCCCTCTGGCTGTTATAACCTGCTGCAAACACGATGCATAGCCGTAATCAGCTTTTAGCAGCGTCCATTTCTCAGTCCATTGTGGAGGCAATGGCTTCTAGCTTAGGAATATTCTTGGATTTGCTGTAAATGCTTTATTCAAATCCCACCAAAGGTTTTCTATGGGGATCAGGTCAGGCGACTGTGACGGCCACTTCCAGAATCTTCCAGGAGTTTTGCTGAAACCAAGCCTTGGTGAACTGTGAGGTATGCTTGGGATCCTTGTCCTGTTGCAAGATCTTATCGTGTGAAATCTTCTGCTTCCTGATAGAAACATGTTTACTCCTAGGGTTTCCTGATCCTTGATTGAATCCGTCTTCTCCGCACACTGCAGGTTTCTAGTGACAGAGAAAGCAAAACCGCTGGAGAGCATCACCGAGCCACTGCCATGCTTCAGTGTAGGCATCACTGAGCCACCACCATGCTTCATTGTAAGCGCCACAGTCATGTTTTACTGTAAACATCACCAAGCCACACATTCTTTACTGTCGACATCACCAAACCACCACCATGCTTTGCTGTAGTCATCACTGAGCGGCTGCCATGCTTCACCGTAGACACCAAGCCACCGCCATGCTTCATGATGGGCATCAATGAGCCACCTCCCTGCTTCATTGTAGGCATCGTAGAGCCACAGTCATGGTTTACTGTAAACATCCCTGAGCCACCACATTCTTTACTATAGACATCAATGAGCCACCACCGTGCTTCACTGTAGTCATCACTCAGCTGCCGCCATTCTTCACTGTAGGCATCACCGAGCAACTACCATGCTTTACCATAGGTATCACTGAGCCACCACCATGCTTCATTGTAGGCACCACAGAGCCATAGTCATGGTTTACTGTAAACATCACGGAGCCACCACATTCTTTACTGTAAACATCACTGAGGCACCACCATGCTTCATTGTAGGCACCACAGAGCCATAGTCATGGTTTACTGTAGATATCACCGAGCCACCACCATGCTGCACTGTAAGCAATACTAGGCGAACCCCATTCTTCACTATAGATAGGCAGGGTGACACAGGCCCTACTGTAAAATATTGCTTTATATCGCTGTTACATCTCAGGATATGCAAGGGTATGGGGTCACATTGTGATCTGCAAGGTGCTGCAACAAGAAAGTTACAAAAAAG
Source organism: Ranitomeya imitator (assembly GCF_032444005.1). NCBI lineage: Eukaryota > Metazoa > Chordata > Amphibia > Anura > Dendrobatidae > Ranitomeya > Ranitomeya imitator. Next base: position 192,238,675 of record NC_091288.1, read on the forward strand.
CCAAACCATTGGATTTTTTTTGTGACTTGTGGCCAAAATCACTGTGTTGCCTTCGCCTATAAGAGGCATTTAGTGCTGAATTTGGAGAACCCCCTTGTTATATCCGTTATATTGGGCTACATACAATGTTCCTGTTTCATTGGTTTATCGCAGATAAGTTTATACATGGTTTTAATAACCCTAATTTGCAGTGAATAATGTTGTTAAAAATTGTATATGCGCCCATCCTTGAGCATGTACTTCATCGGGTTCATTCCCAATTTATTGATATCCGCACAGTCTATTGGTGTACTGTGAACCCATAGGATCGCCTCGTGTCTGGCGCCTCCTGTAACCTCCCTCGCCTTATAATGCAGAAGACAGCGGGCAATCATTCATCTATTCCAGCAGGGGGCGCAATCACAGGTTTAGTGTAATAATTTATTGATCAGAGTTACATTTGGGACCAACCAAAGTGTGTACATCATAATGAATGACCATTTACAAACACTGAGCCCAAATCCTATGTCACAGTCCAGAGGCGCCGCAGCGGATGGCATAACATGCTATATACAAGACCGGCGTATATCCTCCCTCCGGCTGAGCCTGTGCTTAATTACATGTACCAGACAGTCAAATATTAGATTAGTAAATTGGATTAAAATTAATAATAATGCATTTACACAGCGGGGTAGATTTATAACACATGGAAGGCATCTCACATCATATCAGAGACCGCAGGTTTTTATGATACATCAATATATTGCATGACCCACGCATTATTTGTTTTTTCTTTTACATCAATGACTAAAGTAAGGAAAAACCTAAGGTATAGTATCTTTTTTTTTTCCCTGGCACATTGTCTATGCAGGGAATTTGTAGCAAAAAAAAAAAAAAATGCTGGCTTCCTGTTTTCACCACTAGAGGGAGCCATAACACAGAACGCCTGTGCGCCCTCTAGTGGCTGAAATAGAAACTTGCAGAAAACTGAGTAGTGATCACTACAGTGAGATTTTAAGACCATGATGGAGGCAGAAAGTAAAACCTACGAACACAGAAACAAAAAGGAAAAAATAATCTTGTCATCTGTGCGTACGCTTTGTTCATCGGTATGACGTCTGCATTTTACATCACCAATTTAATAAATAACTTTCCCTATACAGTTTATTTTAAAGATTGCAGTAGCATAACGTATGGCTGGTGCCTGTATTATTAATTTATTGTTTTAACGCCCTCTCTATTGAGCGTAATGGGTGAGCCTGGTCCGAAAAAAAGGATCAAAGTAGTGCAAGCTGCGAGTTTTTTGTTTTTTTTTACATTTTTTTTTTTTTACACGCAGACTATCATAAAAAAGATTAATGTGAATGACCATATTAACTTGCATTGGTCCTTCTGCCATCGTTTTAGCACATGGACACATAGGAATTGGCTGCGATGGTGGACACATCCCTTTAACTAAACAGGCTCCACCATGAGTAGGTAAAGGACTTCCACTTAAAGGGGCTGTCCACTATTATGTTTATTTGTATGAATTGGCTTGTGATACCTGATGAAATGCAGCTCATTAATATGCGGGAGCTGCCGCAGCAGACAATGAAGGGGAGAATAGGATTTACTACATTGTATGTATTGTGCATCTTATCTTATGTGCTGTGATGGAAAACCCTGAAGGGAATGTTATATTTTTGTAGTTATAATTCCATATTTCCAGTACACAACTATGCGCAAACCTGACTGCCTGCGGCCACCACTAGGGGGAGCACAGGACGCTATTGTATTCTGTTCAATATAGCCACCACTAGAGGGCACTCATGAGCCTACTGCATGCAGTTCCTTGCAGCTACCACTAGAGGGAGCTCAAAAGATTACTGTATACTGTTTATTACAGCCATCAATAGGTAGAGCAAAGGTACATAATGTATACAGTATAGTGCAGTCCTTAGAGCCGGCTCAGACGCTTACTGCACACTAGTCATTGCAGCCACCACTAGATGGGACACGGGAGCTTACCGTATATTGTCCCTTGCATCCACCTCTAGATGGAGCTCAGGAGTTTCTTGCATACTGTTCATTACAGCTATCAATAACAAGCTCAGGTTGTCTAATGTACATACTGTTCATTCCGATCACCACTAGATGGAGCTCAGGAGCTTCTTGTATACGGATCATTACAGCTACCACTAGAGGGAGCTCAGGAGCTTACTGCATACTATTCATTACAGCTACCACTAGATGGAGCTCAGGAGCTTCTTGTATACGGATCATTACAGCTACCACTAGAGGGAGCTCAGGAGCTTACTGCATGCTATTCATTACAGGCACCACTAGAAGGAGCTCAGGAGCTTCTTGTATACTATACAGTGCAGCCACCACTAGAGGGAGCTCAGGAGCTTACTGCATGCTATTCATTACAACCACCACTAGATGGAGCGCAGCAGCTTCTTATATACTGTACATTGCAGCCACCACTAGAGGAGCTTAGGAGGTTACCTGTGGGTGCAGGCAGCCATAATTCTATACTTTAGTTCTATGTCTGTTCGGGATATGTAGCTCCAACCGCTGTAAAGATATATTTAGAAATTAATCCACCTAAGATATTGAACCTAAAAATGAAATGATGTTAAAAGATGGACAATCGCCTCAAAAATAGACATAACCCACTACACTAACACTTAAAGGTAACTTGTCATATTGGCGACGGTGTCTGATCTGCTCAGATCATGTGATAAAGTAGAAGGAGCTGAGCAGATTGTTATATAGCTTCATGGGAAATGATTCAATAGAAGTTAAATTCCTGCTCTTTCGGTGCTCGGGTGTCCAGTGGGCGGTCCTATCTAAGGATTGACAGCACAGTCATGCACGGACGGCTCATTTTAATGAATAAAATACAAGGTATAATGAATTTTTCCCCACAAAACCCTTTATAAATCTGCTCAGCTCCTCCTACTCTATTTTTACATGCTGCTAAAGATGGGACCGCATGACAAATGTGACAGGCTCCCTTTAAGAGTGCGGCCTCCAAGCTTTGAAGGATTATACAGTGATATATCTTAACCTGTGAGCCTTGGGTATAACAGAAATGTCAGATCTTGTACTGTCACATCACCGTCCTAACCAAAGTTTCCAAAACCTTGGTCCTCCTGCCATTTTGCAATTCCTCCATATCAGCAGCAATCACTAAGGTACCAGCTCTACATCAAGTTTCCATGTAGGTAAGTCAGGAGAGAGCGTTGGTTTATGAGCGCCAATTCCTAAAATGAACAGGTCATTTCTCTCCACCTGCTCGAAAAGTTCCACCGCTGACCCCCTGATGAAGCATCATAATGTCGAAACGCAAAAAAAAAAAGGACGTGCGTTTATGATCCGTCTCTGGAGGTGGAACGTCTCCACATCGAGGGTTATGGAGCCGATAGAAAACCTGGATCGTGAGAGTAAAAAGCTTCCTGTGCCTAAATGAAGGTTTGCTATAAGAGGCGCGTCAGATCCTTCGCTCGTCTCATGCGACGGGAGAGGTTCGCCGTCGTTACAACTTCATGGCACAAGAGGAGAAGCCTCGGGACGGGAGTTCGTCTTGGGGTCTTCAGTGATAAAATCCGTCCATTTGGTAAAAAGTTCTCCAAAATCTAACGCTAAGAACACGATGAATGCAGGATGAGGACGCAGGAATGGTCACCTGTCAGCCGGACCGCGGCGCCCACACAATATGGCACGAGACATAAGACAGACGTTATGCTGATGAGCTCAGTCCTGGCAGAACAGCTGTAGTGGACAGTACGTATTGGTTCGGCCGAGCTGGTGATGGGCTCATCGCCATCATATTCACAATTATCATTGGGTTTTTCCCTTCTCCACCACACTTCATGGATTCGCTTTCCTTCTGCCTTTTCATAAATGTTTGTGGAAATGTCTTGTACTATGGTTTATGCTTAAAATGAGCTTCCACTGTAAAAAAAATAAAAGAGACACAGGATTAAAAAGGTGCCCTGATTGTGGGCAGTTCAATAAAGCTAATTCTCTCTGCTGCCACTAGGGGGCCCTCCGCACAATGCGTTTAATAGAGGCTGTATACATAGATAGAGAGTGAGCTCCCCCTAGTGGTGGATACAGGCAGACTAAATTTTAACATTGATTTCAAAGGGGTATTCTCAAGTTTGGAAGGTATCCCCTATCCATAGAAATGAGCTAATTTCTCTATAGCTGGAGTCTGACTGCTGGGATCCCCACCGATCCAGAGAACTGTATGAATAGAGCGGTGATCGATCATGAGTACATCCACCCCATTCATTCTTATAGGAGTGCTGAAGACAGTCGAGGGCAGCGCTCGGCTGATCACCACCATAAGAATGAATGGAATGACAGCGCACATGATGGACCACCATTCCATTTACATGGGATTCTCTGGATCAATGGGGAACCCAGCAGTTGGACCCACCAGCGATCAGGAAATTATCCCTTATTCTACAGATGGAGGATAACCTCCAAACTCGAGATTACCCCCTTAATGGTGTAAAAAAAGAAATGGAGCCAAGACCCCTATAAATGGAGCACGTGAGGTGGGGAAACCTGGTAAAGAACGGCCTCGTCCCCTGCCTGGCCCACCCACATTTCCTGACAGGTGGGATATGGCTTCAGCAGAAATTTGGAGGATTGGTATGTAGTCAGCCCGTTCTATACCCAAGGGGTGCCGGCTGTTTTACACAGCAGGAACTCCATGGCTATTGGAGCCGTAGCTTAACCCCTTAGTCGCTGTGATGTACAATGACCATGGCATCTACGTGGTTTGGCACGGCGCAGAGTGGTCTCGTATCCCCTGGACTGTGCCCTTAGTAAAGTGCTCTGACCTGCAAACTCCTGGGGAAGCATCGGCTTGTTGAGGACCTTGTGGAAGGCGGCGATCCACTCTGTGCGCTCCGGGTCGCTCTCGCAGGTGAACAGGAACTTCCTGTCCGGCGTGGTAATGGTGATGCCGTACTGCCAGTGATTCCCTTGTGTGGAGGGAGGGAGGCCTTCTTCTACTTTATAGTTATTTTCGGTGCTCCCAATAAACACTTCTCCTCTGGCGAAGGCGTCCTGGAAGGGGGACAACAAAAGACCAGTCTTACCAGTAACACCAGTGTCTATGAGGATCGCTGGCCGGAGGATGCGGCAGTTCTCACCAACTGGCCTGAACGGGAACTAAATAGTTAAAATCCCAAACAAAAATCATAAGTTTCCATAAAGTATTCACAGTCACATGGTCCTGTTCCTCCAGATTGAGCATTCTCACCTCTCTAGAAAGATCACTCGTCCTTTGCTTAGACGGTAACCGTCGCTTTCAGAAATCAATGGCGCACATGAAAATAAGAAACTCCGCAGAATATGTTATCAGAGAAATCGGCTTCTATCTCCACCAGGACGGATCATTCATTATCAATTCATGGAAGGAACGGTTTCCAGTGAACACAGATCTCCCCATTACTGAGATAGGAGATGACAGTTGGTGCTTATAAGGTTCTATGGAGGGGGAGGAGCTAGTGATGAAGGTCATTGCCGGGGTCGTCTCCACGTGTCCCGGATCTCACAACACTCCATTACACACATTCTTACCATTGGATCCTTGAAGTACATTAGTCTGCGGTCGTCCAGGGTGAACCATCTCTTCTTAAAGCCTTCAGTATGCTGGGAACACAGACATGTATATCAGACACTGCCGCGGGAGAACATTCCATCATCATCATCATCATCATCATCATCATCATCATCATCACTCCAATTAACATGGTCTTAAAGGAATACTCTGGGCAGAAATGCCATACTGTGTTATTCATAGAGCGAGTCCCATAGAAGTGCACGGGGTCTCTACTGTAGCTATGTCTTCCCCAATATCCATCAGCTCTAATATGCCCACAGCCCGGGTCACTGTGGGCCCAGGAGCACAGACGTAAAAAACTAGAACACGGCACTGCCAGCACTTGGTTCATGTATCCAGACCAGATTCTTCAAACTTTAATACTTTTAAAGGGGCTTTAGGATAAAAAAAAAAAAAAAACATGGCAACCTTTTTCCAAAACAGCGCCACCCCCATCTGTGTGGTACTACTACATTCACTTCTATGGAGCCGAGCTGCAATACCGCACCCAACCTATAGATGGGGTGGTGCTGTTTTTGGAAGAAAGCAGCTACGTCCCTCTAATCCTGGACAAACCCTTTAACCTTGGCCAGTAATGTGTGGTCGCTTCCAGTGTGGGGCGCTTGTCCTGCCATCTTGGGAAGCATCTCGGGGACAGATTCTTCTTCCCTACTGCTCGTTTTCTGCTGTTGGACTATTAGAATTGCAGGATCACGTTTTGGCCCTCATTAGATTTCCATTCTCCCCATTAGACTCAATGACATTTTTCCCTATCAGGATTATGCCATTTACTTTACCTTTGGCCCCGTCTTTTCCATAAATCCCTCTTTGAGAAAGTTCCTTGTCAGCTTTGGCACCAACTGGTAGGAAAAAAAAAAAACAGAATAAATCAATAAATCATAGATATGCTCATCTGACCAGATAATGGATTAATGTACAATCTATTCCCATTCACACTTCAGTGTTTTATCCGTTTTATCTCTGGGCCCCATTATAGTCTATAGACCATACACTATAATGAAAACAGACACCCCCAAAAAATGGGAGTCACATGGGTGGTAAAAATGTTCACCCGGATCAAAAACAAATTAAAAGCGCTGATCAAAATTGATCCGATGTTCTTGAAAACAACAAATGTCAGAATGACGCCCCCCGGTGGATAAACTGTGCAGTACTCATAGCTTGTATCACATCCTTCTTTACCCCTTAGTGACCAGACACTTTTAGAGATTTTTATCAGGATAGAGGCCCTCATTTTTTTATTTGTTTGTGCCACCATCATAATTGTGTTTTGTTTTTGTTTTACTCTTTTTTTACTGCATTTGGGAGATATAAAAGTGCAAAAAGTAAAAAAAAAAAACGTTTTTCAATTTATACCCCTCTATTCTTTAAGTTTTGTACATCGACATCAATATAGATATTAAAACAGGTCTCTTTTTCAATTTTGCCCCCTTGATAAATAATATGTAAGGACTGGCTGAAGCGGTCAGCGCGGGCGTCTTTACTTTATTTGTTTTTTATTTTATTTATATATATATATATATATATATATATATTTTTTTTTTTTTTACATTTTTGGGCCACGATTTGTATCCCAAGAGAGGCCCCAGGACCCTACCATGACGCCAGTCAGTAGGAGAGCGGATTCTTTTGCCAAAACCTAGTAGATCTATTCTGCCGCGGAGACAACCGGTGATCATTTATGGAAGAAATAAGGTATGGCAATAACTATAATAGGTATGGGTGGTCCCTCCCCGGACCCAGACTGCGGGGTCACCCCTGTGGGGTTACGGGTGGTAGTGAAGCATATTAGGGCTGATGTGAGAGGTTACACACAGTGTGTACGGTCAGATCACCCAGCGCTGACGGTGTCCATGTCTGGACTCTGGACCCTGTTATCAGGCTGAGCTCTCCCTCTGACTTAACTCTTAAAGGGAATGTCTTGTGTGTGGCTCATTTGACTTTCATGGAGCAGATTTTGCCTCTAGAAGAGAAATAATTCCTTACATTTATGGAATCTGCCCTAAAAGAAAAAAAACACTATCTTCGTTGCTCATGGCAACCAATCACAGCGCGGCTTACATTTTTCAAGTGCACTAGAAGAGATTGAAGCTGAGCTGTGATTGGTTGCTAAGCACAGGCAGCCATATTGGAATCACACACTAACTTTATGTTTACGAAAGGGGAATTGAATGGAAGTTAAAGGTCTATTCCCAACATTTACACTTATCACTTATTCACCGGCGAGGTGGGGGGTCCGACCACTTGCACTCATCACTATTTGCTAAGTGTCACTATTAAGCCACAATACAAGTGAATATGGTTGAATAACGACCCTGAGGGTACTGCAACTGCGACAAGCAAGTTGTAAAAATCCAACCTGAGTCTTTAGGGTGAATTCTCCCAGAGCATCAATGAATGCTTCTGAAAAGTGGTTTTACCTCTTATCACCATGCTTCAGAAATTCATCGTTAATGGCCGCTTGCAGATTTACCTGCAAATCTTGCAAACAATAAAAGGATATATTATCAAGTTTGGAGGCTCCCAATCGCTGGGACCACCACCGACACCCGGAGAATGAAGCATGGGTCGATCATACCCAACGCCGCTCCATTCAATCTTCTGGGAGTGCTGAAAACAAACAGCTATCTCCGGCAGAGAAATTAAGAATGAAAGGAGCGGCAGTGAGCATGATCTCTCCATTCACATGAGGCTCTTCAGAAACTCAGTTTTCCAGCGGTAGGACACCCAACGATCAGGAAATTATCACCTATCCAATAGATAAGGGATAACTTCCAATCTTGAGAATACCCCCTTAAAAATAAACAATCAACTTGAGCTTATTTTTTGGACACCCAGTGTGTCTGATCTGCTTCATAATCCTCTCCAGGGATACCAATATCAAGGGTTATCAATGCATCTCCAAGATAAAGATAGATAAAAACTAATTGTAATTATTTGAGAATATTTCTAAGATCAAGAACAAGAGCAAAGAACAAGAGCAGAGAACAAGAACAAGAGCAAAGAACAACAGCAAAAGCAAAGAACAAGACCAAGAGCAAAGAACAAGAGCAAAGAACAAGAGCAAAGAACAAGAATAAGACCGAGACCAAAGAACATGACCAAGACCAAAGAACAAGAGCAAAGAACAAGAACAAAGAACAAGACCGAGACCAAAGAAAATGACCAAGACTAAAGAACAAGAGCAAAGACCAAAGAGCAAGAGCAAAGAACAAGAATAAGACCAAAGAAAAAGACCAAGAGCAAAGAACAAGATCAAAGAACAAGACTGAAGAACAAGAACAAGACCAAAAGCAAAGAACAAGAACAAGATCAAAGAACAAGAACAAGACCGAAGAACAAGAGCAAAGAACAAGACCAAGAGCAAAGAACAAGACCGAAGAACAAGAGCAAAGAACAAGAACAAGACCAAAGAAAAAGATCAAAGAACAAGACCAAAGAACAAGAACAAGACCAAGACCAAAGAACAAGAACAAGACCAAAGAACAAGAACAAGAGCAAAGAACAAGACCAAAGAACAGGAACAAAGAACAAGAGCAAAGAACAAAAACAAGACCTAAGAACAAGACCTGAGTACAAGAGCAAAGAACAAGAACAAGACCTAAGAACAAGAGCAAAGAACAAGAACAAGACCTGAGTACAAGAACAGGAGGAAAGAACAAGAACAGGAGCAAAGGAAGAACAAGAGCAAAGAACAAGAACAAGACCTAAGAACAAGAGCAAAGAACAAGAACAAGACCTAAGAACAAGAACAGGAGGAAAGAACAAGAACAGGAGCAAAGAAGAAGAATAAGAGCAAAGAAGAAGACCCTAGAACAAGAGCAAAGGACAAAAACAAGACCTAAGAACAAGAACAAAACCTAAGAACAAGAACAAAACCTAAGAACAAGAACAAGAGCAAAGAACAAGATAAACTTACATCGACGTCCACTGCGATAGGATACGCCACTTGCAAGTAGTGAAACCGCGCTGCTCGGATAGCGTTAAACCAATCAACGATTTCCTACAGTGGGGAAAAAAAATTACAACATTTTATTGAAATCAAGAGCAAAAAATGACAATAAACATCACAAAGATATCCCAACCACAACTTCTGAGTGAGGAGGACACAAGTACAAATTGCAAGCAGTTTTACCACGACACCACTAGGTGGCAGCAGCCCGCCAGCCCTGAGAACAGGAGCTTTATCATACGGGAGCAGTTCTAGCAAGGAGCCAACTCCCCTTGGCTGCACCCTAGACAGGTGCCTGGTGGATAGCCTTTGATTCCTTACACTGATTAAAAGTGATATGAAAGGGCAAAAAGCTTCAAGATCCATTACTAATGTCCTTTGGCTCCTGCTTTCTCTGACAGCTGCACAGACATGTCATAGTCGGCAGCAGGAAATTAAAGAAAGAAGCTCCTTACAGTGATATACATCTCAGATAGAAAAAATATTATTCTTAGACAAGTCACAAAAATCGGGCACATTTTTATTGATCCTAGAAAACTGACGTGGCCACATGGTAAAATGTCATCACAGTCGATACGAAACAGGCGCCGTCTCCATGTAGAGGCCATTTCTATCACAGCTCCGCACAGATCACCGTGTTCTGCTATTGCTCCATGTTATTCCAATATTTCGGCTGACCCCGTTTACCCCCATTCATTCCTCTCCCTCTCCATCGCTCACCTTGCCATCTTCGTGGTACACAAAGATGTTCCTGGTGCTGTTGTCCCGCAGGTAAGTGATCTGCAGGCCGTTGGGGTTTCCTATCTTGGCCGGCTGGAACGTGGCGTTCAGATGCTCAATCTTTATAATTGCTTTGGGCTCTCTGGCCTGGAAAAAAACACATTGAGATACATAAAATTCAGAGAGCGCCGGTCATTTACCAATCAAATTCTCATTAAAAAATGGTGAAGATGAAGTGAAGAGCGGAGTGTGATGAGGCAGATAATGTGCTGGGACTGCCAGGAATACCGCCATATAGTGCTACCAGATCACAGTGTCCTCCTCCCTCTGTAGAAGTCACAGTAATTGTAGATACAGGGTGCACTGTGCTGCCCGCTATATGCCCTGTGCTGCCCGCTATATGCCCTGTGCTGCCCGCTATATGCCCTGTGCTGCCCGCTATATGCCCTGTGCTGCCCGCTATATGCACTGTGCTGCCCGCTATATGCCCTGGGCTGCCCGCTATATGCCCTGTGCTGCCCGCTATATGCCCTGGGCTGCCCGCTATATGCCCTGTGCTGCCCGCTATATGCCCTGTGCTGCCCGCTATATGCACTGTGCTGCCCGCTATATGCCCTGTGCTGCCCGCTATATGCCCTGTGCTGCCCGCTATATGCCCTGTGCTGCCCGCTATATGCCCTGTGCTGCCCGCTATATGCCCTGTGCTGCCCGCTATATGCCCTGTGCTGCCCGCTATATGCCCTGTGCTGCCCGCTATATGCCCTGGGCTGCCCGCTATATGCCCTGTGCTGCCCGCTATATGCCCTGGGCTGCCCGCTATATGCCCTGTGCTGCCCGCTATATGCCCTGTGCTGCCCGCTATATGCCCTGTGCTGCCCGCTATATGCCCTGTGCTGCCCGCTATATGCCCTGGGCTGCCCGCTATATGCCCTGTGCTGCCCGCTATATGCCCTGGGCTGCCCGCTATATGCCCTGTGCTGCCCGCTATATGCCCTGTGCTGCCCGCTATATGCACTGTGCTGCCCGCTATATGCACTGTGCTGCCCGCTATATGCCCTGTGCTGCCCGCTATATGCCCTGTGCTGCCCGCTATATGCCCTGTGCTGCCCGCTATATGCCCTGTGCTGCCCGCTATATGCCCTGTGCTGCCCGCTATATGCCCTGTGCTGCCCGCTATATGCACTGTGCTGCCCGTTATATGCCCTGTGCTGCCCGCTATATGCCCTGTGCTGCCCGCTATATGCCCTGTGCTGCCCGCTATATGCCCTGTGCTGCCCGCTATATGCCCTGTGCTGCCCGCTATATGCCCTGTGCTGCCCGCTATATGCACTGTGCTGCCCGCTATATGCCCTGTGCTGCCCGCTATATGCCCTGTGCTGCCCAATATATGCCCTGGGCTGCCCGCTATATGCCCTGGGCTGCCCGCTATATGCCCTGGGCTGCCCGCTATATGCCCTGGGCTGCCCGCTATATGCCCTCTGCTGTCCGCTATATGCCCTGTGCTGCCCGCTATATGCCCTGTGCTGCCCGCTATATGCCCTGTGCTGCCCGCTATATGCCCTGTGCTGCCCAATATATGCCCTGGGCTGCCCAATATATGCCCTGGGCTGCCCGGTATATGCCCTGGGCTGCCCGCTATATGCCCTGTGCTGCCCGCTATATGCCCTGTGCTGCCCGCTATATACCCTGTGCTGCCCGCTATATGCCCTGTGCTGCCCGCTATATGCCCTGTGCTGCTCCCTATATACCCTGTGCTGCCCACTATATGCCCTGTGCTGCCCGCTATATGCCCTGTGCTGCCCATTATATACCCTGTGCTGCCCACTATACGCCCTTTGCTGCCCGCTATACGCCCTTTGCTGCCCGCTATATGCCCTGTGCTGCCCACTATATGCCCTGTGCTGCCCGCTATATGCCCTGTGCTGCCCGCTATATGCCCTGTGCTGCCCGCTATATGCCCTGTGCTGCTCCCTATATACCCTGTGCTGCCCACTATATGCCCTGTGCTGCCCGCTATATGCCCTGTGCTGCCCATTATATACCATGTGCTGCCCGCTATACGCCCTTTGCTGCCCGCTATATGCCCTGTGCTGCTCCCTATATACCGTGCTGCCCACTATATGCCCTGTGCTGCCCGCTATATGCCCTGTGCTGCCCGCTATATGCCCTGTGCTGCCCGCTATATGCCCTGTGCTGCCCGCTATATGCCCTGTGCTGCCCGGTATATGCCCTGTGCTGCTCCCTATATACCCTGTGCTGCCCACTATATGCCCTGTGCTGCCCGCTATATGCCCTGTGCTGCCCATTATATACCCTGTGCTGCCCACTATATGCCCTGTGCTGCCCGCTATATGCCCTGTGCTGCTCCCTATATACCCTGTGCTGCCCGCTATATGCCCTGTGCTGCCCGCTATATGCCCTCTGCTGCCCGCTATATGCCCTGTACTGCCCGCTATATGCCCTGTGCTGCCCGCTATATGCCCTGTGCTGCCCGCTATATACCCTGTGCTGCCCGCTATATGCCCTGTGCTGCCCGCTATATGCGCTGTGCTGCTCCCTATATACCCTGTGCTGCCCACTATATGCCCTGTGCTGCCCGCTATATGCCCTGTGCTGCCCATTATATACCCTGTGCTGCCCACTATACGCCCTTTGCTGCCCGCTATACGCCCTTTGCTGCCCGCTATATGCCCTGTGCTGCCCACTATATGCCCTGTGCTGTCCGCTATATGCCCTGTGCTGCCCATTATATACCCTGTGCTGCCCACTATACGCCCTTTGCTGCCCGCTATATGCCCTTTGCTGCCCGCTATACGCCCTTTGCTGCCCGCTATACGCCCTTTGCTGCCCGCTATATGACATCACAGGGTGGTCTCCCGTGCTTGTGCACCACTGGTCACACCTTGCCCTCTGATGCCCCATTCCTGGCACTGTGCCTAATAACACTAATGCAGATCCCTGGTCATTGTGTACGTGCGACTAAAAAGGGGAAGTGTCACTACTAAGAACGGCCGTACATTGTGCGGTGACGTTATCGGCCGGTCTTGTCCATGGCACCCCAGTCTATAAATTCATCCGGGATGCACGAGGAGCGGAGCACAAAGTATCTCCGTCCTGCCGCAATACATCATCGCTAGACAGATCTCACAGGCACTAAGGGAGCAAATGGGCCCATGGGGAAGGGGGACACAAACTGACAGGCCATTTAATTTATTAGCTGCACACATGATTCCGACTCTCTCCAGGTCTACGGGTAGTGAATGTGATTATCGGCGGATCCTGCTGAAATTATAGGTTATGGGAGGAACGAGGTTGGCATTGAAATAAACTGAACAGGTGAGCCAGTTATATGGCACTGGACCCAAGCTATGGAGCTGCCAGCCTTCAGCTCGCGGAGCGGCGTGCCAACTGTCTGCCAGCAGATTTACGCCCTCTGTAAACATCTACAGACGCTCGGGCATCAGGCAGAGCAGTCTGACTGCCTAGTAAAACAAGATCCATCCGTACAGTAATTACACCATGCTTGTAATATTCCACGTAACGGCGGGATAGTGATTAAACTTCTTGATTATGTCGCGCTCCATGAACAAAGGAACATCAAGATCTCCGGAGTTGGACTTGCAACCTTGAGATGTTGATATTGTTCAACAACTTTGGTTCTCAAGTCCTCGGACAGTTCTCTTCTCCTCTTTCTGTTCTCCATGCTTAGTGTGGAACACAATGCAAAGATTGAGTCAACTTCTCCCCTTTTTATCTGGTTTCAAGTGTGATTTTCATATTGCCCACACCTCTTACTTGCCACAGGTGAGTTTGGACAAGCATCACAAGCTTGAAACAAAGTTGTTTACCCACAATTTTGGAAAATTGCTGACAATTTTGGGGGTTTTGTGTGAAATTATGTCCAATACGGCTTTTTTCCTCGTGTTTTGTTCCAATGCACCAGTCTGGACAGTACAGTCCGTGAATGTCGGACGTGCCTAGGGGTATGTTCACACGTCGTTTTTTTCAGGTGAATTCCGCCTAAAATAGTAGTTAAAAAAATAAAATTGCCAAAAAAATTGCACATAATTCACAACAATGTAAAAACGACTTGCTGTGCACATGTTCTGCCTTTTGTCTCAGCCTTCCATAGTGAAGTGGTTAAAAGAAGAGAACTGACTATTCTTCAGGAAGCCCTTGCAACGCAAAAACGATCCAAAAGACGTAAAGGAAGATGTAAAAACACTTCAAGCGTTTTCTGCCTCAAACTCCATGTAGGTACGCTGGCGTCTGAAAGACGTAGTGTGCACATAACCTGAGGATGGAACCACATGGGCTGTAATTTTAGGCTTTTGGTAAAACTGCTGCAAATTCTGCATGTTTTGTATGTGGATTTTGCCACGGAAATTCCGTGAAATTCCCAAACCCACCTGTAAATGCCCGATCCGTGCGCCTCCCCTGCGCCAGGCATAATAACAGCAGTAGAAAGATTTACTCACATCATTTTTATTGAAGTATTTGAGCGCGCCTTCTCTTTCTGATAGTACAAACTTCCTGCTGAGAAACTGTCCATTGTCTCGTCCTCGCTTCCACAGGACTCCTTCTCGGTAGCCTGCAAAAAAAAAAAAAAAAAAGAGACGTGATCAGCTTTTTCCATTCCGAAATCAATCACTCCTGACGTGGGATCCGGTGCTCACCTCCGCAGAGTCCTGGCAAAAAGACAGAGCATGATTTATGTATCGTGCCCATTACTGAGCGCACACTTAGCATTAAAGGGAACCTGTCACCCCCAAAATCGAAGGTGAGCTAAGCCCACCGGCATCAGGAGCTTATCTACCGTATAGCATTCTGTAATGCTGCAGATAAGCCCCCGATGTATCCTGAAAGATGAGAAAAAGAGGTTAGATTATACTCACCCAGGGGCGGTCCCGGTACGATGGACATCACGGTCCCATCTTCTTACGATGACGTCCTCTTCTTGTCTTCACGCTGCGGCTCCGGCCTGTTGAGGGCAGAGCAAAGTACTGCAGTGCGCATGCGCTGGGCCTCTCTGACCTTTCTCGGTGCCTGCGCACTGCAGTACTTTGCTCTGCCCTCAACAGGCCGGAGCCGCAGCGTGAAGACAAGAAGAGGACGTCATCGTAAGAAGATGGGAGGCCCCGGACCGGACCGCGACGCCCATCGGACCAGACCGCCCCTGGGTGAGTATAATCTAACCTTTTTTCTGTCATCTTTCAGGATACATCGGGGCTTATCTACAACATTACAGAATGATGTAGATAAGCCCCTGATGCCGGTGGACTTAGCTCACCTTCGATTTTGGAGGTGACAGGTTCCCTTTAAGAAAAAGCATCGTGATTCATCAGGGGACCTCAATCTGCTGCAAAACTACAATTCCCAGCATACCCCGACAGCTGCAACGGGATAGGCAAGAGTCAGGTGTCCCGAAAAGAGCAGCTGGTAAAACCAGGTCATATATGTAGGAAGACTGCTTTATTTTAAAGGGTTTATATTGCTTTTTTCCAGATAAACTACTCCTTTATGTGCAGAGTAGTAACAGAACTCGGTATATAATAGATGTCTGAGCTTGCCCATGAGAGCTGGCAGCCTGGCACCGGAGCGTTGGAAAAACTGCAGGAGCCTGGCAGGTTCTCTCGGGCAGATTTATAGCTGCAGGTGGAAGACAGAGCTCGGAGCGCGGTGCCCATCGCTCTCTGTCTGTCTGGGGTACAGAGCGACATTGTCACCTGGCCGCCTATGAGTCAGTATCATGGATGGTGGAAGTTTACAGAAGATCTCATTTTTATCTCTGCAGTAGTGATGAGCGAATGTGTTGGGATAAGGTGTTATCTGAGCATGCTCCGGTGCGGAGAGTCTTCAGCGTGCTCAAATAATATGTTCCAGTCCCCGCAGCTGCATGTCCCGCTGCTGTTTGACAGCCACAACACATGCAGGGATTGTCTGTTTGTTAGACAATCCTTGCATGTGTTGTGGCGGTCTAACAACCGTAAGACATCCAGGATCGGAGAATCGAACATATTATTCGAGCACGCCAAAGACTCTCAGTTAGCACCCGAGCATGCTCAGATAACACCTCGTCCCAGCACATTTGCTCATTAATACTCAGCAGAGCTACGTTTAGATTATTTGCATATCCAGATACCTTCAGATGGATCTGCCAACATTTATTTCAATAAGCAATTCTCTTCCCGCTTGAGATAAGCGGCGTCAGATGCGACAATCTGTCAGATGTTCCTCTGCGATAAACCACTAAAGGCTGACCCAAAGTGCCAATACTAATAAGTGTAAGTGGTCAGTAGGGCGGAGATGTCGTGTAGGCAATCTGGCAGCTACATCCTCTACGCGCTGCACGGGAGCAGATACGGGAGACTCGCTGCGTATATCTGGACACAGACACCAACATTTTGGAAAGCAATGGACATCACAAATTTGTTAACATGGACATCCCCTTTTAAACCAAAACAGACCATGTGGCATGAGTGCTACGACCTGCAGAGTCCATGCATAATTGGCCTACTGAATGGGATTTTTAATCCATCTGTATGTGAATTTTGGGGGGTCCGCTGCAGCCGGGCATTATTTTGCTTGGACCACTCTAGAGACTGCTCAGTAGCTGCTCTCGATGGCACAGTGGTGTTCTTATTATAGAGGTTATTCTATTGAGAACTATTCAGCTACCTGTCGAAATTTCCATCATCCCACTAGGAGGCCGAAGAATAAACAGCGGAAATCATGACATTAGGACTTGCTCACCATGACGCAGAGGGTGACAGGAGCTCTAATAATATTAATTATAGCGTGAAGTGCATGATTTATACCGCAATCCCCTTCAAAATGGTGCACGGGGATAATGAATTTTGCGCAAAGTAAAATAAATAAATCGTTCTTTTTGTCTTTAACCTTTTTGTAAAATCATGAAGACACGTCCCATGTTGATTTCAAAATCGCCAATGCGAGTCTATGGGTGCGTGACAAAAATTGGGCGGCACTTCAGTGTCATCCCAGTGCGGTCTGATGTTCACGGATTGATAGGAGAAGCAGGAGAAACATTTTTTCTTTTCTCTCAGATAAACCAAGGACCAAACTCGAATCATGACCACTGATGAAACTCGGTCCGTTTTTCACATCCATGAAAAAAACAGGACGTCTGAATGGGGACTTGGAGGTGCCGTATTTACCGCCTCTGGGCTGTGACACAAAGATACAGCAAGGTGAGGAACGCAAAATGTTTGCAAAGTTTTACATATAATTATAGTCACTGTCGCTTCAACCAACTTTTGTTCACTAGAACATGTAATGTACTTTCTTTACCCCAAAAGTTTTGGGAATGAAAATCTTCTGAAAGGTTATTGCTCCTTTCTACACAACGTGCTGCCTGTTCTTGAGACTTATCTGTCTATAGTTACAGACTAGCAGGACCTATTGCAGAAAGTGGGAGCGAATCCTTGCACATCTGATGCCATTTCCTCAAGTGTCACAAGACCACCTTGGAGCATACAACCACAGCAAGCTGCCGCACTGTTACCATGACTGGATCTATCCATGACTGTTTTCATCAGTCATTTGCTTGTTACATTCAATTGTCTAGCCTCCTATCATCCCCCGGGCGTATTTCCAATGTCTTCTGTTTCCGTCTCACTGCAGATCTACCAGTTCTCTGAATGCTGAGCTCTGTATAACCCCGCCCACACCACAGATTGGTAGGTTTCTGTCTGGGGGCGGAGCTATACAGAGCTCATGAATAAGGAGGACTTCCTGGCAGCAGGTTTACTAGTCCTCTAGTGATAATCTCCTGCTGATAAAACAGTGATTTTATCAAAAGCACAGCAAGCAAGCCCAGTAAGTGACACATTGCTGGAATCAGGGTCTCTGTCTCTACATTATGCAGCGCTCAGATTAGGTGGCAAAAATCAAGTGGCAAAATCCCTTTAAGAAGCATGCACTATAGGGGCTATAGGATAAACCTGGAGTAGAAGACAGAAAAATGGCAGCACAGCTCTGATGAAAGGTCTGGGGCTTGTTTCCTCTCCTAATCTCTTCCAGGACAATCTTTTGGCCCAAATCTGTCACCTTTCTGTTGTTCTGTTCCAACAAGCAAGATGTTGGAAAAGGAAAATTGACTTGGGCTCCTGCCAATGGTCCCCCCCTTCTCTATGGACCCCCATGACTATATTTAGTAGCACAAATTGCGGACCCCATAAGCTTGCTCCGGACCACACAATTTACATGCACGTCAGTGGAATTACGTAGTAAGGGTCCCTCACTGGAGACCAATAACATGAACATTATTGGTCCAGGAGGAAGAAATTAGTAATAAATCAGGAATCCGCAGACCCATAAATGAAAGGATAAAATATATTTTTCATTCATAACATGCCGCGTTCCGTTTGTCTTGCCCTTTAGGCTGGCTACCTATGATTAAAAGAGGCTTTAGATAGTGACTCAGCCTCTGTACTTTCCAGCAGTGATTTACAGTAGCGGGGGAATAAATGATGAATAATTCAGAATGGATGAGCTCAGCGATCGATGCTCCCAGACAGGATATTTATCAAATGATCAATTCCTTTCCATGACAAGAATCGCCGCCGCGTCTTAGCTATAACTATCCAAACGCCTCACACCCCATTGTATCCACCCCACAGACACATTATCCGCCTAACCCCGTGTGCGCTGCACAGCGATGGACGTAATGAATTATAGTCGATCTCAGTACATCTGGAGATCTGCAGAGGATAACAAAAAAGAAAATGCACCTTATAGAAATAAGGACCAGTGCTGTTGACCAAAGGCATCAGCCTTTAAAAGGACCTGTCACCAGGTTAAAAGTAAGCCGTTTTGGCTCTTATTTTATTCCCGCTGCTCCCCTGAGCATTTCATTTTTTTATTTTTCGAAATCCGTCATACGGATCCAGAGATATGGGCCATTTTATTCACTATTTTTGGTCTGTTCATAGAGGGCGTGGCAGACTAAAGACACGCCCCAGAGGATCCTGTGAGCACCGCCCTTTTGGTTATGAGCATAAAAAATTATCACTGGATAAAAACGCGCATATCTCTGGAACCGTATGGCGGATTGTAAAAAGACAAACAACAGAATACTCAGCGGAGCAGCGGGAATAAAATAAGGGGGAAAAAATGGTCAATTTTGACCCAGTGATAAGTTCTCTTTAAGAACAATTAACGCGGACTGACAATCGACAAATGAGAATGAAACATGCCGCTGTTCTATCACCAAATGAGCATTGTCTAATCAGATCATCTATGTCATCGTTGTGTACAGTCTAAACAGGGAATGTGCTGCCGACAACACGCATGCTGTATCGGGAATGTATTAATGACTATAGTGCCCCTATACAGTTTTGTTGGCTTGTGTGAATGGGACCTTAAAGGAATACCTCATTTATGGACAGAAAGGTTGGATTGTGCCCTGTGCTGTACCTTCTACCAATACGTAGCAGAGGAACACAGTGACAAAATAACAACCGCCATTCAGTGCTCAGATAATACCAACATACAGCAACATAACATAGTTATCGTATGACCCTTGATGCCATTTTCGTGCATTAGAAAGGTATAATAGATATGTGCTGTGAATTATAATGTCGATTATCCTCCATCAATAAAAATAAAAATATCGACTGCTTTTAACACTAGTCCCTACAGCGGCTGTCGTCTCTCAACATTTCCATGTGAATAACCACAGGTCACTTCTGACGTGGCCCCTGCGGGGAAAATGAGCAGATGTCAGCAACCTCCCTGACAAAATCAGCAGAAGCCAGGCTGACAGGGATCAGCTGGTATACTAAAGGGACTTCTGTGATGAGATGACACCTTAAAGGAAGAGGGCGTTAAAGGGGTCGATCACTTTTCAGATATGTTATCTTTACTTAAATGCACGTATTTGGGGATAAAATCATTTTTGCAAATGGGTTTCAGTAAACATTTCACACCATTTCCTTTCTATAGCCTCTCGTACTGCCTATTGCTGGCTGCATTTTATATCTGACACCAGTCATAACCTTCTTAAAGGGGTTTTAGAATTGATTTTTTTTTTACATTGATTAGCTGTAGCCTCTTCATTGTTTATCAGATATAGCGCCACACATTTTGCAGTGGCAGTGCCTGGTATTGCGGCTCAGTCCTAGTCACTGGGATCTGAAGGATAAGGCCCATAATAATAATAAAGAGGTCCGTTCAGCTGCTCTTTGACGGTACTGGAAGTCTGATCACCACACACCTGATATTCACAGACGAAGGATAGGTCATCAATGTATAATTTACTGTAGTGCAGCATTACGTGATAATCATGGATGAACTCCTCTAAAAAGTAACCATTGTTTTAATTTTTATTTAATAAATAGTATAAATAAAAATAAACAACTTTACAATATATCTTATTAGAGAAAGCGGCTCTTTTCTTCTCCAGGACTGATCTTTCAATCACAAATCATTGGAAAATTTGTCTTTACTGAATACAAATTTTCCAATTACTGAGACAGGAGATGAAAGTTGGTGTTTTTAAAATTCTATGGAGGTGGGAGGAGCTAGCAAAATACACAGTATAAAATTCTATGGAGGTGGAAGGAGCTAGCGGATTACACAGTATAAAATTCTATGGAGGTGGGAGGAGCTAGCGGATTACACAGTATAAAATTCTATGGAGGTGGGAGGAGCTAGCGGAATACACAGTATAAAATTCAATGGAGGTGGGAGGAGCTAGCGGATTACACAGTATAAAATTCTATGGACGTGGGAGGAGCTAGCGGATTACACAGTATAAAATTCTATGGAGGTGGGAGGAGCTAGCGGATTACACAGTATAAAATTCTGTGGTGGGAGGAGCTAGCGGAATACACAGTATAAAATTCTATGGAGGTGGGAGGAGCTAGCGGATTACACAGTATAAAATTCTATGGAGGTGGGAGGAGCTAGCGGAATACACAGTATAAAATTCAATGGAGGTGGGAGGAGCTAGCGGATTACACAGTATAAAATTCTATGGACGTGGGAGGAGCTAGCGGATTACACAGTATAAAATTCTATGGAGGTGGGAGGAGCTAGCGGATTACACAGTATAAAATTCTGAGGTGGGAGGAGCTAGCGGAATACACAGTATAAAATTCTATGGAGGTGGGAGGAGCTAGCGGAATACACAGTATAATATTCAATGGAGGTGGGAGGAGCTAGCGGAATAAACAGTATAAAATTCTATGGAGGTGGGAGGAGCTAGCGGAATAAACAGTATAAAATTCAATGGAGGTGGGAGGAGCTAGCGGAATAAACAGTATAAAATTCTATGGAGGTGGGAGGAGCTAGCGGAATACACAGTATAAAATTCAATGGAGGTGGGAGGAGCTAGCGGAATAAACAGTATAAAATTCTATGGAGGTGGGAGGAGCTAGCGGAATACACAGTATAAAATTCTATGGAGGTGGAAGGAGCTAGCGGAATACACAGTATAAAATTCAATGGAGGTGGGAGGAGCTAGCGGAATACACAGTATAAAATTCTATGGAGGTGGGAGGAGCTAGCGGAATACACAGTATAAAATTCAATGGAGGTGGGAGGAGCTAGCGGAATACACAGTATAAAATTCTATGGAGGTGGGAGGAGCTAGCGGAATACACAGTATAAAATTCAATGGAGGTGGGAGGAGCTAGCGGAATACACAGTATAAAATTCTATGGAGGTGGGAGGAGCTAGCGGATTACACAGTATAAAATTCTGAGGTGGGAGTAGCTAGGGGAATACACAGTATAAAATTCTATGGACGTGGGAGGAGCTAGCGGATTACACAGTATAAAATTCTGAGGTGGGAGGAGCTAGCGGAATACACAGTATAAAATTCTATGGAGGTGGGAGGAGCTAGCAGAATACACAGTATAAAATTCTATGGAGGTGGGGGGAGCTAGCGGAATACACAGTGTAAAATTCTATGGAGGTGGGAGGAGAGTGGAATACACAGTATAAAATTCTATGGAGGTGGGAGAGTGGAATACACAATATAAAATTCTATGGAGGTGGGAGGAGCTAGCGGAATACATAGTATAAAATTCTATGGAGGTGGGAGGAGCTAGCGGAATACACAATATAAAATTCTATGGAGGTGGGAGGAGCTAGTGGAATACACAATATAAAATTCTATGGAGGTGGGAGGAGCTAGCGGAATACACAGTGTAAAATTCTATGGAGGTGGGAGGAGCTAGTGGAATACACAGTATAAAATTCTATGGAGGTGGGAGGAGGTAGCGGAATACACAGTATAAAATTCTATGGAGGTGGGAGGAGCTAGTGGAATACACAGTATAAAATTCTATGGAGGTGGGAGGAGCTAGTGGAATACACAGTATAAAATTCTATGGAGGTGGGAGGAGCTAGTGGAATACACAGTATAAAATTCTATGGAGGTGGGAGGAGCTAGTGGAATACACAGTATAAAATTCTATGGAGGTGGGAGGAGCTAGTGGAATACACAGTATAAAATTCAATGGAGGTGGGAGGAGCTAGGGGAATCTATATATATAATTGTCTAAGGGTTTTTCCGTCTGTCTGTCTGTCTGTCCTGGAAATCCCGCGTCTCTGATTGGTCGAGGCCGCCAGGCCTCGACCAATCAGAGACCGGCACAGCATCGACGTAGAAATCCCGCGTCTCTGATTGGTCGAGGCCGCCAGGCCTCGACCAATCAGCAACGGGCACAGCGACGATGATGTCATAAAGGACGTAGACATCTCACGTTTCTGATTCAGCGACGGGCACAGTATCGACGTAGATGTCATAAAGGTTGCCTCGACCAAGCAGCGACGGGCACAGTCTGCCGCGAATTCTGGAATCATC
Organism: Ranitomeya imitator; assembly: GCF_032444005.1. Classification (NCBI taxonomy): domain Eukaryota; kingdom Metazoa; phylum Chordata; class Amphibia; order Anura; family Dendrobatidae; genus Ranitomeya; species Ranitomeya imitator. Next base: position 192,261,790 of record NC_091288.1, read on the forward strand.
ATTGTCCATATACTACGGGGACATGCATATTCTAGAATACCCGATGCATTAGAATCGGGCCACAGTCTAGTACACAGTATAAAATTCTATGGACGTGGGAGGAGCTAGCGGATTACACAGTATAAAATTCTGAGGTGGGAGGAGCTAGCGGAATACACAGTATAAAATTCTATGGAGGTGGGAGGAGCTAGCAGAATACAGTATAAAATTCTATGGAGGTGGGGGGAGCTAGCGGAATACACAGTGTAAAATTCTATGGAGGTGGGAGGAGAGTGGAATACACAGTATAAAGTTCTATGGAGGTGGGAGGAGAGTGGAATACACAATTTAAAATTCTATGGAGGTGGGAGGAGCTAGCGGAATACACAGTGTAAAATTCTATGGAGGTGGGAGGAGAGTGGAATACACAATTTAAAATTCTATGGAGGTGGGAGGAGCTAGCGGAATACACAGTGTAAAATTCTATGGAGGTGGGAGGAGCTAGCGGAATACACAGTGTAAAATTCTATGGAGGTGGGAGGAGAGTGGAATACACAGTGTAAAATTCTATGGAGGTGGGAGGAGAGTGGAATACACAGTATAAAATTCTATGGAGGTGGGAGGAGCTAGCGGAATACACAATATAAAATTCTATGGAGGTGGGAGGAGCTAGTGGAATACACAGTATAAAATTCTATGGAGGTGGGAGGAGCTAGCGGAATACACAGTGTAAAATTCTATGGAGGTGGGAGGAGCTAGTGGAATACACAGTATAAAATTCTATGGAGGTGGGAGGAGCTAGTGGAATACACAGTATAAAATTCTATGGAGGTGGGAGGAGCTAGTGGAATACACAGTATAAAATTCTATGGAGGTGGGAGGAGCTAGCGGAATACACAGTATAAAATTCTATGGAGGTGGGAGGAGCTAGCGGAATACACAGTATAAAATTCTATGGAGGTGGGAGGAGCTAGCGGAATACACAGTATAAAATTCTATGGAGGTGGGAGGAGCTAGTGGAATACACAGTATAAAATTCTATGGAGGTGGGAGGAGCCAGCGGAATACACAGTATAAAATTCTATGGAGGTGGGAGGAGCTAGCAGAATACACAGTATAAAATTCTATGGAGGTGGGAAGAGCTAGCGGAATACACAGTATAAAATTCTATGGAGGTGGGAAGAGCTAGCGGAATACACAGTATACATTCTGCTGCAACCTCTCCAGAAATGACGGTTACAGTCCTCCATAGAACTTTATAAGCACCAACTGTCATCTCCTATCTCAGTAATGGGAAACTCTATATTGACTGAAGACAGATTATACTTGTGAATTGAGAATTTTGAGACTGATCTATAAGTCCAGGAGGAGAAAAAAAAAACAGATTTCTCTGATAAGATATACTACAAAATTTCTTATTTGCACGTGTACTATTGATTTATGAAAAAAACAAACAAACAATAAAACGACGGTTACTCGTTAAATAATGGGAGACGTTTCTCCGTATCTCTAGCAGTGCGGCCTTCACATGCCGAGCGGTGGCTCTCCCTGTTGGGTTTATTTACAGACAGAGCAGCTTTACTCATAAATCACTATGACAAATGGCGGCCGGATAATTATCACGTTCGGAGCTTAGGAGAGAACATAGAGCTGGCCCGACTTCTTCTCTCATTTACAATCATATGATTCCTGCATCAACCAAGTATCAATGCTTTTTTCAAACTAGAACTCTATGTAAAAAGCTGTTTTTTTCCCTGTATTGTATAATCTGAGCATGGGGTAAATTGTGGATTAGTGATGAGCGAACATCCTCGGATAAGGTGTTATCTGAGCATGCTCGGGTGCTAACAGTGTTTTCCGCGTGCTCAAATACTATGTTCCAGTCCCCGCGGCTGTTTGACAGCAGCAACACATGCAGGGATTGCCTAACAAACAGGCATTCATTCCTGCATGTGTTGCTGCTGTCAAACAGCCGCCGAGACCCGAACATAGTATTCGAGCACGCCCAAGACATTCAGTTAGCACCCGAGCATGCTCAGATAACACCTTATCCCAGCACGTTTGCTCATCACTATTGGAGATCAATGCGTTATTTACATCACACACTTACAATTATTGACTGTGTCTCCATAGTTCCGAGCAACCCAGAAAGCAATACTAATTTATTCCTTTTTTTTTTCCAAATTTTTTGCATTGAACAATCTCCTTGCATATTGGTCTATCTGCTTTATATATAAGTAATCAATCATCAGCCTGACTCTCAGTCTTACACTTCATCCGGTGACACTTTGATGTGTTTATCCACTGAGACAATCGATAAATATGTCCAATATTAGACAGAAAAGCTCAAAAGTAATCCCCATGCAGCGGTTCTTGAATACTTATTTTATGAGACTGGCTGGGAGGAAATAATTTTTTTTTAAAGGGATTGTCCACCCTAATTCTATTTTAGCAAATGATTTTTTGGCACTCACTAGTATACAAGCATTACGCGATTCCCCTTCTCTGATTGCTAGTGGTGTCTTACTCATACACTGCGCGGTTTGTTATGATCTGGTGGCCTAGGAGCAGCATGAGACGGACTCTGGAGAAGGTGGTCCCTGTACTGACCGCAAACCCTGAACTTATCAGCGCAACTAGAAGCAACCATGGGGAGTACCTAACACTCCCTAGACTCCTCGACACAGCCTGAGAACTAACTACCCCTAAAGACAGAAACGGGAAAACTATCTTGCCTCAGAGAAAATCCCCAAAGGATAGACAGCCCCCCACAAATATTGACTGTGAGAAGAGAGGGAAATAACATACACAGAAATGAAATCAGAATTTAGCATAGGAGGCCATTCTAGCTAAAAAGAAAGAATAGGACAGAGTACTATGCGGTCAGTATTAAAACACTAGAAAATATCCACCACAGAAAATACGAATCACCACATCTGACTAAAGACATGGAGGGTATATCTGCATCTCCAGAGACACAGCTTGGCTGCAAAAAATCCTTCACAGACAAAGCTGGACAAGACAAAACATAAAAATGCACAGAACTATAAGGTCCACAGCAGGTGGACAGCAAAAACAAAGCCAGAACTTATCTTTGATGAAAAGCACAGCAAACAGAAGAGACCAGTAAGGGATGTGAATCCTCCAAAAACAATGGACAACTGGCAGGGACTAAAGAGTCCTGCAAAGCTATATACCCCAGTCAGTTTTGCAATTAGTAGATACACCTGTCCAATCCTGCAGTCCAGGCACAACTGCATTACCCTCTACAATCACCGGATGGAGCCCAAAAGCTGAATTCACAACAGTGTTTCTCCTGTTCACATAGTGGCCAGTGGTGATGGCCATTGTGACCAGACTTGTCATCCGCCTCCTCCAATGGAAAAGCACTGTGCATGGGAAAGCTGTCTTTTCATTGGAGGACGTTGATCACAAGTCTGGTCACATGTTCCTCCATTAGTAGCCATTCTGAAAACAGGAGAGCTGTGCCGTCTGTGAAGGAGGCCGCACTAACGAGAGGGCAGAGCTCCACAAAGGAGGAGAACGTGTAATATTTATATGTCAGAAAGTGCCACAAAATCATTTCCCCAAGGGAATCTATCACCAGGTTTTAGCCTGAGCAGAGACCCTGATTCCAACGATGTGTCACTTACTGGACTGTTTGCTGTAGTTTGATACAATCACAATTTTTTTTCAGCAGGAAATTATCACTAGAGGACTAGTAAACCTGTTGTCAGGTAGTCCTCCATATTTATGAGCTCTGCATAACTCCGCCCCCACTACGGATTGGCAGCTTTCTGCCTATGCAGAATCACTGGTGTGGGCGGGGTTATACTGAGCTCAGCATTTAGAGAACTGCCAGATATGCAGCAGATAAAACTGTGATTTTATCTAAAGTGCGGCAAGCAGCCCAGTAAGTGATACATCACTGGAATCGGGGCATTATGCTGCACTCAGATGGGGTAGCAAAAACCTGGTGATAGATCCCCTTTAAAGCATTGTCACCACAAATTATATTTTCAGCGGACCTTACTTTTTACATGCTTATGATGGTATATCGACAACTTGTAATGCCGTTCTTCATGTGTGCTACAAACATGTCTACGGTAAAGGAAGCTTTGCCTAAAGCTGTCCATCAAGTGTTCATCTCTGAAGCGAGAGGGGTGATATGGCGGGATACCAGGATGGATATGTAGGGGTTAACGCAGCCTGGCTCATTGTATGGATATTACAAAGAACAGAAGATCCAATGTGAGAACAAGTGTCCCAAAATCAGGGGCAAAATTCACATTCTAGCACATGACGTTTAGGACCGTGAAGCCCCCCTTCTGCCACAATCGGCCATATTTACAGGGCCAATCTTCTCCAGACTTGCCCACTTTTCAAAACTTTCCATCCGGGAGGGTTATGTTTTCCATTCTCAATGGTAGGACGTTTTTAGCAGTAGCCATGCCCCCTATTAAAGGCCAGCTCAGTGGGCTCAATGAATGCGAGATCGGATGCCAGGGAATGTGAAAGTCCTACAATCGTGGCTTCCGAGAGGTTTCGTCAGGGGCCAGGAGATATTCCAATTCTTTCAGAAGTCTAAGTAGACATCCCTCATTCTTGGAGCCGACCAGAGAGTCTGAGATAGTTGGCAAATACGTCCTACTCTAGAGAGTTGCTAGAGATATCTCCGCCATACAGTGCCGTGGTGAGGCACTAAGTGGCGGCACATGGTGGAATAGCGTGGAGCTGCTTGGATTCTGTCACTCGTCCTCCTAATTTGCACCAAAACTGAGACAATTGGCACCAAAACTGCCCGGAACAACAGTCGTGACTTTTTCTTGACAAAAGCAGTGTAGTTCACCAAAAGTAATTTAGGATGAAACGGTGAAATTTTGCGCTTTAGGTTTTAATGCCCATGTCATTGGCAGCAGCGTCCCTCAGACAGCAGCTGCCACATCCTGCCAGCGTAGGCGCGGACCACGTCATCAATATTTAAGGTTGTGGAGATAGGCCGCCCGCTGATATTGTGCAGCCCCCTTCGCTCACGTTTCGCGATGACGGACTGACCTACTTTATAGAAGGTGCGGACTATGGAGCCCGGAGGGATGGAGACACTCGAAAAAGATGCAGAATAACAAAATCCATTCTGTTCTGCTCTCCAAGTCACTTCTGGAGACCCGTCATCCGGCAAAAGGTAAAAAGTCCTCTCGAATCAAGAGAGCGGGAATCGGCAATCTGCACCGCCGTGGGTATATGTGTATAAGTATATACCGCGACAGCGTAAAGTGAAGGCGGGAGGCTCCACACCACCATCCAAACAAGTCCAGCTGTGGTCCACTAGGTGGTGACCCAAATCTCTTATGGCCATTGTCCATCGCTACCAGTGGATCTGCAGACGGCTCACCCACGCTCAAGTACTCGGCTCAGTGAAGGGTTCATGTGCTTTCAATGGGGAGAGAGAAGTAATTCAATGCCAGGTTAGTGCCACAATTCCGCCCTCACATCATCTGTCACGAGAGAGTCAAGATGAGAGAGGCAAACACATCAGCGCTTCTGCAGACCCTGCCGAAATCTGCGGGATCAGCCAACTTTCAAGTAACATACCGTATATGGAGTCCTTTATTTCATTCTTCTTAAAAAGTTCCGCTCCCTTGACCCGTGTTTTGGTAAATACTTGTGCGGTTCCTCTACTGTTCCTCCTGGAAATGTGTAATTATACAGACATTTTCTTGTCATTATGTTGTGTCCTTAGGCCACGTTCAGTGTTTGGTCAGTATTTGACATCAGTATGCCAAATCAGAGGGCTGGATCAAAATCAGTAATGGAAGACAAGGGGTCCGTGAAAAAACAAAACAAAATTGGACTGCACTTGGATGACATCCGGGTGCAGTCCGATTTTCACGGACCCTTAAGAATGGAGACGGTGGAGATATTTTTTATTTTTTAACTTCTCAGACACTCAGACAACACACTGATCAAACTGCGATCAGAGCCTGATCAGAATATTGAGTCTCGTACGCAAAAAAAAAAAAAATCGAAAGTGTGAATGAGCCCTAACCTTAAAACTCTATTAAAAAAAAAGATGTGCTGCGGCATCATACATGAAAGATGGCGACTTTTCATAATGCTCAATCTAATATGTTAGAGGGTTAATGCTGCCACCCATCCACAAGGAACAAGAAACAGAAAGGCTATGAATAGGACTAGAGGGGGCTCGGGCCTTCCTGCAGGTCTCGTCTCTCCTAAACAATACTTAATGGAATTAGCTCGCAACAGGCAATCATTTCACGTTATCGCTCCCAATACAAGGCATCATGTCTGTGCCTGCCGCCTGACTGACAGCGCAAGCGCCAGATGCCTGCAGTTGGGTATCATTAGCGTCAAACCAGTAGACTATATCACATCTGACCCTGTTGCCCCTCCCGGCACAATGACCCTTGCACACGCTCATTAGATGCTTCAATACAAAAGATAGGTCGGGCTCTAACCATTGTGGCTATGTGCATGTGTTGTTTCCTGAAACTAATGAAAAATGAACATGGCGAATTATGGACTATAGTGTCTCATGGAGATGTCATACGGTCGCCTATGGGTGTATAGCAGAGACCTAAAATAAGATCCTGCATTGTCCCAAAATCATCAGAATCTTGATATCCCAGATCCTACAAAATACTTTCAAAGAGCCGGAGAGCGCCACGTAGCATGGTCAGGCGGCACTGGCGCGTTTCTAGACCTGTTTAGAACGTTCCAAGCACTCTGACAAATAAATAAAGAGTGTGGCTGTACGGCGGCAGTCCTGCCGGGACTGATATTATCAGACTTGTTGGAATAATTAATTGCAGAAGTGACGTTCATTCATCATCTCCCCGGCGGACACCTCTCTTTGATTCATGACTGACAGTGGACGTGTTAATGGTCTGCTGGCAACTTCTCTTGGCAGTAATTAGCGTTCGCTCACGAGGGTCAGATGTCTATTAAGTAAGTGGGGACGTGTGTCTGCTGCGGACGTGACGTGTAAACTCGCTACTGAGATTTTTTTCTTCTTACCACTGAGGCAGGTGTGTGTAAAGTTGGGGTCAGGGGAGGACTCATTAGCCGGGAGACTCGTCTGCTTCTCAAAGTCAAAGTCTATCCTCAAAGACAATGCCGGAAAGACAAGTATAAAGTAAAGGTGCGCTTACACCAGGCGACTTGTTTTTAACAATCGATGGTCAATTAGCCTGACACAAACCGACCCGGCTTTGGATACGCACTTTAATAGATCGTTTAGTGCTGCCTTTGTTCTCGGCAGCGCTGGTTCCCTTTATACAGCATGATGTGCTGTTGAGAACCTAATAAACAAGCAAAAATTCAAAGAATTAGAGTCTTGCTTATTCATAAAGTGCTCGTCGCCTGTTTATACTACATGATCTATTGAGAATGGTGGATCCTGTGTTATCAGTCGTTATAATCCTGCCTGTGACGATAATGAGACTTCTGAAAAGTCCTCTCTAGAAATCGGGAAATAGGAAAGTAAAATTGGAAGAGTTCTCTTTTTTAATACTGATTTGGAATAGTAAAAAAGTAGTTTGGCAGAACATTTAAAAAAAATATATATTTAACACAATAAATCTGATTTAAACGATAGGTAATTTCCTGCTTGTAAATTCTCTTTAAGAAGTTTCCAATTACAAAAATTCTCCAGGAACAAACAAGATCAGCAAACAGAGATCACAAGTGGCCTCATGTAGAGATATATTCTCATGGCATTGTCACTGGTGATGAGCGAACGTGCAGGGATGAGGTGTTATCTGAGCATGCTCGGGTGCTAACCGAGAGTCTACGCGGCATGCTCGAAAAAAAATACTCTATAAAAACAAAAGAAAATTCATATTAAATAGTGTAACAGAGAGATTCTGCTTTCATCAGAACAGTCAGGAATGGCTGCTGTAGTAATCCTCTGTGACCACTCACTGAGCCCTTGGAAAGAAACGTCAGAATGAAATGTGAAGAGGCCATTACAGCTAATGCTTTCCATAAATATATTTTTTTGCAAGTATTTTCATCCAGCTCATTTTCCTATTGAGTGTCTCGGCCTCCTGGGGACGGGGAACGTTGCAGTATGATATGAGGGCAGGAATTACTGTTGCCTTGCAATACAAGGGTCAAGGCTGCAAATCATGACAATCATTCATATACCGTAAGTCATTTTTTTCAAATTTCAACATCAAAAGACGAGACCCCCAAGTCCACCTCCAATGGTCTCAAGATAAGATTCGCCACCATAAGCTTTGACTGGAAAAGTGCACGGGTGAATAATGCTTCATTCAATTAGGGCACGGGGATCAGTTTTTCATGATTTTTGAGGCTTCCAATGGAGAGACGCCCAGCAATGAGACACTTACCACCCATAAAAACCCTTTAAAGGGGGTTGTCCAGCCTTAGGCTACAAGTCTGCAGTCACTGTATGTGATTGCAGACTTGTGAATCCTCACATTGTGCACAGTGCGCACTGTGAGGATTGCAGAAGACCGCAAGTTTGTGATTTGCATACATGAGGTCACATGCCGACTAGACGTGCCCAGCCTCGCTCAATGGCCAGACACGTCTAGTCGTATTGTGGTAAACTGCATACTTGTGGTCACATGACAGCCCGCTCCTAAAACTGGAGAATCCTCACAGCGCACAGTGCGCGCAATGTGAGGATCGCAAGTCATTTTCTTTGATAAGGTATTTTTATTAAAATTTTTCCAAACATACATAATGCATAGTCAAAACCATGTTGAAAAAAGAAGCTACATAGAAAGGGATGGAATGGAAAGAGGGGTAGAAAGACAAGAACGCAACACAAACAGTCGTCACCTTACTGATGAAACAGAACATAAAAGCATTTCTCTTTGAGTGTCATTTCAATATATACATTTCTATTATGCCTAAAACGTACATGGGTCCCGTACCTAACAGTCTTCTAAATCAAGCCAAGTCTATGTCAATGATCGCCAGTCTGAAGTCACATATAATGACTGCAGACTTGTAGTCTAAAGCACATTTTGGTAATCTATATCCACCACTAGAGGGAGCTTAGGAGCTGACGGTAGACTTTTTATACTACGGCTCCCCCTAGTGGTGGCTGCAGATAATAAAAATGTTATGCTATTCCTGTGCTGGGGAATGGAGGCAGTGTATTAGAAAGAAAAAAAAACACAGACAATATAGCATTGGTGTCCAACACGCAGTAAACCTCCCAATGTGTATATAGACCTCTCTTTCAATTGGGGCCCTTGGAGAGTTGTCAGGGGCCGCATGAGCTGTACATTGTGCGTGTGTATTTTAGAACAAGCGTTCTGATAACATAAGAATTTTTTTTTTTTGCAAGATGAAAAAAAAAATTCTCCGCACTCCCTGCTAAAATTAACAAGTGTTTAATATCCACTCATCTTGGTCTTTTACTGCCCCTATAAATACATATGATGGAGCTGGCAGGTCATTACATGCACAGATTTATCTCCCGGCAGATGGAGAACCATGTCCGGCATGTTCTGAATATTAGATTATACAGTATGGCTACATCTCTGCGTCCCATCACTCATGTCTATGTGAAGTCAATTCTTATTTTAATACAATGGAGCTCATCAGATGCACGGTCTGGTTACTATATCGAGGCCATTAACCGCGTCTAGTTGACGCTTATGGCCAAAACCTGCTTGATATTGCAGTAAACCTATAATTGGAAACCCAGACAGACGCTGCTCGTAATCTGCTGTCCTGACAGTGTACAACAGAAAATAAGAGAAAAAATGGAATGAGTCATCTCCCCCCTGGACGGTCGGGTGATGCCATATGCCAAAATACATGTGGTAGCCATCCAGCCCCAGCATGGAGTCCAGCAGCCTTAAACTGGCCATCCAGCCCCAGCATGGAGTCCAGCAGCCTTAAACTGGCCATCCAGCCCCATCATGGAGTGCAGCAGCCTTAAACTGGCCATCCAACCCCAGCATGGAGTCCGGCAGCATTAAACTGGCCATCCAGCCCCACCATGGAGTCCAGCGGCCTTAAACTGGCCATCCAGCCCCAGCATGGAGTCCACCAGCCTTATACTGGCCATCCAGCCCCATCATGGAGTGCAGCAGCCTTAAACTGGCCATCCAGCCCCAGCATGGAGTCCGGCAGCCTTAAACTAGCCATCCAACCCCAGCATGGAGTCCGGCAGCCTTAAACTGGCCATCTAACCCCAGCACGGAGTCCGGCAGCCTTAAACTGGCCATCCAACCCCAGCACGGAGTCCAGCAGCCTTAAACTGGCAATCCAGTCCCAGCATGGAGTCCGGCAGCCTTAAACTGGCCATCCAACCCCAGCATGGAGTCCGGCAGCCTTAAACTGGCCATCCAACCCCAGCATGGAGTCCAGCAGCCTTAAACTGGCAATCCAGTCCCAGCATGGAGTCCGGCAGCCTTAAACTGGCCATCCAACCCCAGCATGGAGTCCAGCAGCCTTAAACTGGCAATCCAGTCCCAGCATGGAGTCCGGCAGCCTTAAACTGGCCATCCAACCCCAGCATGGAGTCCGGCAGCCTTAAACTGGCCATCCAGCCCCAGCATGGAGTCCGGCAGCCTTAAACTGGCCATCCAGCCCCAGCATGGAGTCCAGCAGCCCTAAACTGGCCATCCAGCCCCAGCATGGAGTCCGGCAGCCTTAAACTAGCCATCCAACCCCAGCATGGAGTGCAGCAGCCATAAACTGGCCATCCAGCCCCAGCATGGAGTCCAGCAGCCTTAAACTGGCCATCCAGCCCCAGCATGGAGTCCAGCACCCTTAAACTGGCCATCCTGCCCCAGCATGGAGTCCGGCAGCCTTAAACTGGCCATCCAGCCCCAGCATGGAGTCCGGCAGCCTTAAACTGGCCATCCAGCCCCAGCATGGAGTCAGGCAGCCTTAAACTGGCCATCCAGCCCCAGCATGGAGTGCAGCAGCCTTAAACTGGCCATCCAGCCCCAGCATGAAGTCCGGCAGCATTAAACTGGCCATCCAGCCCCAGCATGGAGTCAGGCAGCCTTAAACTGGCCATCCAGCCCCAGCATGGAGTCCAGCAGCCTTAAACTGGCCATCCAGCCACAGCATGGAGTCAGGCAGCCTTAAACTGGCCATCCAGCCCCAGCATGGAGTCCAGCAGCCTTAAACTGGCCATCCAGCCCCAGCATGGAGTCCGGCAGCATTAAACTGGCCATCCAGCCCCAGCATGGAGTCCAGCGGCCTTAAACTGGCCATCCAGCCCCAGCAAGGAGTCCAGCAGCCTTAAACTGGGCATCCAGCTCCAGCATGGAGTCCAGCAGCTTTAAACTGGCCATCCAGCCCCAGCATGGAGTCCAGCAGCTTTAAACTGGCCATCCAGCCCCAGCATGGAGTCCAGCAGCTTTAAACTGGCCATCCAGCCCCAGCATGGAGTCCGACAGCTTTAAACTGGCCATCCAGCCCCAGCATGGAGTCCAGCAGCCTTAAACTGGCCATCCAACCCCAGCATGGAGTGCAGCAGCCTTAAACTGGCCATCCAACCCCAGCATGGAGTCCGGCAGCATTAAACTGGCCATACAGCCCCAGCATGGAGTCCAGCAGCCTTAAACTGGCCATCCAGCAGCAGCATGGAGTCCATCAGCCTTAAACTGTACATACAGCCCCAGCATGGAGTCCAGCAGCCTTAAACTGGCCATCCAGCCCCAGCATGGAGTCCAGCAGCCTTAAACTGGCCATCCAGCCCCAGCATGGAGTCCAGCAGCCTTATACTGGCCATCTAACCCCAGCATGGAGTCCAGCAGCCTTAAACTGGCCATACAGCCCCAGCATGGAGTCCGGCAGCCTTATACTGGCCATACAGCCCCAGCATGGAGTCCGGCAGCCTTATACTGGCCATACAGCCCCAGCATGGAGTCCGGCAGCCTTATACTGGCCATCCAACCCCAGCATAGAGTCCAGCAGCCTTAAACTGGCCATACAGCCCCAGCATGGAGTCCGGCAGCCTTATACTGGCCATACAGCCCCAGCATGGAGTCCGGCAGCCTTATACTGGCCATACAGCCCCAGCATGGAGTCCGGCAGCCTTATGCTGACCATCCAGCCCCAGCATGGAGTCAGGCAGCCTTAAACTGGCCATCCAGCCCCAGCATGGAGTCAGGCAGCCTTAAACTGGCTATCCAACCCCAGCATGGAGTCCGGCAGCATTAAACTGGCCATCCAGCCCCAGCATGGAGTCTGGCAGCCTTAAACTGGCTATCCAGCACCAGCATGGAGTCCAGCAGCCTTAAACTGGCCATCCAGCCCCAGCAAGGAGTCCGGCAGCCTTAAACTGGCCATCCAACCCCAGCATGGAGTCCGGCAGCCTTATACTGGCTATACAGCCCCAGCATGGAGTCCAGAAGCCTTAAACTGGCCTTCAAGCCCCAGCATGGAGTCCACCAGCCTTATACTGGCCATACAGCCCCAGCATGGAGTCTGGCAGCCTTAAACTGGCCATACAGCCCCAGCATGGAGTCCAGCAGCTTTAAACCGGCCATATAGCCCCAGCATGGAGTCCACCAGCCTTATACTGGCCATACAGCCCCAGCATGGAGTCTGGCAGCCTTAAACTGGCCATATAGCCCCAGCATGGAGTCCGGCAGCCTTAAACTGGCCATACAGCCCCAGCATGGAGTCCAGCAGCTTTAAACCGGCCATCCAACCCCAGTATGGAGTCCACCAGCCTTATACTGGCCATATAGCCCCAGCATGGAGTCCAGCAGCCTTATACTGGATTATTGGTATGTCATCCCTTTAAAAAAAAATTTGCAACATTCGCTATGTGTGAGCATGAATAATTCTGCCGCTTTTCTTTCCACGTTAGATGGAATAGCAAAAAGTCACAATGAATATGCATCACCAGCTTTGACTTGGGAACAAAAAAAATATGTTCAGCTTTTATGACAGCGAGTGATTTAATTCCATTTTACTACTTGTTAAAAAAAACACAAATAAACTTAAAGACAAGAAGTAAAAGAATGATGTCACGAATATATATGTAAATGTTAAAGTACATGAACAGATTTTAGCAAGTGTCCAAGCGATACCCGGTAGTCACATCTTCTTAGTAGAATTGCTTTATTGATCCAGTAGTAAAAAAAGGCACAAAAAATGGTTGAAACACAAAAATTAAAAAGGCAGAAAAGAAATATCCGCTGCGCTTCCAGGGAACATGTTTCAGACCTACACTGTCCTTTGCGAAGCCGACAAAAGTCTGAAACAAGTTCAATATCTGGATTAAACAACCATGCTGACATAGATTTCAAAGGAAGTACACCAGCCTCATCAGTACTAAGACCGGAGATCAACTCTACTCCTTATGGATGAGTAATGTTTTATTTTTTTAACTATGGAGGAAGGGCATCATACATTGGGTAAAAGGGGGCACTGTGGGGGCATTATAATGTTTGTGTATGCATGGGAGCATTCTTGGGGCATCATGCTATGAATGGGAATGCACTGAGGACTGTGGTGGGCAACATACTTTTTGGAAACACCGTGTGTGTGTGTGTGTGGGGGGGGGGGGGGAGCACTGCAGTGGGTAATGGGTGTTACACAATGGGGGCACCATACTGTATGGGTGTGGGTGTATGGTGGGGGGCTCAGACTGATACTGTATAGCGGACGTCACAGTGTAGAGGGATCATGCTTATTCTCATTTGCACATGGAATCACGAGAAGCAGTGGAATGAAACTGAAAGGGAGAAGATACAGATTAAATATCAGAAAAAAAGTTTTTGACAGTGAGGGTGATCAATGAGTGGAACAGGTTGCCATGAGAGGTGGTGAGTTCTCCTTCAATGGAAGCCTTCACACAGAGGCTACAGAGACATCTGTCTGAGATGGTTTAGTGAATCCTGCATTGAGCAGGGGGTTGGACACGTTGACCCTGGCGGTCCCTTCCATCTCTAACATTCTATGATTCTGTGCATGGCGGAATACAGGGTGGGGACATTATACTTTGTGTGGGTGCATCTTTGGGGTTACCATACTGAATGGAGGGGCAATGTAGGGGTGCCATACAGAGTGAGGAGAAGTGGTATTGTACTGTTTTGGGAACACTAAAGCAGAGGTCCCCAACTCCAGTCCTCAAGGCCCACCAACATGTCATGTTTTCAGGATTTCCTTAGTCTTGCCCAGGTAATAATTGCATCACCTGTGCAATGCAAAGGAAATCCTGAAAACATGACCTTTTGGTGGGCCTTGAGGACTGGAGTTGGGGACCCCTGCACTAAAGGACATCTCTAGAGGCACTAATTTTGGGTGGGTGCACAAAACGGACAGGGCAGAAATTTAGGTAGCATTGAAAAAAATTGCTTTGGTGCATTGCAATAAGTCTTTCAAAGTTAGCACGTATAGTATGTGTTTGCCTTTGAAGATCCTTCATTTTAATTCTTCTGCAATGGGAGCTCTACAAATACATAAGCACTGAAATCCCACAAGGGGCAACTTGAACATTAGCATTTTACAGGATGGGTGTGTGCATAGAAAAATGGTATCGTTGACCTCTCTAAAGACAAAACTATAAAAGCACACAATTTCAGATTCAGAAAATAACAGTAAAGTATGCAATAAATAAGAATCTAATTTGTTTCCTTTGGAGTCTATGTACACTATTCACTGGAAAAACAGAAATACCCATTACCGAACGGTTGACGTACTCTCTAGTAGGTTATGACAAAGGAGACAATCCGTACGTGAGCTCTATCGGAGGCATCCATCATCCGATCTTGGAGTCTGCCCCCTCGGCACACATCACTGGTGACAGGGCAGGGATGATTAACGGCCGGTCTCATACATAATGAAGCACATTACTGATTTCTAATTTAATGGTTTAACAATTGAATCTTTCACGACCAACGATCCTCGTCAACAATGAAGACTTTAAAGGGTCAATATTTTGTGAAGAGTAGATCAATCCTTGAGAGTTTACCATCACATTGACGACATATATGGGCTCAGATTAAAAGGGTTGTCTAATTAAAAAAAAATAAATACATACATTTTCTGATACCCTACTAGGGCAATCTGAGATAATACAGGAAGGTTCTCTATGTAGGACCTTCATATACAGTGGGGAAAATAAGTATTTGATCCCTTGCTGATTTTGTAAGTTTGCTCACTGACAAAGACATGAACAGTCTATAATAAGATTAATTTTAACATTGAGAGATAGAATATCAAAAATAAAATCCAGAAAACAACATAGTATAAATTATATAAATGTATTTACATTTTGCAGTGAGAAATAAGTATTTGATCCCCTAACAACCATTAAGAGTTCTGGCTCCTACAGACCAGTTAGACACTGCTAATCAACTCGCTACCTGCATTATAGAGAGCTGTGTTACATAGTCACCTTTATAAAAGACTCCTGTCCACAGCCTCAATTATTCAGTCAGACTCTAACCTCTACAACATGGGCAAGACCAAAGAGCTTTATAAGGACGTCAGGGACAAGATCATAGACCTGCACAAAGCTGGAATAGGCTACAACACCATATGTAAGACGCTGGCTGAGAAGGAGACAACTGTTGGCGAAATAGTAAGAAAATGGAAGAAATACAAAATGACTGTCAATTGACATCGATCTGGGAAACCATCAAAAATCTCACCTCGTGTGGTATCCATGATCATGAGGAAGGTGAGAGATCAGCCTAAAACTACACGGGGGAACTTGTTAATGATCTCAAGGCAGTGAGACCACAGTCACCAAGAAAACCATTAGTAACACATTACACCGTAAAGGTTTATAATCCTGCAGTGCCCGCAAGGTCTTCTCAAGAAGGTACATGTGCAGGCCCATCTGAAGTTTCCCAATGAACATCTGGATTCTGTGAGTGATTGGGAGAAGGTGCTGTGGTCAGATGAGACAAAAATTGAGGTCTTTAGCATTAACTCAACTTGCAATGTTTGGAGGAAGAGAAATGCTGCCTATAACCCAAAGAACACTGTCCCCACTGTCAAGCATGGAGGTGGAAACATTATGTTTTGGGGGTGTTTCTCTGCTAATGGCACACGACTACTTCACTGCATCAATGGGAGAATGGATGGAGCAATGTACAGTAAAATCCTGAGTGACAACCTCCTTCCCTCCGCCAAGACATTACAAATGGGTCGTAGCTTGGTCTTCCAGTAAGACAATGACCCAAAACATACAGCCAAGGCAACAAAGGAGTGGCTCAAAAAGAAGCACATCAAAGTCATGGAGTGGCCTAGCCAGTCTCCAGACCTTAATCCCATAGAATGGAGGGAGCTCAAACTCCAAGTTGTCAAGCAACAGCCTCAAAATCTTAATGATTTATAGATGATCTGAAAAGAGGAGTGGACCAAAATTCCTCCTGACGTGCGCAAATCTCATCATCAACTACAAAAAATGTCTGACTTCTGTGCTTGCCAACAAGGGCTTTGCCACCAAGTATTAAGTCCTGTTTGCCAGAGGGATCAAATACTTATTGCTCACTGCAAAATGCAAATACATTTATATAATTTATACACTGTGATTTTCTGGATTTTATTTTTGATATTCTATCTCTCAATGTTAAAATTAACCTACCCTTAAAATTAAAAGACTGTTCATGTCTTTGTCAGGGGGCAAACTTACGAAATCAGCAAGGGATCAAATACTTATTTCCCCCACTGTATTATCCAGAGCGGACAATAGAATAGCTCTCGTTCAGGGTCTCTCTTCATGTCCATGCACTACTGATGTGTTCCCTCACACAAGGGGTCCCATCGGCTTATTAGGGAACCCTTCTAACAAGGGCGGGCTAGGAATATAAAAGAGAGAGACTGCGCTATATTAAATTGGAAACAATAAAGTGCCAATAGAGTTTTATCAGAGTAAGAATGCGGAGACCAAAGGCAATGGTACTCACCCGGCATGGTTGTGGACCCACAACTACTAAAAGGCTGCTGCAGACCTACGGCTTGGAAAACAAGTACATTATATGTAAGGGTTAATTCAGTACTGCCGATTTGGAAGGATAGAAGAAAACAATATACAGGAATGAGCTTTATGAGTCAACGCGTTTCGAAGTCCCAAACTTCTTCATCAGGACACTGTGGTTTGTCCTGATGAAGAAGTTTGAAACTTTGAAATGCGTTGAGTAAGAAACCGGATTCCTGGATATCGTTCTTTTCTATCCTTCCATATCGGCAGCACAGAATTAACCCTTACATTCCGTGTACTTGTAGACCTCTCGATATTAGCACAGCTTCTACACATAAACGCTAACCATCTGAGGACCATTAAATGTACCGATGACTGCAGAGCCATGGTGCACCGGTCTGTGGGCTCCACTGTGCTTGGCACATAGTAGGGCACCTTCATGTAGAAAGACAAAGCCCAAATCAGATAAGCCTAAGTGCACACGGCATATTTGGCTACTCATGGGAGTGTGTCAAAAGGTGAATGCCCAACAGTGGCCACAGTCTGTGTGGATGCCCTGACATCCTTCCACCGTAAGGCCCTATAGTAACAAGTTTACTTTACGGTACACTTTTTTTTTGTGATGCCCCTCTATATAGGGAAGCGTAGCGTTCGACTACCTTTGAGCATGTTTAGTGCGAAAACAATGAATGAAGCGTTAGGGAGCGTGCATGACTTCGCGCAAAATTCAACTCCTTTTGGCTAGGCTGGAACGGAGGACACAGGTGCCTAGTTATAACCATCAATGGGGGACCCAGTGGTGGGACTTAAGAATGATCACCTATCTCTGTGGTCCTGATATTCGTACAAAGAAGGACTATATCATTATATGTATAAATTAATACTTTTCACCAGACCCACCAAATACAGAAGTTGGGCTATGCCGCTTTCCTAGACACACCACATTTTGGCTGCCAAGAATTCCGATGATGACGGTCACTTGTATCCTCTCTTGGAGTCCTCTACAACAACGTTCTGGTGCCGTCACGTCTTTTCCATAGTCTAAACATGAGTTGACTGTCTCCTAATGTTTTCCACCCTGCGACGTGCAGCTGTGCCACGCAATTCAATCCTACCTCAAAGGCTGTTATAATAAGGGACAGGACTTTTATATTTACTGACCGCACACGTAAAAGAATAGCGTCTCCAAAATTTGGGCCCGCTCACGTCACATTTTGAGTCTTGGATTGACAAATATCCCGGCATATGATGTATCCTATTGCATAGGCATGAAATGAGACAAGTCACCCATATAAAAAAAAAAGTATACTCATAAAAAGGCTCCACCACGAATTACATGCTGCACCATTGATGTAAATAATCCTTATGGGAAATAAAAGTGATAGAATTAGATGGCTGATCAGATTCTTCTGGTAATAATAGCTGAAGTCCAACTTTTGAACCCTAATCAACACTATCCTAAATATTTGCAAACAGTCATCCTTTTGCAAAAAAAAAAAAATATGTTTCTGATCTGTAACTAGATAGAATCTTACTGTCATAAACAAAGAGCGTATTTTGTGGTTTTGACAGCTGGGTGTGAAGAGTGCAGTTTACCATTATTTCAGTTTTCCTGTTGAACTAAAATAGTTTAGAGAAGATGAATCACTGACAATAGTCAACATGCCGGATTGCATCTGGGACGTTCACCACAAAGAGAAATGTCAATCACAACCATGTTCCCAGCATTACTAAATCTATTGCTTTGTGATAAAGAACCCAATTCAGGTTCAGACAGGAAGAATTTAGGCCGGAGAGATGTGAGGCTTTTACACAAGCTAAAAACCTCAGAAAGGTAGCTTTTATGACCCAGACACTGTAGATTTTCAGGTTATGGGTAGAAAGCGATGGATTAATTAAATCTTGACAATTCGCCAGGCTGCGCAGCCAATAGAAGACAGATCTTTTACTAAAAAGTATTTGTATTCCGCCATTACCATAGAAACAGCCGATTTGGGTCATCTCCTCGTCGCCACTCTCTACTCTGACTAATAGATTATGGTCCTCAAAGAGGGACCTTCTCATTATCTCATATTTCGCTAAGAATATCAGTAAGAATGGGTATTTCTACTAAGACCACCACACCTACAGACGCTTAAAGAGGACTTATCAAATGCCCTTCAAAATAAAAAAAAAAGACCATGTAAAAATTTGTAGCCTCCCATGATTCTGCTGCCCTTTTCCGTTTTGCACTGCGTCGCTCCATTGCAAAGATATTGACATTTGTTGCTCTCGGAGCACATGTGAAATTTCTGCTTTGCAGACCAACTGGATGTTACTGGGGGGGGGGGTGCCCTTTCATCCCTCCCTCCCAGACGCTGCCAATCACAGATTGCTGAATCAACTGCTGAGCTGTGATTGGCAGCATCTTGGGGGAAGCAGGGAAAAGCACACGCCTCAGAGAAGACTCTGAAGAAACTCCCTGTTGACCTGCAAACAGAAACTTCACATACTGCACTCTAAGAGAAACAATTATAAATATCTCTGCAAAGGAGCGACGCAACGGAAAACGGAAAAAGTGGTAGAATCAGGTAAGCATGTCCCGAGTGTGTCACGCCAACTTGGGAAATCTGGGGATAGAAGCTCACTGCATATTGTGAATTGCAGATCTTCCTTTCAGCTTGTGTATTTGGATCCCATATTAAATGAATTTGGTTTCCTTTGGTGCTGAAGAGGTTATCAACCCTTTCTATCCTGGTCAGAAACATGCAGCTCCATTTCAGCTGCTTCTGATCTGGTTGCTATCTCTTCCTATGAAACCTGGCCAAACCCTCTTTGCCTTGCCAGTAAAAGCTCTGCTTCCTTGCTCTTAGGAGACGCTGTGCTGAACAGGAGTTTGTGGTTGCTATTAAAGATTCCTGTGCTTAATCTAAGTGTGTTTTTTTAAGAGAAGTTTTTTGTAGAGGTGCTCTGTTGCACGTGTGTGTTTATCTCCTGGTCCCTGGTCCAGTTTAGTTTATTCCTCCCTGTCCCTAGCCTTCTTCCTATTGTTGGTTAGTACTTTGCATGATAGATGGTTTCTGTTATCCCTGTTTTGTCTTTTGTGGCTTGTTCACATAAAATTTCTGTCCCATGCTCCATAGGGTGGGGTGGGGGACAGACTAGGGATTAACAGGATCACAGTGAGGTCAGAGACTCAGGCCTCTCTACCATCAACAGTACCCCTAGGACAGGTATAGTTAGGGTCCCAGTTCCAGGGACAGTTTGAGGCCCCCTCCCCTACCTAATAACGTTACAGCGTGACAAAGCTCTGATTTTTACAAGGTATTTAAACCAATTTTTTGAGCAAGTGACAGGTCTTCTTTAAGGTACACTGAGAAGGGCCGATGATTGGGGAACAAGTGTTCATAGGAACTCTTATTACTGACAATTGCCAGTCTAAACAGGCCAACCAATAGCCACCTTAAAAATTTTCATTATACACAGCATGACGTCCCATGTTGTGCTACCAATAAAATGATATTCTACATAGAATGATCATACAAATATCTTGTGCGGAAAGATTTGCGGCCACCTTGTCTAAACAGATTTTTACCCGGAAATTGAGAATTCTGACAATGAATCAGTCCTGGTGGAGAAAGAAGATGATTTCCCTGATAAGATATATTACAAAGTTTGTTATTGTCATGTGTACTATTGGTATATAGAGAAAGTGAAAACAACGTTTACTCTTTAAAGGGAATCTGTCAGTAGGTTTTTGCTATGTAACCTGAAGACAGCATGAGGTAGGGGACAAAACACAGATTTCAGAAATGTGCCCCTTATCAAGCTCTGTGGCTTTGTTTGCTTACAACGATTGTATTTTAGGGCAATGCCCCCCTTCGTTTTAAGCACCTCACTGTGTATGGACTTTGTACATGGAGATCCTGGTGTGGGCAGGGGTGGTGTGGGCAGGGTTAGCTTCCTCAGCTCTGCTGGATTGCTTAATCTAAAAACTCTGACTGTGACAGAACAGCTGCACCCAGTACACTAAGTGATACATCAATGGATTCAGGGTCACTTTGTCTACATCAGGTTTCTCTTAGATGAGGTACCAAAAACCTGCTGACAAATTCCCTTTAAACATTTTGAGCTATACTAATCACAGCATTGACAAAGGGAGCTTACATCACAATCACGAAAGTTGGACGGTTTTGTACTGACAGCCCCAAGTCCAAAAAAGGCCCATGGGGCTATGTTTTACTAATGCCTGTTAGAGTAAAAAAACAAAACAAAATAAGGGCTCTTTTAAAGGGAATGTGTCACTAGGTTTTTGACACCTCATCTGAGAGTGGAATAATCTAAAGAAAGAGACCCTGAATCCTGCGATGTATCACTTGGTTTGCTGGGTACATCTGAGGGCAGAATGCTATAAAGAAAGAGACCCTGAATCCTGCGATGTATCACTTGGTTTGCTGGGTACATCTGAGGGCAGAATGCTATAAAGAAAGAGACCCTGAATCCTGCGATGTACCACTTGGTTTGCTGAGTACAGTAGTTGTGATACAATCAGAGATTTTAGATGTAGCATAGCTCAGATAGCCCACACTACAGCTTTCTGTGCACATTGTATATTGACAGTAAGCTGCTAATCAGTGGTGATGGCTTGGTTGGATCAGGAGGTACATGAGAGGCTAGTCCTGTAGTGATAATCTCCTGCTGATAAAACACTTATTGTAATGAAACAACTGCACACAGCCTAGTAAGTGACACATCCCTGAAATCAGTGTCTCAGCCTCTACTTCATGCTGCCCTCAGATTACATGGCAAAAACCTGCTGACAGATTCCTTGTACTCTAGTCCTACAATATGTACCATACAGGGTAAATGAGTGAGATTCTCCCACCACTGCAGATATAGACAGTAATCTCAGACAGAGCTTCATGCTATTCCAAACACGTCCCTGATAATTTGGGAATATCATTACAAGACAGGCAACCTCGCTTCCATAAATACTCTGTAAAGTTGCTTGCAGGGGATCTCCAGGACGCCTATCAGCACCGCAGTGCTTACATTTGGAGCCATCTAAATTGCAGATCAAAGAGTGAATTTATTCATGACTTTTATCAGCCTCGTAGAAGTGAATGGGAACGTCTTTGACAGCTGACTCAGAGCTGTCTTATTTTCATCCTCTCCTCACATTTAGCTGTTCAGCTTGTCTCCTTCTATACTTTTCCACTTGACTTCACTTATTCTTCCCTCCTCTACAATCAAATCGGTAATTATTTTTTCACGTTGTGCAGTAATACTGTAATTTTAGGGTCTCTTTAAAAGAAGACGACATCGACGACGTACTACTGGTGTAATGTGAGATCTCTAGACCGAGACATATGGAATAATAGGACACAACAAAGTGACAGAGCAAGGACAGAAAATATCAACATTCTAGTAGAGAACAACAAAAAATAAAGCACACTATCAGCTATAACCATCACCTTCTGTTCTTCCTTCAACCTGTTCTACACTATATTACAACCCAAGGAACAAAGAAGAAGGTTTATTGCCCTCTTCTGTCATCCTCCCTTACACTGCTAGTGTATGTGAAGCAGTAAGTTTGGTCAAAAAGGCCTGGTAATAAAATGCCAGTACCCCCAAGATGGTGGTTGGCCAAAGAATTCTCTCTCCGAACTTCCCCATACCCATTTGTAAGCCTCTCGCAAACACCTTTAGTGTTGGATACATTGATCATTCTCTTGTCCGATATCATTTATTCACGAGGTCTCCATGTATATTACAAGGTCGACAGGTCCAGACAAAATTGGTGTTTCCAAAATTTTAACCTAACGTGCTTGGTGACCTAAAGGCTTCTCTGTCTCTGATGGAATTGATGTTTCCAAAATTTTAACCTAACGTGTATGGTGACCTAAAGGCTTCTTTGTCTCTGATGGAATTGGTGTTTCTAAAATTTTAACCTAATGTGTATGGGGACCTAAAGGCTTCTTTGTCTCTGATGGAATTGGTGTTTCCAAAATTTTAACCTAACGTGCATGGTGACCTAAAGGCTTCTTTGTCTCTGATGGAATTGGTGTTTCCAAAATTTTAACATAATGTGTATGGTGACCTAAAGGCTTCTTTGTCTCTGATGCAATTGGTGTTTCCAAAATTTTAACCTAACGTGCTTGGTGACCTAAAGGCTTCTCTGTCTCTGATGGAATTGATGTTTCCAAAATTTTAACCTAACGTGTATGGTGACCTAAAGGCTTTTTTGTCTCTGATGGAATTGGTGTTTCTAAAATTTTAACCTAATGTGTATGGGGACCTAAAGGCTTTTTTGTCTCTGATGGAATTGATGTTTCCAAAATTTTAACCTAACCTGTATGGTGACCTAAAGGCTTCTTTGTCTCTGATGGAATTGGTGTTTCCAAAATTTTAACCTAACGTGCATGGTGACCTAAAGGCATCTTTGTCTCTGATGGAGTGGCAGCAGAAAGTTTCCCCAACGATGGAGGCCAAGCAAGCTCCAAAGGTTATTATCATCTTAACAGCAGTCTGTCAGCACAAAAAAAGGCTTTAATTAAGTCGAAAAGTTCTGCTGTGGTCAAAAGAAGGCAGCAGAGACAGACAGACCAATCAATGAAGAATAACAATCTTGTCCCGCCCCTGAGGAGACATTCCTTATATTACCATTATATAGGAAAATTGGTATTTAAAATGACTCCAAAACAGAGATGAATGGGTTTCAGGATATGATTACTAGCTAAAGATGGTAAACAAAGTATGTTAAAACGTTTAAACCAGAATAAGTAATGTTTCTCTTTAAGAAAGCTCCGTCCGATAACCATGGGATATAAATATTTAGCACACACTATAAATCGAAAAGCCACGTGAACGCCCACCGAACCCCACTATGCTTCTTACATAACACTGACGAGTGGATGGCAGGAACACTGGGACGATTCTTGCTGGTCACTTGTGAACTCCTCAGTTCTGGGGTCTCCTTTTACAGCGTTCCCTTTGTGACTTGGAAGCTTGTGTTCGAGTTTAGAACAACATGTCGCTGTGTTAACAGGACAATGCACCACTTGCAATTGTCTGTTATGTGAAAGGCAAGAAAATGCCAAATAAATGGTATTTTGTATATAAACATGAGGTCATTCTGGGTGAACAAGGAAAGCTTGCCTCTGCGTCACAGCGTGTACTGGTGCTCTTGTATAAAAAAAATAATAATAATAATAATAATATATATATATATATATATATATATATATATATATATATATATATATATATATATATATATATATATATATATATATATCTCAGTAATGGGTATTTTCATGTTGGTAGATCTGGATTTATACATGACTATATTTATTCCAACCTAAACATCAAATAGGTGAAAACTGTTGGATCAGTGCTCCCCCCCCCCCCCCCCCATGCCAATATGAGGAGACTTTTAAGCCTTGCATGATCTTTTGGGCAATTAAATATGCAAATGGCCTCTTCAGAGAGGAAGAGGGCTTGAACTCTAGCGCCACCTATTGGAAGTAGCAATCCTAAAATTAATTATCGCCCCTTTAACGAGCCTTGTCATATGGCTTAGGATAAAAGCCAAACCAGAATCTCTCCGAAGAGGCAATTTGCACATGCACAACTTCCCGCTTCATTTACATCCTTCTGGCTGTGGTCCTGCAGCCAAGGGTTAACAGGGGACGCAAGTCAGTGGAACTGGCACTAATCTCAAGCCCCCAATAAACATCAGAACCACCGTGCGGTGGCTGACAGCTAATTCGTCTGTCTCTCCCATCTACAGGAGCACTTCCGGTCGCTGCAGACTAGTTTCATAATGGGTATATTTGTGAAAGTCCCAGCCCAATGGTGGGTCTAAAGAGTTGACCTGACTGCTTCAGGTTTTGGCACCTGTGGTCACGGCAGGACATGCATCGGTTATACACAAATGTGCCCGTTATATGTTGTCTGAAGCTAGCCTATAATATAAACCGTTTTGATTCAGATCTCTTTAAATACAATATGTGATGTCACTAATACAGGTGTAGTGATGTCACTGGCCAAAAACAGGTGTCCAACGAGAAAAAAAACTAAAAATTACATATTTGTATAGGTACTATGCTAAAATAATGCCATAATGCCATATTAGAGCCTAAGACACATCACCTATTTTTATTCAAGTATCTCGAAATAGGCAAGAAGTGATCCAGATGTAGTGATGTCTAGGCACAGCCAGGTGCTCAAAGGTTGTCTCTACCCAACTCCGGTGCTCCTCAGATATAATATGAATCTATATTAACTCCTTTGGTTTATAAATCACCACAACTCATTCTATAAGTGATGTCACCGATCCAAGTAGAGTACTGTCACCAGCTCCAGCCATAGGATGTCTCTGCCCAACCCTGGTGCTCCTCAGATATTATAAGAATCTATACGTGATGTCACCAATCCAAGAGGAGTGAGGTCACCAGCTCCAGCCACGTGGCCAAAGGTGGTCTCTGCCCATCCCTGGTGCTCCTCAGATATTATAAGAATCTATACGTGATGTCACCAATCCAAGTAGAGTGAGGTCACCAGCTCCAGCCACGTGGCCAAAGGTGGTCTCTGCCTATCCCTGGTGTTCCTCAGATATTATAAGAATCTATACGTGATGTCACCAATCCAAGTAGAGTGAGGTCACCAGCTCCAGCCACGTGGCCAAAGGTGGTCTCTGCCTATCCCTGGTGATCCTCACATTTATTAAGAATCTATAAGTGATGTCACCAATCAAAGTAGAGTAAGGTCACCAGCTCCAGCAACGTGGCCAAAGGTGGTCTCTGCCCATCCCTGGTGTTCCTCATATTTATTAAGAATCTATAAGTGATGTTAGCAATCCAAGAAGAGTGAGGTCACCAGCTCCAGCCGCGTGGCCAAAGGTTGTCTCTGCCCATCCCTGGTGCTCCTCAGATATAATAAGAATCTATAACTGATGTCACCAGTCCAAGAAGAGAGTGAGGTCACCAGCTCCAGCCACGTGGCCAAAGGTGGTCTCTGCCTATACCTGGTGTTCCTCATACATAGTAAGAATCTATAAGTGATGTCACCAATCCAAGTAGAGTGAGGTCAACAGCTCCAGCCAAGTGGCCAAAGGTGGTCTCTGCCCATCTCTGGTGATCCTCACATTTAATAAGAATCTATATTAACATCCTTGATGTACGAGTCCCCCCAACTCATACTATAAGTAACGTCACCAATCCAAGTATAGCGATGTCACCAGCTCCAGCCAAGTGGCCAAAGGTTGTCTCTTTCCATCTCTGGGACATCTGATATTTAGGGAAAACTATAATAAAGGGATTCACCTTTTCTTTTTCTTTTTTTTTTACTTTACTCTGATGTGGTCTAGTGGTTATAAATCAGCTGAGAGGAGCTTAGAAAAAGACAGATAGTGGAGTTAGAAACACATACTATACGTGATGTAACCGTCCCAAGCGTAGTGATGTCACCAGCCCCAGCCAGGTGACCAGAGGTGGTCTTCACCTGTCTTTGGTGCAGCAGAGATTCGATCAGAAGCTATATTCCTTTCCCCGGTGTATACGGAAGAGTTAACCCCCCACTCGTAGTTTGTTTTCCAGCCTAGTGAAGGTGAGACCGAGATCATTTGCATGTTCCTCTGACAGGATAATTGGGCCCTCTACAGCACTACATCTATTCTCAGCAAAATGGAATTTTAAAATGTTTTCAGCAAAGTGTTTATCAAGTGCCAGGTCAGCGGATTCCTCTATTTTTTTCCTCTTTTTTTAACCTTCGGTTTGTAATACAATAAAAAGTGTGTGCTTGACTGATTTTATATGTCAAGGTGAACAGTTCTAAGAATGAAAGGCTCCTCAAGCTGTGACCGCAGATTATGTTGTCATATTAATATTATTATACCGCTATCTTCCACTCTCTTTTCATGGCTTGGTGTATTTCTAGATGACCTTCTGCCATGCTGGCTGTAAGCTTTATACTTTAAACACCATCGTTAAAAATATGATAATATTTGATATGGTAGTTTAACCCCTTTACCCCCAAGGGTGGTTTGCACGTTAATGACCGGGCCAATTTTTACAATTCTGACCACTGTCCCTTTATGAGGTTATAACTCTGGAACGCTTCAATGGATCCCAGTGATTCTGACATTGTTTTCTCGTGACATATTGTACTTCATGATAGTGGTAAAATTTCTTTGATATTACCTGCGTTTATTTGTGAAAAAAACGGAAATTTGGCGAAAATTTTGAAAATTTTGCAATTTTCCAACTTTTAATTTTTATGCAATTAAATCACAGAGATATGTCACACAAAATACTTAATAAGTAACATTTCCCACATGTCTACTTTACATTAGCACAATTTTGGAACCAAAATTTTTTTTTGTTAGGGAGTTATAAGGGTTAAAAGTTGACCAGCAATTTCTCATTTTTACAACACCATTTTTTTGGGTGGACCACATCACATTTGAAGTCATTTTGATGGGTCTATAGGATAGAAAATACCCAAGTGTGACACCATTCTAAAAACTGCACCCCTCAAGGTGCTCAAAACCATATTCAAGAAGTTTATTAACCCTTCTGGTGCTTCACAGGAATTTTTGGAATGTTTAAATAAAAATGAACATTTAACTTTTTTTCACCAAAAATTTACTTCAGCTCCAATTGGTTTTATTTTACCAAGGGTAACAGGAGAAAATGGACCCTAAAAGTTGTTGTACAATTCGTCCTGAGTACACCAATACCCCATATGTGGGGGTAAACCACTGTTTGGGCGCATGACAGAGCTCGGAAGCGAAGGAGCGCCATTTGACTTTTCAATGCAAAATTGACTGGAATCGAGATGGGACACCATGTTGCGTTTGGAGAGCCCCTGATGTGCTTAAACATTGAAACCCCCCACAAGTGACACCATTTTGGAAAGTAGACCCCCTAAGGAACTTATCTAGAGGTGTGGTGAGCACTTTGACCCACCAAGTGCTTTACAGAAGTTTATAATGCAGAACCGTAAAAATAAAAAATCATATTTTTTCACAAAAATTATCTTTTCGCCCCAATTTTTTTATTTTCCCAAGAGTAAGAGAAGAAATTGGACCCCAAAAGTTGTTGTACAATTTGTCCTGAGTACGCTAATACCCCATATATGGGGGTAAACCACTGTTTGGGTGCATGGGAGAGCTCGGAAGGGAAGGAGCGCCGTTTGACTTTTCAATGCAAAATTGACAGGAATTGAGATGGGACGCCATGTTGCGTTTGGAGAGCCACTGATGTGCCTAAACATTCAAACCCCCCACAAGTGACACCATTTTGGAAAGTAGACCCCCTAAGGAACTTATCTAGAGGTGTGGTGAGCACTTTGACCCACCAAGTGCTTTACAGAAGTTTATAATGCAGAACCGTAAAAATAAAAAATCATATTTTTTCACAAAAATTATCTTTTCGCCCCAATTTTTTTATTTTCCCAAGAGTAAGAGAAGAAATTGGACCCCAAAAGTTGTTGTACAATTTGTCCTGAGTACGCTAATACCCCATATATGGGGGTAAACCACTGTTTGGGCGCATGGGAGAGCTCGGAAGGGAAGGAGCGCCGTTTGACTTTTCAATGCAAAATTGACAGGAATTGAGATGGGACGCCATGTTGCGTTTGGAGAGCCACTGATGTGCCTAAACATTCAAACCCCCCACAAGTGACACCATTTTGGAAAGTAGACCCCCTAAGGAACGTATCTAGATGTGTGGCGAGTGCTTTGACCCACCAAGGGCTTCACAGAAGTTTATAATGCAGAGCCGTAAAAATAAAAAAATAAAAACTTTCCCCCAAAAAATATTTTTTAGCCCCCAGTTTTGTATTTTCCCAAGGGTAAGAGGAGAAATTCGACCCCAAAAGTTGTTGTCCAATTTGTCCTGAGTACGCTGATACCCCATATGTGGGGGGGAACCACCGTTTGGGCGCATGGGAGGGCTCGGAAGGGAAGGAGCGCCATTTGGAATGCAGACTTAGATGGAATGGTCTGCAGGCGTCACATTGCGTTTGCAGAGCCTCTAATGTAACTAAACAGTAGGAACCCCCCACAAGTGACCCCATATTGGAAACTAGACCCCCCCAAGGAACTTATCTAGATGTGTTGTGAGAACTTTGAGCCCCCAAGTGTTTCACTACAGTTTATAACGCAGAGCCGTGAAAATAAAAAAATCTTTTTTTTTTCCCACAAAAATTATTTTTTAGCCCCCAGTTTTGTATTTTCCCAAGGGTAACAGGAGAAATTGGATCCCAAAAGTTGTTGTCCTATTTGTCTTGAGTACGCTGATACCCCATATGTTGGGGTAAACCCCTGTTTGGGCACACGGAAGAGCTCGGAAGGGAAGGAGCATTGTTTTACTTTTTCAACGCAGAATTGGCTGGAATTGAGATCGGACGCCATGTCGCATTTGGAGAGCCCCTGATGTGCCTAAACAGTGGAAACCCCCCAAATTATAACTGAAACCCTAATCCAAACACACCCCTAACCCTAATCCTAACAGTAACCCTAACCACACCTCTAACCCTGCCACACCCCTAACACTAATCCCAACCCTATTCCCAACTGTAAATGTAATCTAAACCCTAACTGTAACTTTAGCCCCAACCCTAACTGTAGACTTAACCCTAGCCCTAACCCTAATCCTAACCCTAACCCTAGCCCTAACCCTAGCCCTAATGGGAAAATGGAAATAAATACATTTTTTAAATTTTTCCCTAACTAAGGGGGTGATGAAGGGGGGTTTGATTTACTTTTATAGCGGGTTTTTTTAGCGGATTTTATGATTGGCAGCTGTCACACAATGAAAAACGCTTTTTATTGCAAAAAATATTTTTTGCGTTACTACATTTTGAGAGCTATAATTTTTCCATATTTTGGTCCACAGAGTCATGTGAGGTCTTGTATTTTACGGGACGAGTTGACGTTTTTATTGGTAACATTTTCGGGCACGTGACATTTTTTGATCGCTTTTTATTCCGATCTTTGTGAGGCAGAATGACCAAAAACCAGCTATTCATGAATTTATTTTGGGGGAGGCGTTTATACCGTTCCGTGTTTGGTAAAATGGATGAAGCAGTTTTATTCTTCGGGTCAGTACGATTACAGCGACACCTCATTTATATCATTTTTTATGTTTTGGCGCTTTTATACGATAAAAACTATTTTATAGAAAAAATAATTATTTTTGCATCGCTTTATTCTGAGGACAATAACTTTTTTTATTTTTTTGCTGATGATGCTGTATGGCGGCTCATTTTTTGCGGGACAAGATAACGTTTTCAGCGGTACCATGGTTATTTATATCCGTCTTTTTGATCGCGTGTAATTCCACTTTTTGTTCGGCGGTATGATAATAAAGCGTTGTTTTTGCCTGGTTTTTTTTTTTTTTTTCTTACGGTGTTTACTGAAGGGGTTAACTAGTGGGCCAGTTTTATAGGTCGGGTCGTTACGGACGCGGCGATACTAAATATGTGTACTTTTATTTTATTTTTTTATATTTAGATAAAGAAATGTATTTATGGGAATAATATTTTTTTTTTTTTCATTATTTAGGAATATTTTTTTTATATTTTTTTACACATTTTGAATTTTTTTTTTTTTACTTTTTTACATTGTCCCGGGGGGGACATCACAGATCATATTTTTTTTTCATTATTTAGGATTTTTTTTTTTTTATATATATTTTTACACATTTGGAAAAATGTTTTTTTACTTTTTTACTTTGTCCCAGGTGGGGACATCACAGATCGGTGATCTGACAGTTTGCATAGCACTCTGTCAGATCACCGATCTGACTTACAGCACTGCAGGCTTACCAAGCACCTGCTCTGAGCAGGCACTTGGTAAGCCACCTCCCTTTCTGCAGGACCCGGATGCCGCGGCCATTTTGGATCCGGGCCTGCTACAGGGAGGGAGGTAGGGAGACCCTCGCAGCAACGCGATCACATCGTGTTGCTGCGGGGGTCTCAGGGAAGCCCGCAGGGAGCCCCCTCCCTGCGGATGCTTCCTTATACCGCCGGCACATCGCGATCATGTTTGATCGCGGTGTGCCGGGGGTTAATGTGCCGGGGGCGGTCTGTGATAGGCAGCTGACACCCGGCCGTGCTTCCCCCGTGAGCGCTGCCGATCGCATATGACGTACTATCCCGTTGGTGGTCATACGGGCCCACCCCACCTCGATGGGATAGTACGTCTAATGTCAGAAAGCGGTTACAAAATAAAAAACTACGAAAAAACACGAAAAAAATACAATATATTCAGCTTAAAGATTTGCTGAATATTTTAGTAACTTTAGTAGACTTTAGTAAAAGGCTCCTGCTTAAAGGGAATCTATTAGCAGTTTTTTTGCTATGTAATCTGAGAGCAGCATGATGTAGGGGTAGAGACCCTGATTCCAGCGATGTGTCACTTACTGGGCTATTTGCAGTCATTTTGATTCAATCATAGTTTTCTCTGCTTCAGATCTAGCAGTGATCAGAATGCTGAGCCCTATATAACCCCACCCACATCACTGATTGGCAGCTTTCTGTGTACACTGTGCACAGGCAAAAAGCTTCCAATCAGTGGTGGGGGCGTGGTTATACAGAGCAACTGACTAGAAGGCACGAGGCTCCTAGTCCTATAGTGATAATCTTCTGTTGATAAAACACTGATTTTATTGAAACAGCAGCACACAACCTATAAAATGACATAATGCTGGAATCTGACTTTCAGTCCCCTACATCATGCTGCTCTCAGATTATATAGTAAAAACCCTTGGACAAATTCCATGCAGAAAAAATTACTTTAGTTGTGTACATTGCTCTATAAAGTGCTGCTAAATAAGAGTCTTCATCCACCAAAACCAAACTCACCACGATTACTCATCCACATAGATGCAAACAGAAATAATTCTGTTCAAACCATGAATAAACTACAAGTTTATATTAGGCTTACTGGAATTGCGAAAGGTTGGGACTTATACAGAGCCAGAGGGATGCTACCGACATATCGCTTGCTTTGTAGTATGTCCATTCACTGCATAGAAACCACAATGTAATGCCTTATATCTCCTGCGGGGGTGCTAAAGGGGAAGACTGTCTACCAGATATTTGAAGACTGTGGCCCAGTCATGCAAGAATCAGTTTTATTTTCGGGTAGTAACAGGGCTGTGGAGTCGGTAAGCCAAACCTCCGACTCCTCAATTTCCATGACACCGACTCCACCAAAATGGGCTCCAACTCTGACTCCACGACTCAGACTTCACAGCCCTGGTTAGCCTTCCTTTCGGGGAGGGTGATATCATGCTTGGAGGCATGGAGGATTCACATTATCAGGTAACGCACCTACATGCAACACATTCTGAATCCAGGCCAGAAGGGGGAGGTCTAAACTCGGATTCAGGGGAGGTTCCCCAACTTTATGTATTTTGGTCTGGAGGAGGAGTCAAGTAGTCTGTTGGAGGGAGAGATATGAGAAGGAAGTCTGGAGCAGACAGTGTGAGAGAGAACAGACAGTGGGGCTATGCAGCCA
This sequence comes from Ranitomeya imitator, assembly GCF_032444005.1. Taxonomy (NCBI): domain Eukaryota; kingdom Metazoa; phylum Chordata; class Amphibia; order Anura; family Dendrobatidae; genus Ranitomeya; species Ranitomeya imitator. The sequence continues at coordinate 192,294,183 of NC_091288.1, forward strand.
CGTGTGAGCTGCAGCTCCAGGAACGGAAGATAATCTGAAGGGTTGGAATGTAGTGAGCATCTGAGAAACAAAGGACAGGAGAGTGAAGGAGCTTAGAGGGGAACGGTGACCGGGCACCCTCTGTGCTGAAGCGCAGGAACCGGTCACCGGGAGCCCGAGGTTGTGTTGAATTCTAGGTCGCACAGCAGAACTGGAGGACAAAGGACTTAAGGCAACTTGTCCGCACCCACACCTGAAGGTGCAGCAGTACACGAAGAGCCCGGGTCATGATAGAGACCCTATTAAAAGGCTCGTACTGCCCACCATAAGGGTAACTGTCCCAGGACAGGAGAGAGAGGACTTTGTACGGAAGCCACAGGCAGCAAGGACCTCGCATACGAGCGCGAGTAGGAAGGCTTAGGGACCTCACCTGGGAGAGGGATTCCCCATTGCCTCCAGGCCGGCCGACCCACATCACCACCTGTTGCTGGTACCCTGGACTGTGGCTGCTTACAACCAAGTAAATCAGGTAGACGTTACCACCTTGTGTCCTCCATTTATTTGCCGGCATCCACCACACCATCTGTGCCATACACCTTGGGAGCCCTGGGGACCCTGCTTCACCTGTGGGAAGCTTCACCACCTTGCTGCAGTAACAGCACCCCAGAGGACCCCTTTAAGCAGCGTCGGTCACCTCTGACCGAGAACCACAGGTGGCGTCACGAATACAAACTTTACCAATCCCCTTAAAGACCTTCCCCTTTCACTTGAGCACCCACGCCACGGACCGGGTCGCTGCCACCGTGACCACCCCCTTAACTGCGACCGGACCCAGTACAGAGTACCCCACTGCCCAGGCGGGTGACTCAGTTACCCTGGCTTCAAATAAGGGGTATGTTACGGCCATGTCTGAACCCTCTACTACAACCTCTGCACTTGCACTGGCCAAAGTATTGGAGGATGCAGTTGTCGTTGTCCTGTTTTACATTAGTCTTGCTGGGACTTGTAGTCTCACCCAAACAGGGTGTCTATATATTAGTCCTGGGTGCTGTTCATCGGTTATAATCAGCACTCTGCTGTGGGCCTTCAGCGGGAGAACTCTTTATTTAAACTCCCAGCAGCTATTTCCAGCTGCCAGTTATACATCATACTTACCCTGGTTCACACCCCTGTTACTCTGTTCCTGCTCAGCTACTTTGTCTCCTGTTACATTTCCTGGCATTCTCCTAATCACGTCCCTGTCCTCTGATTGATTTTGTCCCAGATTTTGACCTTCCAGGACACGACCCAGCTTGATGACCCTTCTTTCTGCCAGCTCACTACCTCGGCCAGCAGCAACTCTGTAGAAGTAACCCAGGATGTCTTGCGTAAATCCAGATCCCTGTACAAAGGTTAAAGCAGGGCTAGCAGGGGCAATAAAGCTCTAATGCCCTTTGCCATCCTCCCTGATTAAAACTGCAGTACATAGAGTTGATGCCAAGAGATGATTCCAGGATTGTAACCGAAAGCTTTGCAGCGCCACATCCTTATCATCGATGGCACCGCTTTATGCATAAGTAATTACAACACATTTCTTTCGAGCCCCTCTGATGATTAGGAAAATGCTAAGCAAAACATTAGAAGGCGCTTGTTCTGCTGAAGAAGGGCATTCCAAATAAATATATGTATAAATTATTAATCCTGGTAAATTCTGCCAGCTCAGTCCTTTCCTCGCACATAGAACTGATATTGAGCAAAAAGTATGAATAATGTATGCCGAGGGGAGGGTCTGTGAATACGCAGCGTGCTGGGAGTCTCCATGCGGCCCCCACCAGTTATGTTATGTATCAGCATGTGGCCGTAGACTGTTCTGCCAGCGTCTGCGGGACGTCAGCTCGTACAGTGCACACAGCACCAACAATAAGTCATTACAAGCACATAAGTCACAATTAAATCACCTTCCCCCATTAATTTTCCATAACTATATATATATATATATATATATATATATATATATATATATATATATATATATATGATACTAGATCAGTGTGACACGGCTACATAGAGATGCACAGGCTGTGCCTTGTGTATGCAAAATGTATCCAAATGTGCTAATTAGGTACAGCATGAGTCTGCAAAGTGGAGCTGTGCTTTCCTGACATATTATTATACTAGATGGTGGCCCGATTCTAATGCATCAGGTATTCTAGAATATGTATGTATGTATGTATGTATGTATGTAGCAGTCACATAGTATATAGTACAGGCCACGACATATTCTAGAATACCCGATGCATTAATCCTGGCCACACAGTATATAACACAGCCCATGAAGTATTTAGCAGCCACGCAGTATATAACACAGCCTACGCAGTATATAACATTGCCCACACAGTATATAACACAGCCTGCGCAGTATTTAGCAGCCACGCAGTATATAACACAGCCCATGCAGTATATAACATTGCCCACGCAGTGTATAACACAGCCCATGTAGTATATAACACTGCCCACGTAGTATATAGCAGCCATGCAGTATATAACACAGCCCACGCAGTATATAACATTTCCCACGCAGTATATAACACAGCCCAAACAATATATAACAGCGCACGCAGTATATAACATTGCCCACGTAGTATATAACACTGCCCACGTAGTATATAGCAGCCATGTAGTATATAACGCAGCCCACACAGTATATAACACAGCCCACGAAGTATATAGCAGTGTGGGCACCATAACCCTGTTAAAAAAATAATTAAAATAAAAAATAGTTATTTACTCACCCGCCGGTGTCCAGCGAAGCTGTGTCGATGCGAGCGCGGCTGCCACCAGCTAGCGTTCCCAGGATGCATTGCGAAATTACCCAGATGACATAGCGGTCTCGCGAGAAAGCAAAGTCTTCTGAGCAATTTCGCAATGCATCTCTGGGAACGGAAGCTGGTGGCAGCCGGGCGCGCCTCGGCGGACTACAGAAGGGGAGAATAGCAGGTTTTTTTGTTTTTTTATTATTTTTAACATTAGATCTTTTTACTATTGATGCTGCATAGGCAGCATCAATCGTAAAAAAGTTGGCCACACAGGGTTAATAGCGGCGTTAACGTAGTGCGTTACACCGCGGCATAACGCGATCCATTAACGCTGTCATTAACCCTGTGTGAGCCCTGACTGGAGGGGAGTATGGAGCGGGCGCCGGGCAATGACTGGACGGAAGTAGGGAGGGGCTAATTCTCGGCCGGACTGTGCCAGTCGCTGATTGGTCACGGCAGCCAGGACAGGCAGCTGGCGAGACCAATCAGCGACGCAGGATTTCCGTGACGGAAGTTGCAGACAGACAGACGGAAGTACCCCTTAGACAATTATATATAAAGATCTGCAGCCACCACTAGGGGAAGCTGAATGCAATTCTAGAGCTGCTCCCTGTACGCGGTGTGCTCCTTCTAGTGGAGGCAAACATTTTTTTTATATAAAGGGAAGTCTCCACCCGCTATCCACTGCAGACCTCTATAGCATGGAGACACCACCTTATACCAGCTGCAGACCTCTATAGCATGGAGACTCCACCTTATACCAGCTGCAGACCTCTATAGCATGGAGATTCCACCTTATACCAGCTGCAGACCTCTATAGCACGGAGATTCCACCTTATACCAGCTGCTGACCTCTATAGCATGGAGACTCCACCTTATACCAGCTGCAGACCTCTATAGCATGGAGACAACACCTTATACCAGCTGCAGACCTCTACAGCATGGAGACTAAACTCTATAAAAGCTGCAGACCTCTATAGCATGGAGACTCCAACTTACACCAGCTGCAGACCTCTACAGCATGGAGATTCCACCTTATACCAGCTGCAGACCTCTATAGCACGGAGATTCCACCTTATACCAGCTGCAGACCTCTATAGCATGGAGACTCCACCTTATACCAGCTGCAGACCTCTATAGCACGGAGATTCCACCTTATACCAGCTGCTGACCTCTATAGCACGGAGATTCCACCTTATACCAGCTGCTGACCTCTATAGCATGGAGACTCCACCTTATACCAGCTGCAGACCTCTATAGCATGGAGACAACACCTTATACCAGCTGCAGACCTCTACAGCATGGAGACTAAACTCTATAAAAGCTGCAGACCTCTATAGCATGGAGACTCCAACTTACACCAGCTGCAGACCTCTACAGCATGGAGATTCCACCTTATACCAGCTGCAGACCTCTATAGCACGGAGATTCCACCTTATACCAGCTGCAGACCTCTATAGCATGGAGACTCCACCTTATACCAGCTGCAGACCTCTATAGCATGGAGACTCCACCTTATACCAGCTGCAGACCTCTACAGCATGGAGACTAAACCCTATACAAGCTGCAGACCTTTATAGCATGGAGACTCCACCTTATACCAGCTGCAGACCTCTATTGCATGGAGACTAAACGCTATACCAGCTGCAGACCTCTATAGCATGGAGACTAAACCCTATACCAGCTGCAGACCTCTATAGCACAGAGACTCCACCTTATACCAGCTGCAGACCTCTATAGCACGGAGACTCCACCTTATACCAGCTGCAGACCTCTATAGCACGGAGACTCCACCTTATACCAGCTGCAGACCTCTATAGCATGGAGACAACACCATATACCAGCTGCAGACCTCTATAGCACAGAGACTCCACCTTATACCAGCTGCAGACCTCTATAGCATGGAGACTCCACCTTATACCAGCTGCAGACCTCTATAGCATGGAGACAACACCATATACCAGCTGCAGACCTCTATAGCACAGAGACTCCACCTTATACCAGCTGCAGACCTCTATAGCATGGAGACTCCACCTTATACCAGCTGCAGACCTCTATAGCATGGAGACTCCACCTTATACCAGCTGCAGACCTCTACAGCATGGAGACTAAACCCTATACCAGCTGCAGACCTCTATAGCACGGAGACTCCACCTTACACCAGCTGCAGACCTCTACAGCATGGAGACTAAACCCTATACCAGCTGCAGACCTCTATAGCATGGAGACTCCACCTTATACCAGCTGCAGACCTCTATAGCATGGAGACAACACCTTATACCAGCTGCAGACCTCTACAGCATGGAGACTAAACCCTATACCAGCTGCAGACCTCTATAGCATGGAGACTCCACCTTATACCAGCTGCAGACCTCTATAGCATGGAGACTAAACCCTATACCAGCTGCAGACCTCTATAGCATGGAGACTAAACCCTATACCAGCTGCAGACCTCTATAGCACGGAAACTCCACCTTATATCAGCTGCAGACCTCTATAGCACGGAGACACCACCTTACACCAGCTGCAGACCTCTATAGCATGGAGACTAAACCCTATACCAGCTGCAGACCTCTATAGCACGGAGACTCCACCTTATACCAGCTGCAGACCTCTACAGCATGGAGACTCCACCTTATTCCAGCTGCAGACCTGTATAGCATGGAGACTAAGCGCTATACCAGCTGTAGACCTCTATAGCATGGAGACTCCACCTTATTCCAGCTGCAGACCTGTATAGCATGGAGACTAAGCGCTATACCAGCTGTAGACCTCTATAGCATGGAGACTCCACCTTATTCCAGCTGCAGACCTGTATAGCATGGAGACTAAGCGCTATACCAGCTGCAGACCTTTCTAGCCAGAAATCTGACAATCAGCAAGGGGAGGGTGGTGCCTGGTAGGAAATGCAGCATGAGGCCCAGAAGCTACAGATGCATCGTCACGCTCCAATACACTGCAAGACACAACTTCAAAACGCGATTGGAACAGCACTTTGGGTTATAAAGGGATCGACTGATTTATTTTTTAAAGCGCTATACAATCATATAAATTATTTTGAAGGCAGGGGGTTAAGGTTTTTGACAGGTTCCCTTTAACTCAACATTCCGGTAAGTAGATGAAAAAAAAAAATAAAGGTGCTGTCACTTTAAGATTTATGTGTCCAAGCAAGTGTATAGAACAAAACAATAAAAATGAATCCTAAAATATACAGTATGTCTGACTGGCATGGATTTCCAGTGCCAACCAGGGGCATTAACAGCCTAAAAGTACACAGCAGAGCTGAAATTCTTATAATATTTATAAAGCACTGCTTGATCCCGGAGGATTGCGGAGCGGCTGGTGTGATGTGCTGCATTCTGGTTTATTTCACTGTAGGCGGCAAAAGGATTAGGCCAGGCTGTAGGCCGATAGCGGCCGTACCTGCAGAATACGGCTCCTGCTTCTCTATGTAGATGAACTCTTTCCTCTCGTACTTGGCTCTGATCCACTGCTCACGGAGCACCCTGCAAGCACAAAGGACACACCGTCAATGCCGCCGTATCTGCGCACACGTGTAACTCAAGCGGACAAGGGTCGATAGGTCGCTGAAAATAAGATCAGAAAGGGACTATTGTCCCCGTCATGATGGACAGATGATTTGCTACCTTAAAGGGATAGTTGTAAGTACGGTAGGTAAGGTGTTCTAGGACCTGTCACTAGCCATAAAGCTGTGGGTTTTGACCTGGTGTGACTTCTGCTGCTCTCCCGCACCTCTCTTTTGCTCCTGAACCTGAGCTATGGTCCTCTCTTCCCCATGCTGGAAGGGGACCCACCGTCGCCAGCGCCTATTTCAGCTGGATGTGCATCCGAGAACGCACATCCAGGTGAAATGTATTGTGGTGCAGAAATCCTTCAGTTCATATATTACTGGAGGGGCCATTACAACAGGATGGGGACATTATTACTGGAGGGGCCATTACTACAGGATGGGGACATCATTACAACAGGATGGGGACATTATTACTGGAGGGGCCATTACTACAGGATGGGGACATTATTACTGGAGGGACCATTACTACAGGATGGGGACATTATTACTGGAGGGGCCATTACTACATGATGGGGACATCATTACTGGAGGGGCCATTACAACAGGATGGGGACATTATTACTGGAGGGGCCATTACTACATGATGGGGACATCATTACTGGAGGGGCCATTACAACAGGATGGGGACATTATTACTGGAGGGGCCATTACAACAGGATGGGGATAACATTACTGAGGGGCCATTACAACAGGATGGGGATATCATTACTGGGGGGCCATTACAACAGGATGGGGACATTATTACTGGAGGGGCCATTACAACAGGATGGGGACATTATTACTGGAGGGGCCATTACAACAGGATGGGGACATTACTACAGGATGGGGGACATTATTACTGAAAGGGCCATTATAACAGGATGGGGGACATCATTACTGGAGGGGCCATTACAACAGGATGAGTGACATTACTACAGGATGGGGGACATTATTACTGGAGGGGCCATTACTACAGGATGGGAACATCATTACTGGGGGGGCCATTGCAACAGGATGGGGATATCATTACTGTGGGGGCCATTACAACAGGATGGGGATATCATTACTGGAGGGGCCATTACAACAGGATGGGGACATTATTACTGGAGGGGCCATTACAACAGGATGGGAACATTATTACTGGAGGGGCCATTACTACAGGATGGGGACATCATTACTGGAGGGACCATTACAACAGGATGGGGACATTACAATAGGATGGGGGACATTATTACTGAAAGGGCCATTATAACAGGATGGGGGACATTATTACTGAAGGGGCCATTACAACAGTATGGGGACATCATTATTGGGGGGCCATTACAACAGGATGGGAATATCATTACTGGGGGAGCCATTACTACAGGATGGGGACATCATTACTGGAGGGACCATTACAACAGGATGGGGACATTACAATAGGATGGGGGACATTATTACTGAAAGGGCCATTATAACAGGATGGGGGACATTATTACTGAAGGGGCCATTACAACAGTATGGGGACATCATTACTGGGGGGCCATTACAACAGGATGGGAATATCATTACTGGGGGAGCCATTACAAAAGGATGGGGGACATCATTACTGGAGGGGCCATTACAACAGGATGGGGGACATTACTACAGGATGGGGGACATTATTACTGAAAGGGCCATTATAACAAAATGGGGGACATCATTACTGGAGGGGCCATTACAACAGGATGAGTGACATTACTACAGGATGGGGGACATTATTACTGGAAGGGCCATTACAACAGGATGGGGACATCATTACTGGAGGGGCCATTACAACAGGATGGGGAACATTATTCCTGGAAGGGACCCAGGATGATGGACATTACTGGAAGGGGCCTAGGATGGTGGACATTATTACCCGAAGGGGCCCAGGATGGCGGACATTATTACTGGAAGGGGCCCAGGATGGCGGACATTAGTACTAGAAGGGGCCCAGGATGGGGAACATTCTTAATGGGAAGGGCAAAGGATGTTAGACATTATTTTTACAAGGGGGGCAGGATGGGGGACAGTGTTACTACAAGGGGCACAGGATGAGGGACATTATTACCAGAAGGGCCCAGGATGAAGGACATTATACCAGGAAGGGGCCAGGATGTGTCTTATTAGTACAGGATCGAGAACATTACTTCATTATGGGGGTGGGCAACACGTATGTCTTTATAGGACACATCTGACCAATATGTAGGTAGGAGCCCAAGTCTGAATTTTGCACATCGGACTCTAGTTACGCCACTGTATATACGGTAAATCTACTCTTGTTTGTTATTTAAGCGGGTATGGTCCTCAAGAAGACGCCTACAGGGAAGAATTGAGGAAAACACATTTTTAGCTAACAAGACTAGCTTTACGTACAGGGAAGAGGGGACCCGATCTCAGGAATGGCATAGGAGCGGAAAGGCATAGGAGCAAGGGTTTTTCTTAGCATAGGGTGCCATATGCCAACAATATCTAATGAAGTGTGGGTGACCCCTGTCCATTGCCGTCATAAAGTGGCTGTGTCACTATGAAAGCGCCATTTCACTTCACAGCCTTCTGGATGGACACATTGACAACCATTGACAACAATAAAATGACCATTTAGCTCCCTTGGATTAGGACGAGTACAGCTCCTGGCACTTTCCTCTAACAATGGAGACGGCAAATGGATTGTCTCAGGGCAAAGGTAGTGGGGTAGCAAAGCTCGGACACATTCTCTTCAGCGGAGCCAACAGGAGCCGACATGATTTCCAGCCTTGTTGAACCCATTGAAGCAACTCCTTTAAGGCTATGGACAACTTAGATATGAAAAAAAAAGTTTTTTTTTAACAAATATTTGTGATTACCTTCAGCTAATAAAATTCCAGTCTGCAATCTCTAAACCATCATTCATTATCAGATCCCAGAAAATGCAGTGTGCCACCTGATCCAAGTTTTAGGTTTTTCTCTTATGGGAGTTTCCCTCCCAGTAATACAGGCTGGACGTGAGGTCTGTGTTTATCTATGGCACACTCCCTGAGAGAAGTTATGTCACTTATCCATGTTATGTAAATAAAAGCTTATAACCTGACATTAAATTCATCCATTGGTTGTATAAATTATTCTTTTAAAAGCTGAAACCCTCCGAAATGTGGTTTAGGTTAAGAAAATAAATTGGCATCAATGCAGAAATATTGATCAGTTAATGGACACAGAATGGTCAGATTTTGGCAAGACAAAAGTTTTGTCGCCTGGTCATATAATGCACCCAATCCTAGTTTACATCCTCACCTGTGCTCAGTAAATGATCGGTTAATTAGTGTGTGTGTATAAAAAGAAACCCAGCACTGCAGACCTTCACTTGAACTGCAACTTGACAACATGCCAAAAATCCACCCTGCAACCAAAGCCTGGATTATCAAGAGGCTGAAGACCAGATCCACTGCAGAGGTGGCTGGCACCTTTAATGTGTCTCAGTGTCAAGTACAAAGAATTAAAAAAAAGATTTGAAGAGACTGGAGATGTGTTTGACCAGCCCAGGTCCGGTGGACCCCGCTAGACAACTGCTCAGGAGGAACGTTTGTTGGTTAGAAAATCCAAAGCAAGCCCATCTTCCACTGCAGCAGAGCTCCAACAGGCCTGATCACCTCAAGTCCCTGTGTCAACTAAAACAGTTTGTAGGATTCTCTCGAAATGGCCTCCATGGTCGAATCAGTGCCCAGAAGCCAGTACTACACAAAAGGCAAATAAAAAAACGTGTGGCATCTGCAAAGTCCCACAGCCTGCTAAACAGATGGATGCTGGAAAAGTGGCAGAAGGTGGATTTCTCTGATGAATCTTCAGTAGAATTACACCACAGCCGCTGCAAATGCTGCAGGAGACCTACTGGAGCCCGCATGGATCCAAAATACACCCAGAAAACAGTTAAATTTGGTGGTGGAAAGATCATGGTCTGGGGTTACATTCAGTATGGGGGTGTGCAAAACATTTGCAAGGTAGAAGGCAATATCAATAGCCTAAAATATCAAGAAGTATTAGCTACCTCATATATTCCAAATCATAAAAGGGGTCAAATTCTGCAGCAGGATGGTGCTCCATCTCATACATCCATCTCTACAACAAAGTTCCTCCAGGCAAAAAAGATCCAGGTGCTCAAGGACCGGCCAGCCCAGTCACCAGACATGAACATCATTGAGCATGTTTGGGGTAGGATGAAAGGAAGCTTGGAAGACAAAACCAAAGAATCTAGATGAACTCTGGGAGGCATGTAAGACTGCATTCTTTGCTATTCCTGATGACTTCATTAATAAATTGTATGGATCATTGTTGAACCACATGGATGCAGTCCTTCAAGCTCATGGAAGTCCTGCAAAATATTAAATATGACTCTAATAGCACCACAACTTCATTCACCAATGTTATGCAACATATATTTGTATTTTAAGTTACTTATTTGTTTGAATATCACATTACTTTCTGTGGGCGCAAAAACTTTTGTCTTGCCAAAATCTGACCATTCTGTGTCCATTAACAGATCAATATTTCTGCATTGATGCCAATTTATTTTCTTAACCTAAACCACATTTCGGAGGGTTTCAGCTTTCAAAAGAATAATTTATACAACCAATTGATGAATTTAACGTCAGGTTATAAGCTCTTATTTACATAACATGGATTAGCGACATAAGTTCTGTCAGGGAGTGTACTATGGTCTTCACTTGCTTTTAAGTTCTGTCAGGGAGTGTACTATGGTCTTCACTTGCTTTCATATATCAGCATAGATTAAATAATGAAATTATTTCGTCTCCATGTACTATCCTCCCTGTATATTGCCTTTTTTCTCTGCCCTCCCTGTGATACTTTCTCTCCTCTCCGCTGCAGATCTGTATATAACCCCCTCCCTCTTCGTGCCGCTATTTCTAACCACTGATTCAATAGCAGGCAGCTAGATAAAGGGCTTACAGCCACTCTGCAGCACCAAATTGGTAGAAAGTTTTTAATGAAGACTATCAATGAAATAAATACTATGCTAAAATGTACAAAGTCTGTGATACACTATCATTCCCTGCTTCCTTACCTTAAGTCTTCCACAAGACGTAACACGGTTTTCTTCTTTAAAGGGGTTTTCTGGTTTTGGAAAGCCCGGATCCCCAGGACTGGGTGTTACTCACCCTTCCTGGGTCCAGCACTGAGTCTCTACCGCTGCCACTGGTGTCTGGTATTGTCCGTAGCACTAATGTTACGTCGACAGCGCTGCAGCTAACAACTGAGCTCAGTGGCTCTGCCTTAGTTGATGGCACAAGTCGCTCAGCTCAGCGATTGGTTGCAGTGCTCAGGACGTGACTTCAGCGCTGCAGACAATAAAAGATACTATGAGAATCAGTGGAGACTCTGTACTGGACCCGGGGAGTGCAAGTAAAGCACTGGGACCCGGGGAGTGCAAGTAAAGCGCTGTTTGTTTATTTGGGAGGGGTGGGGGTTATACAAACTGCAGCCGATGGGTTCTCTGAAACTAGAAAACATGCTGAAAGCATAAAACAAAGGTCAATATAATGAATTACTCACTGGCAGTCAGAAGTTGTTGGCTTGTAATAAAACGCTGGCACTTTAGACTCAAACTTTGCTTGTGCTACTTTGTTTCCCAGACATGACATGTACTGAAAAAAAAAAATGAAAGAAATTTATGTAGCATCTACTTAAGAATGTCAAGGTGAAAAACAATGGCTCTGGGGCGACAAGTCGGTGACGTAAGGTTATGTGCACACGTTGAGTATCTGGATGCAGACATTTCTGGGCAGGAAAAATGCAGAAGCAAAAATGCTTGGCTTCACATGTGTTTCTGGACAGCAATGAATGCTATAGAAATAGATAGAGATAGATAATAGATATAGACAGACAGCCTACAGATATAGACATACCGACGTACAGACCTATAATTGCACAACCCCTTGACATATAAGAAAATTGCACCCTGTGGAACTTACTGGGCAGCTTTTTCTGATTAAATAAATAAATACATTTTTTTTGTAACCAGCAAAGGTAAAGCAGACAGCTGATTATCAGGCTGGGAAGGTCCTTGGTTATTGGGCCCTTCCCAGCCTACAGCTGCCACTAACGTGGTCCATCACATGAGATGCTCCAATTCTGGCACTTCACCTTGGATCTTTCTGATTGTCCAGGTGCGGTGGCAATCGGGGAAGCCGGGTTTGGGGTTGATGTCAGCTGTGAATTGTCCAGAAACACAGCTGACATCAAACCCTGGGGTTAGTCATGGAGAGGTGTCTATCACACACACACACACACACACCCATTTCTAACCCAGTAAAAAAAATACTTTATTCAAATAAACACTCCCCAACACTATTCCTTGCTCACCAATTTATAAAGAAAAAAGTTCCCACGCAGGGCCGCCGTAGTCCACTGAATCCGACGTAGTCCAGAGCACAGAGTGACCAGGAACGTCCGAGGAGCAGTGACGTCAACATCACTCTGCGCTCTGGACCACGTCGAATTCGGTGGACTACGGCGGACCTGCGTGGGAACTTTTTTTTACTTAATAAATTGGGGAACGAGGGATAGTGTCAGGTAGTGCTTATTTGAATAAAGTATTTTTGTGTGTGTTTTTGTTTTTTCCTACTGGTTTAGTAATGGGGGTGCTGTCTAAATTCGCATGCAAAAAAAAACACTACAAAAATGCAGCAAATCTGCAATCATTCCACATTTATTAGCCAAAAGAGAAAGAAGCTACGAAAAATGCCTCTCATGCTGGAGGACCCAGCATATCTGTGTATTACACAGACAGATCATTGCTTCTGATAGGACATGTGTAATGCTTGCTTTCACCTGTGGGGGCGCTGCAGGGAAATCTACATAAGATCTTCCGTTCCCCAGAGGTAATCGATTAATTTTGAGGGCCACAGCCATAAGAACTAAAGAGATCAACTTATTTTTAGGGTGGCATTATAACATAAAGAGATCACTCTTGACTATTTGTCTCTTTTACTGCCTAATGTGTGCCAAATGTTGGTTAGGAGTGACGTCGATCAGATATGTCCGATTGCATTATTCTCCTTGAGATAAGCTGACGGCTGACGTATAATTTGACGGCTTTCTCATAGAGAACACAGGAGAACTCAGTTGAACTTCTGTGTATGGGAGAGGCGGCTGAGCTGGCTGTCAGTCGTATGATCTTTTGACTGACAGCCATCTAATGTGTATGGCCGGCCTTATGCAGCACACTTAGGCACCGAATGCTGTTATCTTTTGTGTTGACCACTGTGTATGAAATCACAAGTCTTTCTGAAAAGGTATATCAATGTATACCAGCCACACAGAGGTGTCAATGGGGTGAATAGGGGCTGTATGGATATGCTTCATGTATATACCAGCATAAAAGGCAAGCTAGGGCCTCAGATGCAGTGTGCACAGGGGCCTAAGATTGTAGCACTTTAGTACACTATGTAAAGGTGGCTTTACACAAAAGATAAAAGTCGGTGAATGATCTTGTGTGTATGGGACCTCTGGACTATACTACTAGCAGAAATTTCAAGGAAGGATTGGGCATAGTGAATTTGAACATGCCCGATCATTCATTCTCTTTCGGATACTTGTTCTCCTCTGGGCTATTATCTAATGAATACCTGGAATACGGAACTTGCATTTGACACTCTGCGGTGGGTAAAAGTAATTGCTGACAAAGACATGAAACGTGAGAATAAAGCTCTGAACTCTCACAACTTTGCCTTTGATATGCAGAATGTAATGGGCCACAATGAAGGCACGCTGGATTTCAACACTGCTTCCCACGAAACGCAATAAAGAGGAAGACGGAAGAGGAAATATAAGTCATGGTAAAATCTATCACCCTGGATGGATAGCTACATATTTAATGATTTGACATACCATGTTCCCCACCCGAGATCCACTTTAATAATAATGGATATAGCCAGGGCACCCTATAGATGAGGCACAATGTAATGTATAGGTGCATAGACATCTACAAGGCAGGAGTCAACATATATATCTGGCGGACACTTATCTCGCCCCCACTTTTAGCTAAAATAAATGGTGTAAAATTATAAAGTCGTCTGACTGTACTTAGGCCCTGTTCACACTGTCTTTCAGCCTTCATTTAGTGTACAGTACAGACCAAAAGTTTGGACACGCCTTCTCATTTAAAGATTTTTCTGTATTTTCATGACTATGAAAATTGTACATTCACACTGAAGGCATCAAAACTATGAATTAACACATGTGGAATTATATACTTAACAAAAAAGTGTGAAACATCTGAAATTATGTCTTACATTCTAGGTTCTTCAAGGTAGCCATCTTTTGCTTTGATGACTGCTTTGCACACTCTTGGCATTCTCTTGATGAGCTTCAAGAGGTAGTTACCGGGAATGTTCTTCCAACAATCTTGAAGGAGTTCCCAGAGATGCTTAGCACTTGTTGGCCCTTTTGCCTTCACTCTGCGGTCCAGCTCACCCCAAACCATCTCGATTGGGTTCAGGTCTGGTGACTGTGGAGGCCAGGTCATCTGGCGTAGCATCCCATCACTCTCCTTCTTGGTCAAATATCCCTTACACAGCCTGGAGGTGTGTTTGGGGTCATTGTCCTGTTAAAAAATAAATGATGGTCCAACTAAACGCAAGCCGGATGGAATAGCATCCCGCTGCAAGATGCTGTGGTAGCCATGCTGGTTCAGTATGCCTTCAATTTTGAATAAATCCCCAATAGTGTCACCAGCAAAGCCCCCCCACACCATCACACCTCCTCCTCCATGCTTCACGGTGGGAACCAGGCATGTAGAGTCCTTCCGTTCACCTTTTCTGCACAACGACACGGTGGTTGGAACCAAAGATCTTGAATTTGGACTCATCAGACCAAAGCACAGATTTCCACTGGTCTAATGTCCATTCCTTGTGTTCTTTAGCCCAAACAAGTCTCTTCTGCTTGTTGCCTGTCCTTAGCAGTGGTTTCCTAGCAGCTATTTTACCATGAAGGCCTGCTGCACAAAGTCTCCTCTTAACAGTTGTTGTAGAGATGTGTCTGCTGCTAAAACTCTGTATGGCATTGATCTGGTCTCTAATCTGAGCTGCTGTTAACCTGCGATTTCTGAGGCTGGTGACTCGGATAAACTTATCCTCAGAAGCAGAGGTGACTCTTGGTCTTCCTTTCCTGGGGCGGTCTTCATGTGAGCCAGTTTCTTTGTAGCGCTTGATGGTTTTTGCAACTGCACTTGGGAACACTTTCAAAGTTTTCCCAATTTTTCGGACTGACTGACCTTTATTTCTTAAAGTAATGATGGCCATTCATTTTTCTTTACTTAGCTGCTTTTTTCTTGCCATAATACAAATTCTAACAGTCTATTCAGTAGGACTATCAGCTGTGTATCCACCAGACGTCTGCACAACACAACTGATGGTCCCAACCCCATTTATAAGGCAAGAAATCCCACTTATTAAACCTGACAGGGCACACCTGTGAAGTGAAAACCATTCCCGGTGACTACCTCTTGAAGCTCATCAAGAGAATGCCAAGAGTGTGCAAAGCAGTTATCAAGGCAAAAGGTGGCTACTTTGAAGAACCTAGAATATAAGACATAATTTCAGTTGTCTCACACTTTTTTGTTAAGTATATAATTCCACATGTGTTAATTCATAGTTTTGATGCCTTCAGTGTGAATGTACAATCTTAATACTCATGAAAGTACAGAAAAATCTTTAAATGAGAAGGTGTGTCCAAACTTTTGGTCTGTACTGTATACTCTGGAAAGTTCTCCCAATATATATTAAATGGAGGGTTAAAGCTGATATTTCATCCGTCACCCATATACTATAATGACACCAAGCAATAGATTTTCATGAATATCCGTTAAGTGGATGCCACCAATGTCCTATAGGTGATCGATGTCCCCGTGTGGCATCCTTCACAGGCATCCACTAAACAGATACGTCATGGAAAGCCTGTGATGGATGCTATACAGTGGCAAAAAAACAACAACACACAGATATATGGAATAGTGCTGTCTACATGCTGACGATGATTTCTCTAACCCCTACGTCACAGACAGAGAGCAGCACAGACCAGAGGAGGTGGTGCAGTATGGCAGGTCTGGCCAGACTACATGTGGGTCAGAGAGGACCGAGACAAGGGCTTTGTAGAAAGGCAGAGTGAAGTAGGAAGCATCTATGTAGCAAAGCCAGCTGTGCAGATACGAAGGAACACCTTTGATGTATAAGCAATCTGATAACTTGCTTGCAGAGATGCAGTTATACACACAAATAATAGCTGTAGAGGACATCTGATAACTTGCGTGCAGAGATGCATTTAGACACAAGAATAGCAGATATCAAGATAACATGCAGCTGACATGGGGTTACGCACATGAACAGAAGAGCTGAGAGTATGGGCAGCATAGGATGAATAATAATCAGGGATGAATAATAATCAGGTATCTTGCTTACTGAGACAAAGGCGTGAGTTTCACCAGTATTAGCAGATATGGGTTCCTTACTATTATTATTTATTGTTATAGCGCCATTTATTCCATGGCGCTTTACATGTAAGGAGGGGTATACACAATAAAAACAAGTACAATAATCTTATACAATACAAGTCATAACTGGTACAGGAGGAGAGAGGACCCTGCCTTCCTTATCAGATAACTTGTTGAAGCAGAGTTGAGAGTGCAGTAGCACCATGATTAGCGAGAATGATCTAGGAAGAGGTTGCAGAATGCTGAATAATGGGATTAGTTTTCTGGAGAGATGATAAGACACCTGGCTGGACGATGAGACAAACTCCTGCAAAGCAAGTGGTAGCTGGGAGCCATGCTTCCTCAATACTTAGGCACACAAAAATGCCTAAGTTGGTCTTAAAAGGTCTTAGGAGATGGGGGCAAAGAAAAAAAATGGGCCAATAATCGAGAATGAGTATTTTTAGAAATGAGAATTCGGCAATTATCGGCCCATGTATGCAGATTGTCATTCAATACCCCTCTGTGGTGACGAACCATCGTTAATACCAAGCTGTATCCCTATAGTTTGCATATTCTCACCTATTTGAGAATATAGACAAGAAAATGTAATCCCAAGCCTAAAGAACTGAGGTGTCCGCTGACTCAATGGACCCTGTATGGCCGGGCTGGTACCCCAAAACATCAATCAACATTACCATATGAACACACATAACCATTTATAAAAAAGTAGCCCCATATTACATTTCTCAGCTCACCCCAGAGCTACAGATCTGCAGACACTTGTCATCAATACGAGAAAAGTCTCTTGTGCCTACGTCTTAAGAATGATCAAATGGCTGAAGGAAGACTTTTCTACCTCGCGCTCGGCACAAGCCAGACAGAGGAGTCTGATCAGTCATGTAACCATTTCTTGAGAAGCGCATCAAAAAGTCATCGCCTGTCGAGATTTCACAGAGGCTTTTAGACATTGTAGATGTTATCATTAAGCAGCACAGTGTGAAAACACATCAGGCAAAGGAGCGGACCGGATAAATCATAGGCACGGAAATGATCTGCTTACTGCCTGAGCCGCTCAGTCTGGCTATAGAAGCACAGATAATCCTGACGATACGACTGGTAATGAGGATTAGCGCTGATCATCTGCTTGGATATAGTGTAGTGCTGGATAAAAGTCACCCAAAACTGCAAAAGCATGATTAGGCATGTAGGAATCGGTGCATTTTCAGACCCCGCCTCTAGTGATGGGCGAACCCCTGGATTTTCAGATTGGCCTAATATTTTAAAAAAAAGTTTGGTTCAGGTACCAAAACAGCACCCGGACCCCATTCAGATGAATTGGGGGCCCAAACATCCGTTGTTGGCCACGCTGTCATCTGCAGCGGTCAGTTTTGCCAGGCTGGTTATCAAAAATAGAACAGACCCCACATCATTTTTTTTTTGTATTTATTTATTTATTTATTTATAGTGCAAACTGATGAATACTCCCATCAGCAGCACCTGCTCTCGCTGTTAGCCTGCTCTCGCTGTTATTAGCGGCAGCAGTAGTTGGCTGATGGAAGAAGTACTCACATCCGAAGATGCCTCTGTGACTGGGGGTAAAATTTTTACCGCCGGTCACAGCTGCTGGCGTTCTGACGGGCGGTAAGAATCTTACCGCCGATGAGAGCTGTTGGTGTTTCTTGTGCTGTCATGCCACTCCCTGGAGTCCGTGTCCAAACAGTAGGTGTTCAGTATGGACCCCGAACTTTACTGTTCGGGTTCGCCCGTCACTACTTGGCTCCTCTTAGCTACTCCTCACGGACGCCATGCTCCGCTACTTGATTGAAAGTGGAGACAAAGGCTATGCTGCAAGACATCACCTCTGTTCTCCACCTTCAATCAAGCATCAGAAGGCGGCGTCAGGTGTAGCAAACAGGAGTCGAGGACTGCACGTGCAATGATATGCCCAACAGTGCACTTGCAAACCTAATTTACATATGAATAATATGGAGAAAAATGCAAAATAGTGCGGCAAAATAGGTATCCGTAGAAAAGTATTATACTGCCCTATCCTGCACTACCCCTTCTAGCCTAGGACAAATGTTACTGACAGATTATCACCATTTTTTTTGCACCCTATGTGAGAGCAACATGGTGTAGGAAAAGAGACACTGAATCCAATGATGTATCACTTACTAGGCTGCTTGCTGCAGTTTTGATAAAATCACTGTTTTCTCTGCTGCAGATCTAGCAGTTCTCTAAATGTTGAGCCCTGTATAACCCCACCCACACCACTGATTGGCAGCTTTCTGTGTACACTGTGCATAGGCAGAAATCCTTGGGTTGGTATAGTTACACAAAGCTTATGAATATGGAGTACAACATGGCAGCAGGTTTACTAGTCCTCTAATGATAATCGCCTGCTGATAAAACTGTGAATTTATTCATAACTACAGCAAGCAGCCCAGTAAGTGACACATTGCTGGAATGAGGGTCTCTGTCTCTACATCATGCAGCTCTCAGATAAGGTGGAAAAATACTGGTAACAGATTCTCTTTAAGTGTATTGGGACCTTTCATTTTTACAGGATCCAAGGTAGACAGATGCAATCAGAACTGTCTTGTAGTAGATCCTAAGGACCTACCAGGTTTGCAAATTTTCAATTTTCAGTTATCAGCAAAGTCTATGAGATTTCAGAAATCTCATGCACACAGCTTGTTGTTTTTTGTCATTAGGATTTTGTGCTTTGCATGTTTTTTTTTGCACAATGGTGCATGTCACTTCTGCCAGCGTTTTTCAACCATTGAAATTAATGGGTAGTGAAAAACACAGGTATCAGGTTATGCAGAGTTTTTTGTGCCAAAACCCGATTCTATACGATAGGAATGATATATATATATACACACACACACATATATATATATATATATATATATATATACACACACACACACACACAGCTTATACACTATATACATTTGGAACAGCAAAATATATAACTTAATTTTCGAGCAATAAACATATTCATGTCTACAAATTGGATATAAAAAAAAAAAATTCCTACTTCAATCTGTACATCGTCCCATGGGTCCAAGCGGACAGATTTCACTCGGCTGATCTGTGGGATATTGCGGTGAATCCCGGAGCAATTCAGACAGATGAATACCCCAATAGTGTACGAAGCCCACTCTGGATCTGTAAAGGTCAAAACAAACAGATATTTCATATTACTTTACAGAAGGTATAGTAACACTTACTGAGTGTAAGCAAATATAGTTATGGCTTTTTCTTTATGGGAAACACTTAAATAATATTTTGAAAATTTAAAAGGCTTTAAAGCACATGTCAAACTCTGCCCTGTGGGCTAAATCTGGCCTTCAGAGTGAATATATTTGGCCGCGAGGCAGGCATTATACTGTATGGAGAGGAGAACTATGTGGGGCCCATTGTACTGTATGGAGGACTATGTGGGGCCCATTGTACTGTATGGAGGACTATGTGGGGCCCATTTTACTGTATGGAGGATTAAGTGAGGTCCATTATTCTGTATGGAGGACTATGTGGGTTTTTTTTATACTAAATGGAGGACTGTGTGGGGCCCATTATACTATATGGAGGACTATTATGCTGTATGGAGGACTATATGGGGCCCATTATTCTGTGTGAAGGACTATGTGTAGTCCATTATACCATATGGAGGGCTAAGTGGGACCCACTACTCTGTATGGAGGACTATGTGGGACCCATTACTCTGTTTGAAGGACTATTATACTGCATGGAGGACTACGTGGGGCCCATTACTCTGTATGGGGGTCTATGTGGGGCCCATTACGCTGTATGAAGGACAATTATACTGTATGGAGGACTATGTGGGGTCCATTATTCTGTATGGAGGTCTATGTGGGGCCCATTATACTGTATGGAGGACTATGTGGGGGCCATTATACTGTATGGAGTACTATGAGGGGCCCATTATACTATATGGAGGACTATGTAAGGCCCATTATACTGTATGGAGGACTATGTGGGACCTATTATACTGCGTGGAAGGCTGTTAATATGTGAATAATGTGTCTGTAGTCTAGGGAATGAGTAATCTTGTGTGAACATGTGATCAATTAAAAACGTATTTATTAATTATTTTTAAAAAATTAATAATACGTTTTTAAGGGATTACATGTTCACACACTGTTAATACATATCAAGGTTGGCCAGCAACTTTATCTACATTTTTTTTTATTTTGGCCCCCTCTGTATTTGAGTTTGATATCACTGCTTTAAAATATCGGCCTCTACAGTATAATGTGGAGAAGCAAGTTTACGGATCCCTTTAAGCAATGCCTATTTAGTAATTTTGCTTCGAGTTAAATGCTGCTTATACATGTGGTAGTAGGTAACAGCTCTGCCGCCAACTAAAAAAAGACTAAATATCATCTGCCATTTTCTTGAGCATATGGACTCAAAATCTGCCCACTCAAGAAATATAAAACGAAGATGGAAACTTTGAAATAAGACGAGCCGTGGAATTCAGATAATGTCTTCAGATGGTGCAGATACACAGGACACATGGCGGAATAAACTCAAACTTCATTGTCTTATTGCACAGAGATTCTGATAGATATGACTGACACGTTATGTGGCATACAAATGGGCCAGATCGCCAAAAAGTCAGCTGTAAACGAATAATTTATGTCAGAATTAAAAATCTCTGACCAAAACATCTGATCAACAATGCCTGACTAAATACCGTAATTGGATTAATCAAGTCTGTATACGTAATCTGATTATTAATGCCTGACTAATAATCTCTGATTACTAATGCCTGACAAACAGTAATATGGCTTGAAACTTGCCAAGCAGTGTGTTCAGCTTCCAGCATCGTCAACCCGTCAATCCAATTAACAGCCATTATCTAATAATAATAATAATAATAATAATCTTTATTTATATAGCGCCAACATATTCCGCAGCGCTTTACTGTTTAATTATCGGAGACAGACTGGTTGTTAGGAATACATTCCAACACATTAAAACTAAATACTTTATAATGGAAGCTCCTTGATGCCAAGTTTCTAAAGGCCCTCATTCATAATCCCTTATTTCAGTGGGATTGACTGACCATCGAATGAGTATGGAGGACATCTGCCTCTTTCCTGATAGATGATGTCTGGGGAGATAAGGATCGAGCAGTTTGAGTTGAATCGCACAATCCTGTTACTCAATTGTTCCAGCTCCAGCACCGGGCTTTGCTTCCTCTAGCCTACTTGTCTTGGTTGTACTCACAAACCGCTTAGCTACAACAAAGTGCCTGCCTACCCATCTCTACTGATCAAAGGTCCTATCTGCCCACCCGATCGGTTGATTCTAGTACTTCCACTGATCCACCTTGCCATTCTGCAAATCTAGCTACCATACGCTGCCCTACTATCATGCTCTGCTGCATCGCCTCCTTTAGGCTATGTTCACACGTTGTGTTTTTTTACTGCTTTTTTAATGCAAATATTAAGCTGCGTTTTACAGTACCAGCAAAGCCTATGGGATTTCAGAAATCTCATGCACACATTGGTTTTATTTTCCTGACTGATTTGGCATTTTTAAAACTACAGCATGTCACTTCTTTCAGAGTTTTTTTACCCATAGAAAACAATGGGTAAATGCAAAAACGCAGCAAAAAACGCAATTATCGGGCTTTGTTGCGTTTTTTTAAAAAAAGCAGGTACAGCAGGATGTGAAACCCATTTATTTTTGTGATTTTCCCAAGTTTAAACCATAATGTCTTGGTGCTTATGACATTTGGAATTAGTATAGTTTAATTAAATTAGTGATCTGTAACAAGGTAAATATTCGCCGACCAAGGTGTGAAATTGAACAATGCCTGTGGCCGACCAAGGTCTGAAAGTAAACAGAGTCCTACAAATTCAATGCTCTGTCCATACCTTAGGTAAACTCAATTCACCTCCCCACACTGTTACATTTGTAATTGTGTAATTTTTCATAAACTCATGTGAACTTTTTTTGTCCAGAAAAGTCACTATTTTTCCAGACATAAAAATCTTTTACCATTAAATAATTTGATCAAATTGCTCTTTTTTCCAAAAATGGTTTCACGTATGCTTCATGATTCTGTGGTGGAAGCAAAGCTAAACTTTGCAATCCTGAAAAAAAGCAGCAAAATCTGCTTTTTTGTAAGCAGCTTGTTTACTGCCAAGAGAGCAGGTTTTGCGTGCAGAAAAAAAAAGCGCCGCAAAAACGCAACGTGTGAACATAATCTGTGCTGCTCATTCTGACCTATGGATTAATGAATCTACCTCTTCAGGTGATCCCATAGAAATCTGTTTCTGCAGACAGAAAAGCTGCTTTATAGCAACTGTAAATGTAAAAGAAGTCGAAAGTCCAGCCACACAGGATAAAATCATAACATCGTGAAAAGCAGGCGCAACGGACTGACACATTCTAATGGGTAAAACTGCTCTTAGTCAGGTATTATTGTGTATGATGAGCGGATGATATGGGATCATATACACATACCGTACATGTGCTAGTATGTATTATGTATAATTATAGCAGTTGTATCATCATGATAGTTTCTTTTTATTCTGAGGTTGGTTTGGCTTTCCGCTAATCACCACAGTTCACCTTCACAGATTACCGGCCATCATGTGTGATCTGGGGAGGAGGGACGTTCGAACAGGAAATATCGCATTACCTGTTGTCCAGGTATAGGTAATAAAGGAGATCTGGGTGGAGAAGTCAACTTACCATCTGAGCCAAGAAGAACAGGTCTAAATATCTAAGGCGGTATAGATCAGGGGTTCTTCCCACTTTAGTTTAGCATTCCGTAACATGACATATACCAATGCCATGGATGGCAACCATGCATGATAATATCATGCATAAAAATGCAATGCATAACAATACCATGGATGGCAAGAAGAGCAAACAAATCAATTTTAGAACAAATCAAGCCAGACATGTCAATCAAAGCAAAGATCACCAAGCTACGACATTCCAACTAAGATCACCAAGCTACGACATTCCAACTAAGATCACCAAGCTACGACTTTCCAACTAAGATCACCAAGCTATGACTTTCCAACTAAGATCACCAAGCTATGACTTTCCAACTAAGATCTCCAAGCTACGACTTTCCAACTAAGATCACCAAGCTACGACATTCCAACTAAGATCACCAAGCTACAACTTTCCAACTAAGATCACCAAGCTACGACATTCCAACTAAGATCACCAAGCTACAACATTCCAACTAAGATCACCAAGCTACGATTTTCCAACTAAAATCACCAAGCTATGACTTTCCAACTAAGATCACCAAGCTATGACTTTCCAACTAAGTTCAACAAGCTATGACTTTCCAACTAAGTTCAACAAGCTATGACTTTCCAACCAAGATCACCAAGCTACGACTTTCCAACTAAGATCACCAAGCTACGACTTTCCAACTAAGATCACCAAGCTACGACTTTCCAACTAAGATCATCAAGCTACGACTTTCCAACTAAGATCACCAAGCTACAACTTTCCAACTAAGATCACCAAGCTACAACTTTCCAACTAAGATCATCAAGCTATGACTTTCCAACTAAGATCACCAAGCTACGACTTTCCAACTAAGATCACCAAGCTACAACTTTCCAACTAAGATCACCAAGCTACAACTTTCCAACTAAGATCATCAAGCTATGACTTTCCAACTAAGATCACCAAGCTATGACTTTCCAACTAAGATCACCAAGCTACGACTTTCCAACTAAGATCACCCAGCTACGACTTTCCAACCAAGATCACCAAGCTACGACTTTCCAACCAAGATCACCAAGCTACAACTTTCCAACTAAGATCACCAAGCTACGACTTTCCAACTAAGATCAAAAAAAAAAAAAAAAAAACACTACATACTCACATTCTGATGTCTGTCACGTCCCCCGCCGTCAGCTCCCCTGCACTTTCTGTGTCAGCGCCGGCAGTAACAGCGGTGACGTCACCGCTGTGCTCTGCTTTACGGCCGGCGCTGACAGTCAGTGCAGGGAAGCTGACGGCGGGGGACGTGACAGACATCAAAATGTGAGTATGTAGTGGTTTTTTTTTTTACTTTTACAATGGTAACCAGGGCAAATATCGGGTTACTAAGCGCGGCCCTGCGCTTAGTAGCCCGATATTTACCCTGGTTACAAGTGAACACATCGCTGGATCGGCGTCACACACGCCGATCCAGCGATGACAGCGGGTGATCAGCGACCAAAAAAAGGTCCTGATCATTCCCCAACGACCAACGATCTCCCAGCAGGGGCCTGATCGTTGGTCGCTGTCACACATAACGAGATCGTTAGCGGGATCGTTGCTACGTCACAAAAAGCGTGACGTTGCAATGATATTGTTAACGATATCGTTATGTGTGAAGGTACCTTTAGTTATAGTACATGTAACCTGTCAGCAGGTTTTTGCTATGTAATCTGAGGACAGCATGAGTTAGGGGTTAAAACACAGAATTCAACAATGCGTCACATGTAAAGCTGTGTGGTGTTTATTTAGACTGAAAGATTAATCAATTGGTGGTTATCACTGCTGTGACTAGCTGGCACGCTCTTCTAAGTCCGGCCCCGCCCCCTCCTGTGATAGGCAGCTCACTGTCTATAGACGATGTGCATACAGAGCCTAGTGTGGGCGGGGTTAGCTTTCTCAGCTCTGCTGCATTACTACATCTAAAAACTATGATTGTATCAGACCTGTTGTACTAAGTAATCCCAGTGATACATCGTTGGATTCAGGGTCTCTTTGCCGACATCAGGCTGCGCTCAGATAAAGTAGCAAAAAGCTGCTGACAGATTCCCTTTAAGCTTATTACTGGCCAAGTCAAAACCAAATAGACTAAAATGGTAATACAACCCTACAGCAAAAATATGTTTTACAAAACAAAATTACAGACAATTAAGTAAAAAAAATGCCCTCTGATGGTGTCTGTATCTTTTAAATATTGACTAAGAAAATGCCAACATTTTCTCCGCCATCCACAGGATAAATGACAACTTACTGATCAATGGGACCCCCCCACACTGATCCCGCGAAAGGAGCACTAAAATGCATGCTTAGAATTTGGTGGGGGGCTGTGTAGGCGCACCACCACTCCTTACATTGTCTATGTGTCTAATAGAGATAGTCCAGTACTATCTAAGGCAATCAATGGAGCTATGGCGGGCACATTCTCCATTCCAATGGGACATTTTAGAGCGCGAGTCCCATTGCAATCTAATGATCAGCAAGTTGTCACTCATTCTCTGACAACTTTCTTAATTGGGAAAAAGGCAGATGTGGGAGGATACTGAGGAGAGGGAAACATACAAACCACCATTTAGCAAACTTGGGTTTGCTACTCCGCTTACATATAAGCCAGCTCCGCACTTTGTACTGTTTGCAGTGTTTTCCGCGGTAACTTTTAGGATCCATCTTATTACATGATATCATTAAACCGGAATTCATTCTGATAACTGTGTGACATTATGACTGAACCTCTTAAATAGGACGTAACAGATTCTTGTACAGATTTGCGGCTTATTTAATGCCGTACCCTGCAGCAGATGGATGGATTGTTTGATGTTCAATAAAAAAAAAAAAAAGTCTTTAAAAGAAGCAAATGAGCTCTTAGCTTCTCTTTATGTATTAAAATCCGGAAAACGTCAATTCATCCCTGAGAGGAAAGTGCATAGAATAAATCTAATAAATCGCTGGCTTCAGAATCTCCTTCCTTTGATGTACATATGATTTACTTAGGATCAAGGCTGGAAAAACAATGAAAGGTGCAGAGACGCTGATTATGATAACTCAATTAACTCAGAAATTAGGATTTGTAGAGAAATAAGAAGATTATATGTGACATATTAATATACATGCCATTTCAGATTTGCTTTATTTTACTTGGGAGAATTATCCATAGTGACGAGTACACACATATATGAGATTGAAATGTTAGTCCTCATTAAAGGGGTCATTGGACGCTCATCAAACAGCAAAAAGAAGGGGTCACAGATAGAGCCCCTTGAATTTTTTCATCAAAAATGCATCTGTCTATTACTGCCTCCCAGCCACATTATCTCATCCAAATAATTCAGCTGACCAGTGGGGACTTCAATTTCACATTAAAACTGTATGTTATATATAATCTGTCAGCATTTTTTTTACTATGTAATCTGACAGCAGCATGATGTAGGGACAAAGACCCTGATTCCAATGATGTATCACTTATTTTCCTGGGTGCAGCAGTTGTGATAGAATCACAGTTTTCTCTGCTGCAGATTTATTAGAACTCGGAATGTTGAGCTCTGTATAACCCCGCCCACAGGACTGATTGGCTGCTTCCTGCGTACGCTGTATATTGACAGAAAGCTGCTAATCAGTGGTGTGGGCGGGGTTGCCCCAGTAGGCACAAGACAGCTAGTCCTCTAGTGATAATCTCCTGCTGATAAAACACTGATTTTATCGAAACATCAAAATGACAAATGGCTGGAATTAAGGAACCCCAACTCTCTGCCCATTAGCTAATTGATGGTGCCACACATGGCACTCTAATAGGCACAGCTCCATGCTTTTATAATGGCCACGCCTGGTATTGTAGGCCCGTTATATTCAAGTGAATGGTACTGAGCTGCAATACCAAAAAATACCCACTATGAAAAGTTTCCTCAGTGGTTAGCACCATTGCTTTGCAGCACTGGGGTCCTTGGTTCAAATCCCACCCAGGACAACACCTGCAAGGAGTTTGTATGTTCTCCCCGTGTTTGCGTGGGTTTCCTCCCACACTCCAAAGACCATACTGATAGGGAACTCAGATTGTGAGTCCCAATGGGGACAGTGATGATAATGATTGTAAAGTGCCACAGAATATGATAGCGCTGCATAAGCAATGCAAAATAGCAAAAACAAAAATAATAAAGTTGGATGCCGTCTTAGACTTCTAGTCAGGAAACCCATCACGCATAAAGGGTTTGACAAAAAAGTGGACAACCCAATGCACTTTTGCTAGACTCAATATATTCCGACCACAAACATGGGTTAAATGTTAGAAATGCCAAGAAATATATAGGCGACTGAAAACTCTGAGCATCATCTGCAAGATCACCGAGAAGATCGATGAGCTGGAATCTGCCACAATCAATGCGCAATGTCAAGATCATGACTCTTATCAAGCGAGGAAGGATGATGGATCCTCGGAGATTAGGATTATAAAATACGGTGATTCTTCTCAAATAAACACGTAAAACTGTCTTGAAGACATAAAAGTCAATAGTGTTGGAAACATAAAAGTGATGCAGTGATATCTGGGGGCACGAAGGAAATTTTCTCATATTATAGCAGCGTAGTCACCAGGAACTTCCCGCCCTTAATGTGTTCGGCATAAATGAGTCTTCCTAAAAACCATTTGACTGCAAGCGGTCAAACAGGATAAAATGAATGACAAGCTTAAAGTTATCATGTCCTGAACAATTATCGCTGTCAAATTACATCCTGAGCCGTTCGATAAAGGGAGCCGTCCATTTACCGTGTGTTTGTATTCTCAGGTCACAGATGAGGCACCAATGCTGCACAAAGCAAACGATTCCTGGGGAGGAAGTCTTCTTAAAAGGATCCTACCACCCAAGTAGGAGACGTTCTAGAAGAAGATTCCCATCCTCTATGAGTCGGAGCAAAAAGCTGAAAGCTGTTCGACACATGTGTTGAGACCCAATAAATCTTTGACGAGACAACCCTTTTACTGCAAAAATTAGAAGATCCAAAAATACAGTATATCTAATCATAACCAAAAAGTATAAAAATACAATATAGTTCTAGTGTTTGGTCAAGACAGGAGGTCTCGTAGTGCCATAAAATTTGGCTAAAGGTTTAGGACCTTGGTGATGTTACATTACTGGCTCACCATACTTGCAAGTAGGCCTGATTTTTAAGGGACTGAATGAAAAAATGGAGGCAATTTGGAATTTTCAGAGGAAGGGTAGGACTTAAAATATCCTGTAATTGTAAGTATGTTCTACTTCAGTGTTCCCCAAGTCCCGTCCTCAAGAGCCACCAACAGATCGTGTTTTCAGGATTTCCTTAGTATTACAGAGGTGATGGGATCCTTGGTCGTCCAGCTGATGCAAGTATCACCTGTGCAATACTAAGGAAACTCTGAAAACATGACCTGTTGGTGGCTCTTGAGGACCTGAGTTGAGGAACACTGCTCTACTTGGTTCACAATTGACCCAAACTTACAGTCTCATCTGTGGCTCCATTCCTCTTAAGGCCTCCATAGACTTTAGATCAAAGTTGTCCTAAATAGAGATGAGTTCGACAAAATCGATTGCTCGTTGTATGGTTTTTAGGTGGCAAGCGATCGACTTTTGGGTGACAAACGATCGGAGCTGTCCGAAAGATCGATCGGGCATGTCTGATATTTTTGAACAACTACCATTCATGGCATAATGTGCATGTGCTGATTGTTGGGAAAACCTTATTTCATTAGATCCTCCCCACTAATTAGTTGTTGGGCAAACGAAGATTTGTACAAACGACCAATGATCTGTCATCGTTCTAGTGTCATCTCATATTAATGGCCAGATCAAATATAGCTAGCGATTCCATGGTTATGGAGATCTAATCAACCTTCTTGGCTGCTACCAGTGCCGGGTCCTCTAGAGTGTGGAGACATAAAATGTTCTCTACCATCTCTACAATATGTCATTATCTATGGAACCGGTTTGGAAATTTCCCTGTGCGGCTGATGGGCTGACATAATTCCTGTATAAGATACTACGATTGGCCATAAAGAAGACCCTCCACTTCTCTTTTTCATGCTAGGAGCCTTTATATTTACCAGTTTTTCCTTTATTTCTAATCATTTAGTCTTAATAAGGCCGGGAGTAGATGGTGACGTTGGTGGCAGCAAAGGTGGCACGTCCAAAGATGGCTCTGTTCAGCTGCTATAATGCAGGTGAATGGGGCTTCATCGCGAACCCCACGCTACCACAACAAACAAGTTTCAAAAAGTTGGATGTTTTGCTACTTACTGGTCAAGGGTATGTGCGAACATTTAGTATTTGCGGAAGATTTTTCTGATTCAAAAACCAGAGAGTTGGCCAAAAAAAAAATGGGATCTAAGGAGTAAGAGTGACATGCCAGTATGAGGAGACTTAAACGCCTTGCATGCTCCTCTGGGAAATTAAATATGCAACTTGCTTCTTCAGAGAAGAAAAGGACTAGAAATCTATAGGGTCACCTGATGGAAGCTGCGATCCTATAAGTCACTATCGACCCTATAATGAGTCTTGCAATATGACTTAGGATTAAAGCAACATTAGGATCTCAATTTGCAGACACATGTTTTGGGGTATTGCCCTTCGTCAGCGCAAAGTATGAGATCTTATTTGGCTGAGGTGAGAGGCCCTGGACTGAGATCTAAGGGTAATTGGTGGAAAAATTAGCATGCTTTTGGCCACTTTTGGAAGTGTAGTTTATTTTCCCACTGGGTGAAAAATGCTGCAGATTCCAAAATAATGCTTTGATGGTTCAAATCTGCAAGGAAAAATAAGCAGCGTGGGTATGAAGTTTCAGAAATCTCATTCACTTTGCTGGTAATGTAAAATGCTGCACTGGATTTAACTACAGACTTCACTTTTCCTTCAATGGTTTTTGGTCAAAGACACCAGTGCTTCTAGTGAATCAGTTCACACGGAGAAGAAAACAAGCAGAGGCTGATCCTGCTGCACTTAGACAGTGATTTAGCTTGCTCCAGAGCTGGATTCACAGCTACACTGATCAATACTGTTCTATAATCTCTTCCATGATTCGTTCTGCTGTTACTCCTGAATATGTGCTAACTGAGAAAGAAGAAGGATTCGCTTTGTTTTTGTCTACTGTTTCTCGAAAACATCATAGCAGCTAGTCTCCTCCTAAAAGTTCAGAGAACGAAAAATTGCAGACAGAGCATGCAGAGGGGCAAACTTGTGAAAAATGCAAAGTACAAGTCATATAGTGACCAGGAATAGTTATTCTTCATGTTTGATGGTGTGGCTAAAAGTAAGAAGTCGGGCTGTGTTCTCCTCTAAATTGTAATTTTGTAAAAGGGGGGCAGGGATTGTTGTCCCAAATGTACCGTATATACTCGAGTATAAGCCGAGATTTTCAGCCCATTTTTTTGGGCTGAAAGTCCCCCTCTCGGCTTATACTCGAGTCATATACCCGGGGGTCGGCAGGTGAGGGGGAGCGGGGGCTGTGTAATCATACTTACCTGCTGCGGCGCGGTCCCTGCAGTCCCTGGCTTCCCCGGCGCTGCAGATTCTTCCTGCACTGAGCGGTCACATGGCACCGCTCATTACAGAAATGAATAGGCAGCTCCACCCCCATAGGGGAGGAGCCGCATATTCATTGCTGTAAATGATCGGTGCCATGTGACCGCTCAATTACAGGAAGAAGCTGCAGCGCCGGAGAAGCCAGGGACTGCAGGGACCGCGCCGCAGCAGGTAAGGGGAGCGCAGCGCTATAATTAGCTGCTCCTCGCTCCGGTACGGCTCCGTCTGCAGCGTCCTCTAGCAGTGACGCTCAGGTTAGAGGGCGCTGTGACGTAGTCAGTGCGCGCCCTCTGCTGAGCGTCAGTGCTGGAGACGGAGCCGCAGAGGAGCAGGTAATTATTGAAAGCGCCGGCGTCCTGAGAAGAGAGGTGAGTATGTGATTTTTTTTTTTTTATGGCAGCACCAGCAGCATTCTAAGGAGCACCTATGGGGCCATAAAGGTGCAGAGCATATATGGGGCACAGCATTATAAGGAGCACCTATGGGGCCATAAAGGTGCAGAGCATATATGGGGCACAGCATTCTAAGGAGCATCTATGGGGCCATAATCAAAGGTGCAGAGCATATATGGGGCACAGCATTATAAGGAGCACCTATGGGGCCATAAAGGTGCAGAGCATATATGGGGCACAGCATTCTAAGGAGCATCTATGGGGCCATAATCAACGGTGCAGAGTATATATGGCACAGCATTATAAGGAGCACCTATGGGGCCATAAAGGTGCAGAGCATATATGGGGCACAGCATTATAAGGAGCACCTATGGGGCCATAAAGGTGCAGAGCATATATGGGGCACAGCATTCTAAGGAGCATCTATGGGGCCATAATCAAAGGTGCAGAGCATATATGGCACAGCATTCTAAGGAGCATCTATGGGGCCATAAAGGTGCAGAGCATATATGGGGCACAGCATTATAAGGAGCACCTATGGGGCCATAAAGGTGCAGAGCATATATGGGGCACAGCATTATAAGGGGCACCTATGGGGCCATAAAGGTGCAGAGCATATAAGGGGCACAGCATTATAAGGAGCACCTATGGGGCCATAAAGGTGCAGAGCATATATGGGGCACAGCATTATAAGGGGCACCTATGGGGCCATAAAGGTGCAGAGCATATATGGGGCACAGCATTATAAGGAGCATCTATGGGGCCATAAAGGTGCAGAGCATATAAGGGGCACAGCATTCTAAGGAGCATCTATGGGGCCATAAAGGTGCAGAGCATATAAGGGGCACAGCATTATAAGGAGCACCTATGGGGCCATAAAGGTGCAGAGCATATAAGGGGCACAGCATTATAAGGAGCACCTATGGGGCCATAAAGGTGCAGAGCATATATGGGGCACAGCATTATAAGGGGCACCTATGGGGCCATAAAGGTGCAGAGCATATATGGGGCACAGCATTATAAGGAGCACCTATGGGGCCATAAAGGTGCAGAGCATATATGGGGCACAGTATTATAAGGAGCACCTATGGGGCCATAAAGGTGCAGAGCATATATGGGGCACAGCATTATAAGGAGCACCTATGGGGCCATAAAGGTGCAGAGCATATATGGGGCACAGCATTATAAGGAGCACCTATGGGGCCATAAAGGTGCAGAGCATATAAGGGGCACAGCATTATAAGGAGCACCTATGGGGCCATAAAGGTGCAGAGCATATATGGGGCACAGCATTATAAGGAGCACCTATGGGGCCATAAAGGTGCAGAGCATATATGGGGCACAGCATTATAAGGAGCATCTATGGGGCCATAATCAACGGTGCAGAGCATATATGGGGCACAGCATTATAAGGAGCACCTATGGGGCCATAAAGGTGCAGAGCATATAAGGGGCACAGCATTATAAGGAGCACCTATGGGGCCATAAAGGTGCAGAGCATATATGGGGCACAGCATTATAAGGAGCACCTATGGGGCCATAAAGGTGCAGAGCATATATGGGGCACAGCATTATAAGGAGCATCTATGGGGCCATAATCAACGGTGCAGAGCATTCTATATAGCACAGTTGTATATGGAGCATCTATGGGGCAATAATGAACGGTATGGAGCATCTATTTTTATTTTTGAAATTCACCGGTAAATGCTGCATTTTCTACCCTAGGCTTATACTCGAGTCAATAAGTTTTCCCAGTTTTTTGTGGCAAAATTAGGGGGGTCGGCTTATACTCGGGTCGGCTTATACTCGAGTATATACGGTAATTAAAAGGGTGCCCTGTAAAAAAAAAAAAAAAAACTAAATTGTAATAAATGTTATGTTTTTTACATAATTTTTCTGACATTCGGGTTAGGGCACAGTGTAATAAAATAGTTGCATAAAAAAAAAAAATGAATAAAAAAAATTAACAATATATTCACTTTTTCTTTTTAACATTTTATGTCCGATTTCAGCAAAAACAAACAAAAAAACTAAAGGTCCAAAGGGCAAACTACACCCAAACGTGTGCACAAAAGGGTGTGTGTAGAAAATTCCAATAATGTCCTTCAGAAAGGTTTATTCTTCTGCATTTCTGATATGGTGTACAAAATAATGTCAGGCAATATCCAGTTTCCAAAAATAGAATTTCCCTCTGAAATGTAAATTACATCAATGTATTTTAGATCATGTACTAGTCTAAAAAAACAAACAAACAAAAAAAAAAATCAGCAGATTTAGTATCCATGCATGTAATAATGAAAAAAAAATCTAGAGGTTTACAAAAGAAAAAAAAAAATTGCAAAAAAATGCTTATCATGTGTATCAACGAAAGAAAAACTCATGGGGATGCATCCAATTCCTACAAAACCTGTTAGATAGGTAAATTTGGCCAGTTTGTCCAGTCTCTGCTGCTGCTCCCTATATCTGTTTTTGTCGGCAGCACTGATATCACATTAACAATGCTGCAGTTGAGCCAATCAGTGAGGTCAATAGCTCCGCCCCCTCTCATCGATTGGCTGCAGCGCTGTTAATGTGATTTCAGTGCTGCAGCGGCTGAGATTCAGCGCTGGACGCAGGAGGGGAGAGTAATGCATAGTTTGCTTTTTTAAAAGAAGATGCATCTGGGAACCCTTTAAGGCATTAAGAAAGGATAAAAAAAAAACAGACCAAACACTTTGTTTTTTTTTTCCAAGTGTACAACCCCTTTATAGAGCATGGAATCATATATACCATTGAGGGGTTAATATGTGTCGAAACATTCACAATTGCAGGCAACAATTCAGGAAACTCTTTGACAATATCTATTGATGTAGAAACACTAAACAATGGGAGCTGGTGTCTATATTCACAGCACACCACTGCAATAACAAACCCATGTGATTCCCACCGGTGGGACCCGGCGCTGGCGCTGTTCACGGCGGGAAACGCTCCGCTCTCCGACAATGCTAAGTGAACTGTTGTATCCAGAGAATGGGCAGGATGAACATTGGGTCTCGAAGGAAAAAAAAAACTTGTGTTGTACTGCAAAAAAAAAACCATATATAGGCCATAATATACAGCGGAGCACATGCTAGAAATTGTAGTTTTGCAAAAGCTGGAGGCACAACTGTATCATTAGAGAGAGAAATGGTTTAAAATAATAATACACCCTCAAACTGCTGAATTTAAAGGGGTTGTCCACCACTTGTTTCACTCTTTCGGAATTTTTTTTTCCAGAAAACAGCGCCCCTATTATTCATAGGTTGTGCCTGGTATTGCAACTCAAGTGAATGAGGCTAAACTTCAATACCAAAGTCCTCGGATAAGAGAAGAGCCGTTTCTGGGTTAGAGGCATCAGTATTGATATAATTGTATATAGCGGGGATGGCCGCACTGTGGAGTGGAGCCATAGGCGGCTCAAAAACCTCTTTTCCCTTTCTAAGCAAAATTTAAGACGGCAAAGGACCGTCGGAACTGACCTGGAAAATCATACTTCACCCAAAAAAGTAATAGAATATGGCCCTGATTCATTGTTTCCTTGGAGCCTATTTTTTGTTTGCGCCCAATTCATTATTCTATTTGCGCCTTTTAAGTCTACTTTATAAGGGTTCGCCTGATTTTTTTTTTACATTTCCGTTTCGTGTGCGGAGTCTAGAAATTCCAAATGTTTTAGGTTGATTCACCAATTGCGACTTTTTAAAAAAAGTTGATAAAAAATTTGGCACAACTCCACTTCAGTTTGTCCTAGGGGGTTTTTGAGTACAATTTTTGGGACTCTTTGGGGCCAACTTGTGACTTTTGGCACCAAAAGTTCAAGATGAGAAGAAAGTCCATTTTTTACTTTGCGCCAAATTTATGAATTGTGTGCGACATTTTGATTATTTTGACGTCAAATACAGCAACTAATACCACAAGACATATAAGGAAAGTGACTTAAAAAACAACAACAAATAACGGATCAGGGTCTAAGTGTTCCTGTACAGATAGGCTACCGACCGGCTGCTCGATTAGAAGTCATTTTTGTAAAGTGGAGAGCTTTGCAGTACTACAGAGGAGATAAGAGTGTTCTAATATAGGGGCACTGTGCCTGGCACATCTATATGGGCACAGCTTTAGCAGTAATTACTCTGGGGACACTTTTTTGTGTATACACAATTGTATGGATAACTGTGAGGTGAGACAATGGCTATACTGGGTTGATGCTATTATTTTGTTGCCGCTTCGGACTTGGATAGGATCCACCAGGAACATTGATACTAGGGGGCCTACTATTCAGATTTTAAGCTGAAATTTCCGGACCAAAAATGCATTTCCTTTTTCATCTAATGAACTCATTTATGCCTATGAGGTCTGGCAAAAGTGGTCTGTACATGAGGCATAAAATTTTGACTTGTGAAGGTGGGGTACTATGGGGACCGCTATGGGGCTGTCATCTCTGCCTATATTCCTATAGAATAATAAATGGAGTAATTTGTTAATTGAATGATGGGATGCCGTCTCCATCTGAGTATAGCGCATCAAGTGTACTGTGCCAAGCAATTCTCATGAAGGGAGTAAAAGGCCCACTCTTTCACGGGAGCCCACCGGGGGATACAAATGTTCTCCTGTGGGCCAGTCTCAACCTGCTTTGCTGGCACTTCTATTCTGCCTACCCCATTGTACGGGATATCCAAACGTGTCTTGTTAGCCCCAGTGCATGTCCCCCATAGCAATAGGGCATTCAGCGCTGAGCAGCGTGGTGGTACAAGTTTCTATACTTTCATCACTGAACAGCAGCTTGCTAACTTTTAAAGCCAAGTATATGGCAGGAGGAGTCAACAGATCCTATAAAACTGATGCTTCTCACAAAATTAGAATATAATCAAAAAGTTAATTTATTTCAGTTCTTCAATAATGACTTTTTGGGTTTTCATTGGCTGTAAGCCATAATCATCAACATTAACAGAAACAAACACATGAAATAGATCACTCTGTTTGTAATAATTCTATAAAATATAGGAGTTTCACTTTTTGTATTGAAGAACTGAAATAAATTATCTTTTCGATGATATTCTAATTTTGTGAGAATCACCTGTATGTATATTAGGTTTTGCCTTCTTTACTGAATAGCTTAAGAAAGTATATTATTTTCTTTGTAGAGTTACTCCAGAAAAGTTGACTTGTTCCTTTGACCCAGTGCAGCATAGACGGGAGGGCCCTGGAGAGTCTGAACATTCAGCTGTGAAGCATTGAAGTATTCCCAACAGTGACAGCAGCTTTGAGCAGGACGAGAGACAGAGGCTAAGGTCACTTGGCAAGAAGCTGCAGTTACATATGCTATTGTCCACTGTTCATGGAGCTGCAGTCATTGGTGACCAGTGTAGGTCCTGGTTGAAGAATCCTCACCTATCTTGTATCTATCAACTATGAATTGCAAAGGTTAAAAATGCTTCAGACTGGAAAACCGCTGTAGGAATTCTGTCCGTTAATATAGACATCACAGAAACGCGAGCGCCGATCTTGTAGATTAACACATAAATGTCTGAAGTGTCAATATCTTTTTAAGAGGCAAGCACGTAGTACTCCTTAAAGGGGTAGTTCTCTTTCAGTAAATGAATGTCCCCAGCCGCAGGTTATTATAAAGAAATAAACCGCGGTGTACTCACTTTCCCCAGATCCACCGACGAGTCTCTGCCGCGGCGTCACACGACAGTACGGTAGCCAAACAGTGAGCTCAGCAGCTCTGAAGAGGGTGTTTCGTCTACACTGGCAGAGTTTCTGAGCTCGCTGATTGTCTGTGTTTTCTCTGAGAAAAAAAAAAGGTTCTTCAACTTCTCCGTTCGGTCATTCAGTGAAAATCGGACCGCATTTTTTTCATGGACCCATACACTTGCATTGCTGACTTTGATCTGACACTCAGATCAAAGTCAAACATGTCACCGATTTTTTTCAGTCCGAAAAAAGAAATTGGAACGGTGCAAAGTCTCAAAGGATATCATGGGTACAAGTGCTGTCGGTGAAAACCACCGATGGCAATGATACAAGAAAATCATTCATGTGCACGAACACCTAGAACAATAGTGAGGAACACCATGGTGCACTAGGTTAAGAGCATAGGGAGTAGCAAGTGCTACATTTATATAAAGCAACTTCAAAATAGTCTTGATTAGAAATCTTCTACCTATTGTATCTACAGTTCCCATCCTACAGTCGTGGTCAACATTATTGGCATTCTTGATTATTTAAAAAAAGTCAAGATCTCCAGACATAAATGGCTGAGTTTCAAAAAAATGCTTGAGTCCCCGCGGTGGCATGTCTCATGGCTGTTCGACACATGTTACATATGAAGGGATTGCCTAACAAACAGGTAACCCCTGCATGCCGCCGCATTTTTTTTAGCACACCGAAAATACTCGATTA
Source organism: Ranitomeya imitator (assembly GCF_032444005.1). Taxonomy (NCBI): domain Eukaryota; kingdom Metazoa; phylum Chordata; class Amphibia; order Anura; family Dendrobatidae; genus Ranitomeya; species Ranitomeya imitator. The sequence goes on from NC_091288.1 coordinate 192,332,114, forward strand.
GGACATGAGCATGCTCGGATAACACCTTACACAAGCATGCTCGCTCATCACTATTCCTCACCTATTAGCAGATTTTGGCTCTCCCCAGAGATCAGCATTAATTTCTGCCATGTTTAAAACAGCTCGTTGTTTTCTTCTTATCCGTTCCTGTGTACTTCTGGATAAGCGCTTTGGGTCATTATCCTTGATGACCCATTTTGTTCTGACTCAAACTTTACACTGAAAGATTAGTGTGAACAAACGTTCCCAGGATACAAGTAGATTATCGAAAAATTTGCAAAATGCTAGTTCGTTGGGTGAGATAACCAAAAAGATCATCGTTCTTGGCAGCACGTCGCTTCCTGTGGTTTAAAATACTTGAATCAAGTGACAGGTTTCCTTAAAGCGTGGTCTTCCTGTGTAAACAGGCTACTAAATGACCAAAGATAGGAAAATGTTTATCAATCGGCGGTTGTTTCATGCCAAAAATGGGTTACTGTAGTTTTCTCTCACTTTAAGTCCTCATGTAGAACTCCAATTTTCACGCACAAGTGCTATCCGTGGTTTTCATTGATAGCACTCGCACTTGTGATAGTCTATGGGGCCATTCACATGTAGGTGGAAATCGCGGAGACAGGTCCGATTTTGATCCGAGGGAAATGATAGTCTATGGGTCCGTGAAAAAAAATCAAACCACGCTCGGATGATGTCTGAGTATGGTCCACCTTACACTGACTATCAGAAGAAAAAGGTGGAGAACATTTTTTTTCTCCACGTATGACAAAAACTGATGACCATCGGACTAGACTCTAATCAAACTCTAATCAGGGTCTGCTCAAAATAAATGGATGTTGTGTGTGGTTTCTTTGCCACATCCAGGACCAACTTTCTTAGGGTTCTCTCATAAATTTCCTCTATCCACCACATCCTGGAAAGTTCTTGACTGTTGCTCCAGTAGAAAACTTTGAAAAATATTTTGAACTGTTGAAGCCGAGATGCCGAGGTCTTTGGCGAGAGACTTGTAACATTCGGACTGCTTGTGTTTGGTGATTTGGTGGCAATAGCATTTCTGGTCTACTCAGACATCTCACTTACCATCGTCATTGTGAAGAAAAAATAAAAGTAGTCTTTTTATGCATCAATGCCAAAATTCATAGGCTAAATAAAGGCTAGTGATCACCGACAAGGAGGTACCGGTGAGTAATGTCTAATTAATAACAGATTGATCTGAATTTGTCCTTTCGAACTGAACAAAGGATCCATTGTCAATGTGCTGGCACTGTCTTCAATTTACTATCCTTTTTTCCTGCCAAGTTTTTATATTACCGTACATACATACGAGTGAATCGATGGCTCACGGTGGTCCTTGTATCTATTTGTGCAGCTTCCCGGTTTTGCTGCCTTCAGTCTGAAATCTACTATGTGCACATTCCTATAAGAGCAAGGAAAACCATTGCATGGACAGGCGCGTCAAAACTTTCGACCGTAAAAAAAAGTCTACTAGTCTGTCTTCAGTCTCGGAGGAAAGCAGCACACAACTGAGCGCTTCAACGTCTTTGCCATAGCAATCAGTGGGGGTCTCAGCACCCGGACCCCCACCAATCAACATTTTCGATGATTCTATGACCTGTCCAAGGTTTTATGAAATTGCAGTTATTCTTTCGAGCCCAAAGCAAAATCCTTAACAGGAAACCCATCTGCCTTGCAACGTTTGCCATACTGATGTATTCGTATGTGACGGAGGGGCATCTAGGCTCCTCTAAGCACCAGGGTCATGGTGAAAATGCCACCTCTGACCCCCAAACTGCTCTCTCCTTGTGCGAAGGTTTTCACGTGTTTATGATCAAATATATTTCCATTAAATATTTTAAAATGTTCCATTTTTAGACAATTTAGAGCTTCCAAAAGAAAGGTCCGTCACATCGAGGAAGAACATGAATTCCAGATGAAATGAATAGGAATCCCATATCCTGCCAGCAGTCATTGTGCCTTCCAGGAAAGTTTCATATACCTAATGAATAGCCTAGGTTTATCAGTCAAAGCCGAGTCATCTCCAGCTTCCCATACTCTCCATACGGATGAAGTCATTGTGTTGTGAGCTACTTAGGCTACTTTCACACTAGCGTCGGAATCTCCCCGTCGCAATGCGTTGGGGAGAGATTCCGACGCTAGCGTTTAGCGCATTGCACAATGGAGGCAGCGGATGCATTTCTACGGCGTATCTGCTGCCCCATTGTAAGGTGCTGGGAGGTGGGGGCGGAGTTCCGGCCGCGCATGCGCGGTCGGAAAAAGCGGTCCGTCAGGAGCAAAAAACGTTACATGTAGCGTTTTTTGCTCCCGACGGTCCGCAGAAGCACGACGCATCCGGCGCTTGACGGATGCGACGTGTGGCAATCCGTCGCAAATGCGTCGTCAATACAAGTCTATGGGGAAAAAACGCATCCTGCAAGCACTTTTGCAGGATGCGTTTTTTCTGCAAAACGACGCATTGTGACAGATTGCAGAAAACGCTAGTGTGAAAGTAGCCTTACAGGGAGGCTCCACTTTTTATGGTGCTGCATAATATTTAATGACAGCTAAGATGCTCGGTCTCCCAATACACATGTATTTTCAGAGTGATTTGGAGCCCCTCAAATTGCCGAGGATTTTGGTTTCTGCTCACTGTTGATACGGGATTTTGTTGTCAACAAATTTTACATAAATTATTTTCAACCTCAATCTTTTCTTCAAGATCTGATGTGTGACTTAAAAAGGGATTGTCCAGATTTGGCATGAAAGTCTGCAGTCACTCTATGTACCAGCAGTAAGACCGGGCAGTCATGTGCCCGCAAGTATGAAATATGAATACTTCCGGGCACATTCCGACTAGACGTTCGCAACCTCGCTCAATTCACTTGCATTGATCGAGGCCACATGTCTAGTCCGAATGTGGCTGGGTGTATGCATATCACATTCAAAAGACCACCCCCTTACAGCGAAGGAGAATCCTGACAGTGCGCCATAAGGACTGGCACATACAGTGACTGCAAACTTTCATGCCAAACCTCTGCAACCCCTTCAAGTGGTTCCTTAAAGGAAATATGTCAGTCGATTCATGCTGCCTAAACCATGGGCAGCATGAATCAGAACCTGCCTGCACAACTATGTTTTTCTCTGGAATGCTTCAGTGAAAACATAGTTTGAAGATTCGGCCGGGGACCCTACGCAGAGAGACTAGTCCATGTCTCCCCACGCTGCCCTGCTCCAGGTGACTGATAGGTCTCTTGCCATGGGAGAGACCTGTCAATCAACTGGACTGGGGAGGAAAGAAGCCGGGGGGCAGCCACGGACTAGCCTTATCTCTGCTATCGTGGCTGGATAAATCTTCAAATTATGTTTTCTCTAGAACAGTTCAGAAAAAAAAATTATCTGGCTACAATCGTCCAGCTCCGATTCCTGCAGTGCTGACCATGGTTTGGGCAGCATGAAAACGACTTATTCTGAGCAGTGTGTAAATGCATCTGGCACTTATGGCCAATACTTAGTGTTGGAGCTCTATTTGTTTTATAATTATTATTTTTCCATAGCTTGATGCTGGTGCAGGATCAAGCGGGATCAAGTAGGATCAAGCGGAAGCATTACACAGGCTGTAAAGAGTCACTGGATGGCCAAATATCTATTTCTAAATACTAATTGTAGTTCTACTCTTGAAGATCTTCAGAATTTACCCTATCGGCGGAATACCTAATGGAGAAGCCTGTGATATCTCTCAGGTATGTGCATTACTGTTTCTGGTACTATCAATCATCCACATGCAAAACTAATGTGACTACCTTCATTGCCTAAAGGCCAAGTCACAGATTCCACACATCACAAAAACCTATTTTTCAGGGTATTTCCATCTGATCGCTGGGGTATGCCATCACATAATGATCGGTCTTCACCGGGTTTAGCACTATGTCCTCATTCTTTAATATCATGCATTTGTATTGAAGTTTTTGCAATAAAATACACTTGTAATAAGGACAGTAAATGTCTCAAACATACAAGTAAAATCAACTGAATTTAGAGGAGACAAAGAAAAGTAAAATGACAATATTACAACATAAAACCCATCCACCTCTTGCCGCAGAGACACCACTGAGCATCACCTAAAAGGGAACCTGTCACCAGGTTTTTGCTTCCCCATTTGAGAGCAGAACACTGCAGGGGCAGAGACCCTTATTTCAGTGATGTATCACTTACTGGCCTGCTTGCTATAGTTTTGATAAAAATCACAGTTTTATCAGCTTTATTTACCAGTGCTCAGAATGTTGAGCTCTGCATAACCCCGCCCCCACCACTGATTGGCCACTTTCTGCCCTTGTACAGTGTACACAGAAAGCTGCCAATCAATGGTGGAGGCGGGGTTGGACTTCCTGGCAGCAGGATTACTAGTCCTCTAGTGATAATCTCCTGCTGATAAGACTGTGATTTTATCAAAATTTACATCAAGCATCACAGTAAGTGATATATAGCTGGAATCAGGGTTTCTGCCACTACATTATGGTGCTCTCAGAATATATGGCAAAAGCCTGGTGAGAGATTCCCTTTAAGACCAGTTAACATAACTCAAATGTGGAAACCACGCTCGGAACTTGTCCCAACTACATGTCCTAGATAAATGGCTTGTCGTAGACCAATTAGCACTTAACGAGCTATACATGCACATTATATGTAGATAATCATAATGCACACTCACTCTAGTGTTATAGGTTACTCTCCTGCCCATCAATACATACATCCAACAAATCTAGTCTCCTGCAAGACTCTGCAGGGGAGACCCTTGGGTCAATTGGACTCCCACAGGTGGCTTCAAGTGGTACACGTAGAGTATACTTTGTAAAGAATCTTGGGAACCTCAAACTAGTATTGTCCCAACCTTGCCACAACGTGAAACAAATGAGAATCGTCTATCGAGCATCCATGTCCAATTTTTAAGTGTTCACAGTGACATATTGCTACACTAGCCCAAAATTCCCTTCATTCTCCGGATCAGTAGTGGTCCCAAAAGGGCGGAACACCACCATTTATAAAGTCATTGTGCAGCCTAACGATCAGCCTTTACTTTATAGGATGAAAAAACTCCTAGAAAAGGGGTCGTTCGTGTATACTCTTTCAACCAGTCGGGTGTGGAGAGATGTAGAGATCGCAACCTGAAAAAAATAGCACTTATTTGTGGGTATGATCAAACTTGACAACTTTCATGGATGCTCCTCTAGGTCACTGAAGATGCCTAAAATCATTGCCCCATGACCAAGACCTCCACACATTTTCCACCCCACATTCATGTCCTCTCAATGCTCGGTTTAACATCACAGCACAACAAATCTTTTAGACAATGCTGCTTTCCAACAAGTTTTAGGAGTCTTGACAAGTTCTACTTTGAGTCTTAGAGGTTTCCTATTTTTCGGGAGCCTTACAGACATTTTGAGAGAGTTGGTAACTATTTGTATTTTGATGCAGTGGTCTCCAGAGGTCCTGGACTTGCTGTCTCTTAATCACAAGACCATAAGTCCATTGCCTTAGGATTATACGCTCCATACCACAAACTTCAGGATCCACTCAATGTAATATTACTCAAGTCAATCTAGAAAACACAATCCAGTCCAGTAGAACCAGGCTAGAGACATGTCGGTGGAGCTTTCTGGGCAAAATATTGGGTGGGCTCTCCATTTAATCACAGACTAGAGGAAAACTACATCTTAGATATTTATGGCCTATCCATTAGATTTACCATCAATGTCTGATAGATGTGGGTTCCACCTCTTGAGAACGAGGTCTTGTCCGTTGCCACCAGGAATGGTCCTGGACTTGCTGTCTCTTAATCACAAGAACATAAGTCCATTGCCTTAGGATTATATGCTCAATACCACAAACTTCAGGATCCACGCAATGTCATACTACTCAAGTCAATCCAGAAAACACAATCCAGTCCAGTAGAACCAGGCTGGAGACATGTCGGTGGAGCTTTCTGGGCAAAATATTGGGTGGGCTCTCCATTTAATCGCAGACTAGAGGAAAACTACATCTTAGATATTTATGGCCTATCCATTAGATTTACCATCAATGTCTGATAGATGTGGGTTCCACCTTTTGAGAACAAGGTCTTGTCCTTTGCCACCAGGAATGGAGAAGTAACGATGCATATTCACGTCTACGGAAGTCTGGCAAACAAGCCTGTAAATATGGTATAAATTATCTATTTTGGATAATAGGATTTATGTATTTTAATTCTTTTTAATTCGGGGTTGGTCAAATACTTCAAGAGATAAAGATCCTAAAACAATTATCGCATTTTCCTCCATTAGTTCAAGGGTGGACACTCATCAGAATCCCCCCCAAAAAAAACTTCTTTTATGTATAGATTACCCAAAATATTCCTTACAAAGCGATTCATGATTGCCGCCTTCCCTTAATTAAACTTTTCTACCATCTGTGCATGTCGACTAACTTTTATGTTCACACTTCTGTTTTCCTGAAAGGTTAAACAACAAGATAGTTGTAAGTGCTGTTTTAATTAGCGGATCTATACGTGCCAAAGCAGCATCAACGCGGAAGTGAACTCAGCACTTCGCCTCGGCTTTAATGAGAAGCTAAAGCTTGTTGACTTTGCCATCTTGGTGAAACTCATTATCAGGCAAAAATATGTAAATATCTCCTTTAGCTCCGCCATTAATAAGAGTGAGGCATCTTCTTCAGTAATTAAATTCCACTTCTTAATTGAATAAATGGCAGCCCATTAATCTACAATAGGGAGACAATAAATATTTGCACCGTAATTAATAGGCAGACATGTTGGTGGTAATGGTTTTGTTAGAAATTTGGATTAAATTGGGATTATTAATTATTTACAGCAAACTTTTGTTTACATGAACTTCGCTGTAATTATTAATCAGTTGTCTGTATATTTAATTTTGTATATACTTAGCACTTAATGAGAATGGATCAAATACCGTAACTTTATTTAAAAGTTTTCTCCAGTCTTGAATGATTTGAGCAGAATTAAGGCGGCAATACCGGCTGAACGCTCGTCTGGCCGCCAGATCTTTTTTTCTCCGTCTAGAAAACATTACTGAAGCCCTCTATGCTTTACGCGAAAACACCACGATGCTTCAGAGACATACTTTGAAAAAACTGGTCGGGGACTATGCATCTCAGAGCACTGCCCTGAGGCCGGACCCCGCAACTGTTCCACTAGAATGACCGCTCCATTATGTGTGTGTACTGTCACGGTTTCATAACTCACTGTGGTCTGCCATATAGGATATGTAGGGTGTCGGACTGTCAGTAGTGTGAGTAACAGCCCAGTCGTCCAATATGTGACTGGGGCCTACAAGGCTGTCAGCATTTTGATTGACAGTCCTGCTGCTCAGTCTGGCCTAGCCTGCGGGTGATCCTCCAGGTGTCTCCCGTTCTTGTTAATTTGCTAGCTATTTAGCTGGCTAGGTATGAACAGACCATTGTCAGCTGTAGCTTTGCTCTATGATGTGTGCGCTTTGCTCGGTGTCTGATTTCCTGATCTTGTTGCCGGACCTTGGATTTGTCGTTACTATTTGTTTGTGTTATCCCTTTTGCTCTTGACACTCTCTGACCTCAGGTACTCGACTCCGGAATTGACCTCTGACTATCAGCTTCTCTTATCTTGACATACCGTCCCGGCATAGGACCCCGAACGGATACTTGACCACGCCTTTGTATCGCCCCTCTGTACGACGAGCCCTCCTTGTACCTGGCCTCGAACCTCCCGACTACCCCCTCTCATGGCTTGTCCACTCAGCGAAACAAGTATAGGGAAAAACCTGCGGTTTGGGGAAGCAGGGTGAGGAGAAGCTGTAGGGGATCTTCTTCTTGGACTCGTCATCCTTAGCATATGGTCTCCTACCAGCTATTCAAAGTATATTTTCTCTGAAATGCGCAGTATTTAAAAGTTGAGCATACACGATTGCAATAATGCAGCCAGTGCCTCATTACACCAGCGGTTCAGACAGCATGAATCATTGGACATGTTTCCTTTAAACAGAGTTTCACTATTTAAAAAAAACTACATTGAGGAAATCCTCCTTGATGTAAGACCCCATCTACACTTTCTGTGGGGTTACTGAGGAGTCAGGAGACCCCCTTTTCTGCCAACAATTGGGGGCTGCAGAGATTAAAAATATCTGTCATTTCTCGGCATTAAGCACCACTCCTGGTCGTTGGCAGCCGCCAAATACAAGCAAACATGACTGTGACCAGATGGTTGGGAGACACACAGAATGGCATCGCAGGCCACACATGATCAGAGGTTGCAGCTTGTGAAGACATTGAAGACATTACTGGACTTTTATCTCCACCTTTTGGAGGTTCTTTTAGCCCTGTCCATTTTAAGTACCGTATCTTTTCTTTATTAATAAAATTTATTTTTAATCTCATATTCGTTGGAATCTCTTCTGGTCTAGTGGTAACCAGCCACAACGGATAATTTTGATATACGCGGTCAGAGGTTGCAACTTGTGAAGACATTGAAGACATTACTGGACTTTTTAAGAAGTGTGCAAGTTTGAGGTGCTAATAGACCTAAGATAACTGTGTGCTGACAGCATCCTCTCCTGACTCCCCCATACAGCTCATGAAGGCTAAGTTCAGACAAATATGGCTGCATTTTCGAGAGGGAGAGTAGAACACAAATGTAAGGCGCTCCCAAACATCTTCACCTGGTGGAACAAGCCCTTTCATGCCCATGTGGAACTATGAACAGTGTATATACCTTACCCAAAGGTCTACTTTTCCAGTAATGGCACACAACTTCGTTAGTTAAGCAATTAAAAGACAGTAAAAATATTATTAAGCTCTTGTTGGACAGGCCCAGCACAGTCGGCGTCTTTCGTGGAGACCAGCAATTTGAAAGAGAGCCGTTTTGCTTTTAATTAAATCTCTTTGTCTTGAAATTGCTTTGCCACGACCTTTGCGAGAGAGCTGCAGCCCGGTCTCACTTTAATTACACCGCTGACTGCAACACAATTCAGTTAGCTGCCCACACACCGCGCTCTATAAGCAAACAGCGACGGGCCACCAGCGGGTCAGGTCTGACTAGATGTGTATAGATGAGGCATCCGGATGGAAACGCCATTTGTAACTCTACGGCAAATGACCAGTGTGGACATCCTGGGTTTTTCCATTAGGTTTACCTGTGAGCTGGAAGTCGAGCTTTATTATTTGCAGAGAAACGCAATCACATCCGTGGAATTTATGGATTTTACAGCACCCAAGGGAGAAATACTCTTTTACTGGAAAGAACTCATATTAAAGGCAATTGCATAAAGTTTTCGACCCCCTCTAACCCAGTTCCCTTGAGTCCTTCCCAGAAACTACCTCTCAGCAAGATGTAGGACATCACTGCCAGACTGTAATATTCCATATAGCAGAAAGAAAGGTCTACCAACATGTACCAGCCCGACAGAGGACAAAAAAAATACACCATAGACCTCCATCGGGGGAATGGGGGTCTTGGGATACATTCGATGGCACATAGGTTCCTGTAGAGGGAAGCTAAAATGCAGTCAAGCCTACAGGCACCATGTTTAGAGAAAAATGAACAGAGCAGATTGTTAAACATATTAATAAAAAAATGAGTACAACATCGTTGATAAACCTATGTCATTTTGGGCTTAAGAGTCCAGTGGGCGGAGCTACTCATGATCGATAGATCTCTCTATATGCACACTCACTCAGGGAAAGCAGTCATTCTCTAATGAAACCACCCAAGTCCGGAATCAATAAATAAATATAGAGAGATATAAATTGCTTACAAGCTCTAACATTTTTTTCTCATTCCCTTATTCCAATAATTTTGGAATCTGTCAACAGGTTTTTGCTATGAAATTTGAGAGCAGCATGATGTGGTGGCAGAGACCCTGATTCCAGCGATGTATCACTTACTTGGCTGCTTGATGCAGTTTGGATAAAATCCTTGTTTTCTCTGATGTAGATGTAGCAGAGCTATGAATGCTGAGCTCTGTATAACCCCGCCCACACCACTGATTGGTCGCTTTCTGTGTACACTGTGCATTGTCAGCAAGCTACCAATCGGTGGTGGAGGCGGAGTTACATAGAGAACATGGACTGCTTGGCACAGGACACCTAGTCCTGCACTGATCACCTAATGAAACACTGACTGTATTGAAGCTACAGGAAGCTGCTGAGCAAGTAACATATCCTTGGAATCAGGGTACTTGCCTCTACATTACGCTACTCTCAGATTAAATGGCAAAAATTTGCTGACAGATTCCCTTTAAGCACTGCAAATAATGAAAATTAATTTTTATGTTTTTTTGGCAATATTTCGAGAAAATGTACCGTAAAAAAAAAAAAGGGACACGTGTCTCTTTTGTTATATTGCATTCCCATTCTGTAACAATTATTTTTATATACATATGAATTTTTTTGTTTTTGTAGGAGACTGGACTAGAAATGGCGATTTGCACTGGTGGTGGCTTTTTTTTTTTTTTCTTCTTTTTTATTTATCTTAACTTATTTGCTCCCTTTATATTATCGCGAAGTTCCCCTGTAATTGGAATTGACATATTAGCCCCAGTGTCAGGGGAAATTCACCCTCCTGGTTGCACTGTTGAACTGAGCAGGAGACTCCAAAAACTTTTTTTGTCCAATTGGCTTTGCCTAACCTCGGGCATTGATATTACCGTATATTATTATATATAATCAGGATGTCAGCTGTATACCGTAATGATTGGCATAGGGATATCAGTGTATATATATCATGGTATAATATAAGCTGCCTACCGCCAACCTACAACATAAGCAGACTAATAAATCACTGCAATAATGTATTTAGTTAGACCGTTGTCCTACTTGATTCATTGCATGTTTTCATTCTCCCAGGCAACACAATCTATCCCTGTGTCAATAAAAGGCTTTTAATATTTTACCGCGAGTAGATCTGGCCCATCCTTCGTTTTCGGTTTCTGCTCTTGAGTAATGCTATTCATTGAGGATATATCATATATTCCAAAAAATCCCCTGGAAATGACTGTAAGGTGAATTAAAGGGGTTGCTTACATGAGGGTCACATTCCGACTAGACTCTCTGCCGATTCTCAATGTTCTTGCAGTCTAGTCTGCCTGTGACCGCAAATATGTCAATCGAACATATGCAGTCACGTGAGCGCCCATTTTGGGGAACCGTTACATTGGGCTTCGACACGCGGCACCACCACCCATCTGCTGTTATACGTTCCGGACAGATGTGCATGCAGCCCAAATAGCACACATGAGGGTACCAGGTATCGGACCCCCACCAGTTCTGATACTGAAGACCTACCCTAAGAATAGAATTAATCTTCCTTTACATATCTAGGATTGATCATTTTACAGCTCCTCTATAAAATGATAAACTTTTCCTTACTGATTTTGGGCTATACTATGTGTAATATACCAAGACAACGACGTGTGTGTTCCCTGGTTATAAAACCTATTAATGTTTTATGAAATCTGGTCCCAGCCTAATTTTATGCATAATGGAAGGGAGACGTTGTGTGCCGCTTAGATGCTCCTAGGGGACACCATAAGGGAAGTTAGGGAAATAAATACCAAAATGGAAGAAAAAAAAAATAAAAATCATGCAGGAACAAAGCGTTACCGTGTAATAACGGAACTGTTCCTGCTGCAGCGACACGGTCATAAAGCGGGTCTTAATTTATAGAGTAATAATATGAAAAGCTTATATCTAACGACATTAAAGATCCCATTACAACATCGAAAAACCCCTGTATTATGCTGCATACTGAATCCACAGATGTGCGCGGTAGTTACGGAGATTGCGGCGTAGTCTTGAGACGTTTAACTGGAGAGACTTAAAAGTAATGTTCATCATTAAAACTATTTCTTTCTATATAAGCATCCAAGCTCACTTTTAGTATACAGCGTTCCGCAGTGTAAAGGAAAAAATTGCCACCACTAGGGGGAGGCTATACATAACTTGTAACCAGGTCATAAGTTGCCAACTTTTCCTCTTGTTTTACTCCTGCTTCTCCCCTGAGTATTACGGTTTTTGTTTTTCGAAAATCCGCCATACGATTCCAGAGATATGGACCTTTTCCTTTAGCGCTAATTCTTATAGTCTTTATTAAGTGGGCGTGGCTCACGGGATCCTCTAGGGCATGTCTTTGAGCTGCTCTGCATAATAAGCCACACCCTGTCTGCAAACATAAAAACGCCCGTATCTCTGGAACCGTACGGCGGATTTAAGAAAAACAAAAAACAGCATACTCAGGGGAGCAGTGAAAAAACAAATAAATACAAACACTGGCCAATTTACGTCTGGCAACAGGTTCTCTTTAAAGTGGTTTTCAGGTACTTCCCCCTCAAAAAAACTAAAAATCTTCTAATCAGATTTCTAACAAATAGACCTATTTCTGCCAATGTCTTTTTTAACCTATAAATCTGTGTTCCTTTGGCTAGAGGGGGACTTTTTTCAGTGTGACACAAACTACATTTCCGTTCATACAACAGTGCAGAGCATATCAGTTACATTACGCTCTTGTCGTGCTTTCTGCCTTTTTTTCATGTCTTTCCTTCATATAACGATTTTTGACAAGTTTTATGTACAGATTTGCCCTTTTTAAGGCTGTCTTTTGTTGTTTAGTTTGTTTTCTAATTTTTACGTCAATTTGGCTTTTTCCAGATGCTTTAACTTCGTCCTCAAATGCAACTTTTAAAAAAAAAAAATCTCAAAATTTGGCGTAAATGTACTAGAGAAATTTTACGCATGCCAGTTATATTGGTGCTATTTGTTTGCATCGTCTTATGAAATGTTCAACTTTGAGGTCTAAAAAAAAAGTGCAAAAACGTGAAAAAAAGGCATTTTTTATTTTGAGCGAAATTCGTGAACAGAGTGCGCCATTTGCTCAAAAATCATCGCAAAAAAGAAAAGTGACTTAAAAAACAACAACAAATGCAACAGAAAACATTTGCAGCTTGCAGATTTTAATGGAAATTTATGGCAAAAATCAGCATTTAATCCATATAGAAGAAGTGTGACTACACAGCATGGAACTTTTAACACTCTGGCTAAGGCTTTTAATGCTATTTTTTGAAGAAAATGCCAAAAGTGAATTAAAAAAAAAAGTAATCTTCAGTCTTTTCTTTGCAGGTGCCTTGTATTTATGATCCACTCCTGTCTTTGTCATCAAAAACTGCATAAAAAGCTGAATATGGAAAACATACTATTGGAAATTCTTACGATATCTTATTGCAGAAGATATACATTAATAAAAGATGATCAAAAAAAGCTCTTATCTATAAAAAGCTTTGATAGGAAATTCAGAATATAGGACACATCACAGATCCAGCCGCTCCAAGCTAAGCTAATGTCACACATTTCCATTTCCTTACCTACCTGATAATAATGATTACACGGAGAGAAGAAGCCAAAAAAAAAAGTTTGTCTATTCTCCATGATGGGGTTTTATTCTGATCGTAGTTTACAGACTATAATAAGTATTGAGTATAATGATTATAAGATCTGTTGTCACTGATATACAGACCAGGGGGAACCTGTCAATAAGAAGCCATTTTTATAAATTGGCTTATAATTAAAAGTGACCCTGATTTAAAGGGGCTGTCCAGGCTTGGGGATGTATTCTGCAATCACTATGTGACTGCAGACCTGTGAACCCTCACTGTGCGCACTGTCAGGATCCTCTAGGGTTGACAGTCAAGTATGTGATGAGAATACATTATGACTAGACATGTCTTGCCACCCTCAATTCACTTGTATTGAGTGAGGGCCGCGCACGTTTAGTCGGTATGTGACTGCATTTATGCAAATTGCTTATTTGCGGAGAATCCTGACACTGCGCGCACTGTGAAGACTCACAAATCTGCAGTCACATACAAACTCCATGTCTGAACGTGGCCTTAGGTAGGGGCCAGTTGTTGATTTGTTCGGTTCAGCTGGTTTGAATTCTAAAATTAGTTTTGGGCTGGGTTTTAGATGAATTGGGTTTAGGCTGGGCCCGAACATAGATTGTTTTGTTCAAATGGGTTGAATATTGAAATTAGATTTAGGTTGGGTTTTAGATGATTTAGTTATAGCCTGGGTTCAGATGTTGATTGTTGTGTCCACCTGAAATTAGTTTTAGAAGGGGTTTTCGTTGACTCTATTATAGGCTGGGTTCAGACGTGGATTATTCGTTTCTGCTGGGTTGAAAATTGAAATAAGTTTTAGGCTGAGTTTTAGATGAATCAGTTCTAGGCTGTGTTTAGATGTTGATTGTTGGGTTGAAGGTTTAGTTTAGTCTTAGGCTGGGTTTTAGATGAATCAGTTATAGGCTGTGTTTAGATGTTGATTGTTGGGTTGAAGGTTAAGTTTAGTCTTAGGCTGGGTTTTAGATGAATCAGTTATAGGATGTGTTTACATGTTGATTGTTGGGTTGAAGGTTTAGTTTAGTCTTAGGCTGGGTTTTAGATGGATCAGTTATAGGCTGTGTTTAGATGTTGATTGTTGGGTTGAAGGTTAAGTTTAGTCTTAGGCTGAGTTTTAGATGAATCAGTTCTAGGCTGTGTTTAGATGTTGATTGTTGGGTTGAAGGTTTAGTTTAGTCTTAGGCTGGGTTTTAGATGAATCAGTTATAGGATGTGTTTACATGTTGATTGTTGGGTTGAAGGTTAAGTTTAGTCTTAGGCTGGGTTTTAGCTGAAGTAGTTTTAAGCTGTGCTCAGATGTTAATTGTTGGATTAATATTTAATTTAGTTTAAAGTTGGGGGTTTTTTAATCGGTTTTAGGCTGTGTTTGGGCATGGAAATTCCGGTACTGGATGACTGGGTCTGTGTGTACCTTTGCAATTAGATTATATGCATTGTTGTAATCTCTAAAACGGATGAATATAGCGCAGGTCCATGAGAAAAATTGTGCACTTGCACAATCCGTGTGCGCTTCAGTAGCTCGCTAACCGAAAAGCTTGCCATACCCATATAATAGCTATAGGATTAATGCTATTGCTCCCGACTCCTCCACACGCATGGTCATTGGGTTGGACCAAAATTATGGGCACCATAAAAAAAACTTCCCATGTAAGCTCCTCGATGGCTCAAAACAACACAGATTGTGAGTGTTGACATGAGGGCAGGTTCTGGGGTCACTTACTTTTTTAACAGCTCTTCATACTTATAGTTTGCACCTAGCTTGCTGATACATTGATGGAAGATAACACTTTGGTAAAAACTGCTTGAGATTTCCGGGCAACTCGAATATTTACCACAATTTCACACCAGGCTGTGGTGTGGCTACTTTCTTATCAGGCTTGTCTGATGAAGTGCTGCCTACAACAGAAGTGATTGATGTACAATACAATAATACGCTTTGTAACAGATTTATGATCATGGATAGGACGCCAAAATCAGAATGGAAAATATAGGGGTTTACCAGAAATTCAAGATAGCAGCAGGCCGTAGATTCACCGCAGAAACTTTCTACTTCACTTGTCATTACAATCTGGTTCTGCAGCCATGTCCTATTACATACGCAGAAGATAATGGTCCCAAGTTTTCTAGGGACCATTTTCATCTTCAGATCTGGTCAGGGGTCCCTGTTCATCTTCAGGTCTGTTCAGGGGTCCCTGGTTCATCTTCAGGTCTGGTCAGGGGTCCCTGGTTCATCTTCCGGTCTGGTCAGGGCTCCCTGTTCATCTTCCGGTCTGGTCAGCGGTCCCTGGTTCATCTTCAGGTCTGGTCAGGGCTCCCTGTTCATCTTCAGGTCTGGTCAGGGCTCCCTGTTCATCTTCAGGTCTGGTCAGGGCTCCCTGTTCATCTTCAGGTCTGGTCAGGGCTCCCTGTTCATCTTCAGGTCTGGTCAGGGCTCCCTGTTCATCTTCAGGTCTGGTCAGGGCTCCCTGTTCATCTTCAGGTCTGGTCAGGGCTCCCTGTTCATCTTCAGGTCTGGTCAGGGCTCCCTGTTCATCTTCAGGTCTGGTCAGGGCTCCCTGTTCATCTTCAGGTCTGGTCAGGGCTCCCTGTTCATCTTCAGGTCTGGTCAGGGCTCCCTGTTCATCTTCAGGTCTGGTCAGGGCTCCCTGTTCATCTTCAGGTCTGGTCAGGGCTCCCTGTTCATCTTCAGGTCTGGTCAGGGCTCCCTGTTCATCTTCAGGTCTGGTCAGGGCTCCCTGTTCATCTTCAGGTCTGGTCAGGGCTCCCTGTTCATCTTCAGGTCTGGTCAGGGCTCCCTGTTCATCTTCAGGTCTGGTCAGGGCTCCCTGTTCATCTTCAGGTCTGGTCAGGGCTCCCTGTTCATCTTCAGGTCTGGTCAGGGCTCCCTGTTCATCTTCAGGTCTGGTCAGGGCTCCCTGTTCATCTTCAGGTCTGGTCAGGGCTCCCTGTTCATCTTCAGGTCTGGTCAGGGCTCCCTGTTCATCTTCAGGTCTGGTCAGGGCTCCCTGTTCATCTTCAGGTCTGGTCAGGGCTCCCTGTTCATCTTCAGGTCTGGTCAGGGCTCCCTGTTCATCTTCAGGTCTGGTCAGGGGTCCCTGTTCATCTTCAGGTCTGGTCAGGGGTCCCTGTTCATCTTCAGGTCTGGTCAGGGGTCTCTGTTCATCTTCAGGTCTGGTCAGGGGTCCCTGTTCATCTTCAGGTCTGGTCAGGGGTCCCTGTTCATCTTCAGGTCTGGTCAGGGGTCCCTGTTCATCTTCAGGTCTGGTCAGGGGTCCCTGTTCATCTTCAGGTCTGGTCAGGGCTCCCTGGTTCATCTTCAGGTCTGGTCAGGGCTCCCTGGTTCATCTTCCGGTCTGGTCAGGGCTCCCTGGTTCATCTTCCGGTCTGGTCAGGGCTCCCTGGTTCATCTTCCGGTCTGGTCAGGGCTCCCTGGTTCATCTTCCGGTCTGGTCAGGGCTCCCTGGTTCATCTTCCGGTCTGGTCAGGGCTCCCTGGTTCATCTTCCGGTCTGGTCAGGGGTCCCTGTTCACCTTGAAATCTGGCTATGGGTCCTTGCTCATTTTCAGGTCTGGTCAGGGGTCCCTGTTCACCTTGAAATCTGGCTATGGGTCCTTGCTCATTTTCAGGTCTGGTCAGGGGTCCCTGTTCACCTTGAAATCTGGCTATGGGTCCTTGCTCATCTTCAGGTCTGGTCAGGGGTCCCTGCTCATCTTCAGGTCTGGTCAGGGGTCCCAGTTTATTTTCAGGTCTGGTCAGGGGTCCCTTTTAATCTTCAGGTCTGGTCGGGGGGGTCTCTGTTTATCTTCAGGTCTGCTCAGATGTACTTTGGGTGAATCTTTCCTTTTAGAGTTTGGAATCTGATATTCATCATTACTGTGTTTTGGAGTCTGAGCTTGTATCCATTTTGGAGCGCAATGAAGGGGACATATGTAATACTTGTTATTCAAATGCATTAGTTAGGATGCATTTTGAGGGTATGGTCTACATAGATATGGAGCATATGTTTAAGCATATTGTGCAACCCTTAGAGACTCAATGAAGCTCTCTTAGAATGTGTCTTCAATGGAGTATGCAAATTGCCTCTTTAGAGAACTTGAACTCTATAGCGCCACCTGTTGGAAGTAGCAATAAGACAAGTCACTATCGACCCTTTGACGAGTCTTGCAATATGACTCAGGATAAAAGCCAAGAATCTCAATTTGCAGACACGGTGTTTCAGGGTATTGCCCCTCGTCAGTGCAACGTATGAGAACTGATTTGGCTAGGTGAGAGGCTTTGGACTGAGGTAAATTGCAGAAACGTAAAACCTCGACCCCTGTGGTCAGACCGCAGTGCGAGAATTTATATTACCGTATATATACAGACATCAACATTTATTGTCATTGTTTAGGTGTAGGCAGCGTGCACTTCTAGGAAAAATTCCTTGCAGCGCGGGGTCTGTAATTGCACAAGGAAAAGGTTTAGCCGAAATATGAAAGCAGAAGACCATGGAGCCAAACGTGTGGAGAGAGGTCATTCTCTTTAACAGGAAGTTACGTAGCGAAGTCCCGGAGTTTATGTCAAGTCATTAAAATACAGATACAAACATCTATAACAGAATTGTGTAATGCAGAAAAAAAAAGGATATGCTGGCTCACACCGTGTACACTGTGCCGACATCGCTGTATGCCTGCTTATAACTGTAGAAATAGTGTACAAAGAACATAACCACAAGCTATAAAATCCAGAGGACCTCTATATATAACAGCAGCATCGATAAACTAAAAAATTTTCAAGTGGGCTTAAGAATGATTTTTCTCGGCAGCACGTCGTCCTGTGTAAACAGGATGATGCGCTGCCGAGAACAATGAGAGGCTATTCACACAGAACAATCTACGAATGATCTTTCTCTGTGCACCTAGGAAATGCCAGAGTTCAGAAATAATCATTAAGGTACATCGCAGGAATCTCTTCACCCATGATAAGGATATGTTCACACGCTTTTTGGGGGGTTTTTTTGCATTAAAAACGCATCTCTTGGCAGGAAAACCGTAGTGTAAAATACACGCGGATTTGATGCATTTTTTTATTTTTACGCATTTATTTGAATGTGTTAAAAGTGCTGCAAAAAAATGTCGAAAGAATGGACATGCTGCGGATTTATAAAAACCCTCTGCAGCTCAAAAAAAAAAAAAAAAAAAACTAAGAGAAAAAAAAAAAGATGTCTCGTATGAATGAGATTTTAGAAATATTATTCATTTTGCTCATTTTTTATGCAAGAAAAAACATACTGAAAGAAAAACGCGGCAAAGAGTGCATGAACATAACTTAATAGTTCAGGGGAGTTATTCATGTGGTGGTGGTGGGGGGGGGTTTGTGGTTTTTTTTTTTTTTTTTTTTTTTGGGGGGGGGACAAAGTTCGGCTTTTGACTCTGCTTCTACAACCAAATAAGAAATGACGAGAGGGTGTTCCCCTAGTCCTAGGTAGCACGAATAGTTATACAATAAAGGAGGTCGCCATGACACAGGAATAATATTGTCACAACTCTTATGGAATGGGCTGGAAAGCAGAGACGGAAGGGGACTGTATATTCGCAGGGAAAACTCCCCCCATTATAAGGCACTCACTGTGACGGACAAATCGCTGCAGTGTAATCAATGCATTGGTCCAGATACAAAGGTCTTACAGAAGTAAGAAAGGGTTATCCATCATACAAAGTATTGGAATATAGCTGCCAATGTAAAAAAAAAAGGGGGTGAGGGGCAGCGCAGCTATTATACGGCCCCCCAAAATACAGTTATATCATAGCGGTCTGACACCTGCATTGTGTGGGGTGGTAAATCACGCTTCTTGTAGTCTCGTGCTCGGCCATTATGAAAAGCCTTATTATTGCTCTCTTATTATTGCTCCCTACAACAATACACACGCAATGTTTTCAATGGAAGTCCTATATCGTCCGCTCCGCACGCTCGTCTGCCTCTAATAAGTCTTATAATGAGGCAATTTAAAGGAGCTTTCCACCTACATATATCTATTATTGTGTGACCGATGTGGTAGTATACGCCTGCATAACCACAGCTCCACTCACTTCCATAGGACAGAGCCGAGCACAGTGATCTGCTGTCTCCTCCTGTCCCCTAAAAGTGAATAGAGGGTGGTCAAACACACTAGGGACTTTGGGACCCCTTTTTTGGGATCCGCGCCAGTCCCAGTGGTCCGAACCTGAGCAATTATACATTTTTTACCTATTCAAAGTAAAGTTAAAGAATGCATATAGTAGGAAAACAGCTTTAAATGGAGTCTGTCAGCAGCTTTTTGCTAGGTAATCTTAGAGCAGCATAATGTACTGATTCCAGCGATGTGTCACTTACTAAACTGCTTGCTGTAGTTTTGAAAAAAATATATTATTGTTTTATCAGCAGGAGATCATCACTAGAGGACTAGTAAACCTGCTGTCATGTAGTCCTCAATATTCATGAGCTCTCTCTATATACACGCTTCAACTCAAACTTCAGAGTGTACACAGAAAGCTGCCAATCAGTGGTGTGGGCGGGGTTATACAGAGATCAGCATTCAGAGAACATGGAGATCAGGGATTTATCAAAACTACGGCAAACAGCCCAGTAAGTGATAAATTACTGGAATTAGGGTCTCTGCCCCTACATTATGGTGTTCTCAGATGGGGAAAAAAAAAAAACCCCGACGGATGACGGATTCTCGTTAATAAAATCTGAATTGGCCAAAAGGGAACTAGTCATTTTAATTTCAGAGATCCAAAGTTTTCTCTGACTTAATAGGGTTATCCAGGACTTTTTTTTACAATGTGCCTAAGCACTAACAGGCAAGTAGTTGGTTATTACCTGCTTGTTGTGCCCGGCGCCTTTTCCTGTCGGCACAGAGCTGTCACTGACAGCGATTGAACAGCTTCCACTGACGTCACGCAGCGGCTTCTTTTCCACTCTGCTCTGTTGATGGGCAATAACATGTTGATTGACAGATGATTCCCCGCTGCCTAACTGCGGGGAGCCGGCTGTCAATCAGCATGACGTCGGCAGTCACACCCTGTCAACAGAGTAGAAGAAGAAGAGCTGCTCTGGTGACGTGACGGCGCTGGGCACAACAGGCAGATAGTTGCCTCTTTTAGTAACCATTTGCCTGTTAATTTTTAGCCCCATAGTAAATTAAAAAAAAAAAGAATCCTGGTCAACGCCTTTAACATTTTGATCAGTGAATCACTGGCATTTCCAAAACTGACCAGTGAAATATAAATACTACTTGGGCCATAACTTTTCTCCTGAGCCCTCATATCAATGCACACCCCCAAAAAACTTTTTGACAATGATCAATAAGTGGAACAGGCTGCCAAGAGAGGTGGTGAGTTCTCCTTCAATGGAAGTCTGTCTGAGATAGTTTACTGACTCCTGCATTGAGCAGAGGGTTGGACGTGATGACCCTGGAGGTCCCTTCCAACTCCACCATTCTATGATTCTATGAATGTGACATACAAGTCGTTACAATGTTCCTTATTCTTTCCACCACATCATCATTGTAGTGTATACAGATGCAAGAATCCACGGTGCCCTGCGCCTGACAGACGGCAGCGGGTGACATCTCTCTGAAAGTAACCTGCCGTTATCCATCGCCCCCAGCGAGAGCTGTCACTACGCTGTCACCTGCGGCAAGTGATGTCAGAAATCCCCAGTCCACTGTTATATATATATATATATATATATATATATATATATATAGCACAGGACGTGAAAACAGACGAAGACAAACTCCGGGACTCTGTAGGTATGGAGTCACTGTCCATCTACATGCCCATCAATTACTTCTCTGCTGGTATACTATGCCAGCCCATAATATCCCCACGGGAATAGGATACATGCCAGCCTATGACTTCCCCGTAGGTAAGGATACATGCCAGCCTATGACTTCTCCAGGGGTAAGGATACATGCCAGCCTATGACTTCTCCATAAGTAAGAGTACATGTCAGCCTATGACTTCCCCATAGGTAAGAATACATGCCAGCCTATGACTTCTCCACGGGTAAGAATACATGCCAGCCTATGACTTCTCCATAGGTAAGAATGCATGCCAGCCTATGACTTCTCCATAGGTAAGAATACATGCCAGCCTATGACTTCTCCATAGGTAAGAATACATGCCAGCCTATGACTTCCCCATAGGTAAGAATACATGCCAGCCTATGACTTCCCCATAGGTAAGAATGCATGCCAACCTATGACTTCCCCATAGGTAAGAATGCATGCCAGCCTATGACTGGCATGGATCCATACATACCCAGGACTTCTCTGCAGGTTTAACCTCTGTGCCTGCTTATGACGTATAGGTTGGCATGGTCCATACATACCCAGGACTTCTCTGCTGGCATAACCTCTGTGCCCGCCTATGATGTATAGGTTGACATGTGTCCATGCATATCCAGGACTTCTCTGCTGGAATAATCTATATGCCCGCTTATGACGTATAGGTTGGCATGTGTCTATACATACTCAGGACTTCTCTGCTAGTATAACCTCTATGCCCGCTTATGACATATAGGTTGGCACGGGTACATACATACCCAGGACTTTTCCGTTGGTATAACCTATGTGCCCGCTTATGACGTATAGGTTGGCATGTGTCCATACATACCCAGGACTTCTGCACAGGTATAAACTATGTGCCCGCCTATGATGTATAGGTTGGCATGTGTCTATACATACTCAGGACTTCTCCGCTGGTATAACCTATGTGCCCGCTTATGACATATAGGTTAGCACGGGTACATACCCAGGACTTTTCCGCTGGTATAACCTATATGCCCGCTTATGATGTATAGGTTGGCATGTGTCTATACATACCCAGGACTTCTCCTCTGGTATAACCTCTATGCCCGCTTATGACGTATAGGTTGGCACGGGTACATACCCAGGACTTCTCCGCTGGTATAACCTATGTGCCCGCTTATGATGTATAGGTTGGCACCGGTACATACCCAGGACTTCTCCGCTGGTATAACCTCTATGCCCGCTTATGACATATAGGTTGGCACGGGTACATACATACCCAGGACTTCTCCGCTGGTATAACCTCTATGCCCGCTTATGACATATAGGTTGGCACGGGTACATACCCAGGACTTCTCCGCTGGTATAACCTATGTGCCCGCTTATGACATATAGGTTGGCACGGGTACATACATACCCAGGACTTCTCCGCTGGTATAACCTCTATGCCCGCTTATGACGTATAGGTTGGCACGGGTACATACCCAGGACTTCTCCGCTGGTATAACCTATGTGCCCGCTTATGATGTATAGGTTGGCACCGGTACATACCCAGGACTTCTCCGCTGGTATAACCTCTATGCCCGCTTATGACATATAGGTTGGCACGGGTACATACATACCCAGGACTTCTCCGCTGGTATAACCTCTATGCCCGCTTATGACATATAGGTTGGCACGGGTACATACATACCCAGGACTTCTCCGCTGGTCTGGATACCTGCCAGCCTATGACTTCTAGATAAAGAAGGACATAACGTATCCAGAGCTATATCTAACCTGCACTTGCTAAAGATGTTCTGCAGCAGCAGAAACACAACTCTTGCATGAGACAAAGTGTCCCCCAGTGAGGGTCTCGCCCCCACCCCGGACCCCTGAGCAGTGCGGTTACCT
The DNA here is from genome assembly GCF_032444005.1 of Ranitomeya imitator. Lineage (NCBI taxonomy): Eukaryota > Metazoa > Chordata > Amphibia > Anura > Dendrobatidae > Ranitomeya > Ranitomeya imitator. Next base: position 192,355,202 of record NC_091288.1, read on the forward strand.
GCAGCCCGGCAGTCGGCACAGACCGTGTTCTCCGGCTTGCGGGCCAGCTCCAGCAGGGCTCTCCGGTTCCTCTCTTCCGCCATGGTGCACAGCGCAGGGATGCCGTTATCTGCGGCTGCCTCTGCTCTCCTCCCCCACACACTGACACACACAAGGGCTACCGCAGGGGGCTTCACCTCGTCCTCATGGCTGCAGGTCTGGCTGCCCTCGGCTGTCACCGTCCGCCCTCGGCTGTCACCGTCCGCCCTCGGCTGTCACCGTCCGCCCGGCTCCTCCTGTCTCCTCATTCAAACTGGACTACTGGGCTCCTGACACTTCTGGTTCCGCATTCCTCCAAATAGCAGAAAGTCGTGAGGAGATGCGCTGCTCGGGCGCGCCCCCTGGTGTCCGCGGCGCCACCTGCAGGCGCCGGGCATTCCCTCATCTCACTACTGTACTACACTAGAAAGGCTGACGTCATAGGTTTTACCATATAAGGACTTGGGACTTCCTAGCCTGGCCATGGGGCTGGGAGGGCTGCAGATTGGGGGGCTGCAGATTGGGGGGGGGCTGAGAGGGCTGCAGATTGGGGGGCTGGGAGGGCTGCAGATTGGGGGTCTGGGAGGGCTGCAGATTGGGGAGCTGGGAGGGCTGCAGATTGGGGGTCTGGGAGGGCTGCAGATTGGGGAGCTGGGAGGGCTGCAGATTGGGGGGCTGCAGATTGGGGGTCTGGGAGGGCTGCAGATTGGGGAGCTGGGAGGGCTGCAGATTGGGGAGCTGGGAGGGCTGCAGATTGGGGAGCTGGGAGGGCTGCAGATTGGGGAGCTGGGAGGGCTGCAGATTGGGGAGCTGGGAGGGCTGCAGATTGGGGAGCTGGGAGGGCTGCAGATTGGGGAGCTGGGAGGGCTGCAGATTGGGGGGCTGGGAGGGCTGCAGATTGGGGGCTGCAGATTGGGGGGCTGGGAGGGCTGCAGATTGGGGAGCTGGGAGGGCTGCAGATTGGGGGGGGCTGGGAGGGCTGCAGATTGGGGAGCTGGGAGGGCTGCAGATTGGGGAGCTGGGAGGGCTGCAGATTGGGGGGCTGGGAGGGCTGCAGATTGGGGAGCTGGGAGGGCTGCAGATTGGGGGGCTGCAGATTGGGGGGGGCTGGGAGGGCTGCAGATTGGGGGGGGCTGGGAGGGCTGCAGATTGGGGGGGGCTGGGAGGGCTGCAGATTGGGGGGAGCTGGGAGGGCTGCAGATTGGAGGGCTGGGAGGGCTGCAGATTGGGGAGCTGGGAGGGCTGCAGATTGGGGGGCTGGGAGGGCTGCAGATTGGGGGGGGCTGGGAGGGCTGCAGATTGGGGGGAGCTGGGAGGGCTGCAGATTGGGGAGCTGGGAGGGCTGCAGATTGGGGGGGGCTGGGAGGGCTGCAGATTGGGGGGGGCTGGGAGGGCTGCAGATTGGGGGGAGCTGGGAGGGCTGCAGATTGGAGGGCTGGGAGGGCTGCAGATTGGGGAGCTGGGAGGGCTGCAGATTGGGGGGCTGGGAGGGCTGCAGATTGGGGAGCTGGGAGGGCTGCAGATTGGGGGGGGGCTGGGAGGGCTGCAGATTGGGGGGGGCTGGGAGGGCTGCAGATTGGGGAGCTGGGAGGGCTGCAGATTGGGGAGCTGGGAGGGCTGCAGATTGGGGGGCTGGGAGGGCTGCAGATTGGGGAGCTGGGAGGGCTGCAGATTGGGGGGGGCTGGGAGGGCTGCAGATTGGGGGGGCTGGGAGGGCTGCAGATTGGGGGGGCTGGGAGGGCTGCAGATTGGGGGGCTGGGAGGGCTGCAGATTGGGTGGCTGGGAGGGCTGCAGATTGGGGGGCTGGGAGGGCTGCAGATTGGGGGGCTGGGAGGGCTGCAGATTGGGGGGCTGCAGATTGGGGGGCTGGGAGGGCTGCAGATTGGGGGGCTGGGAGGGCTGCAGATTGGGGGCTGCAGATTGGGGAGCTGGGAGGGCTGCAGATTGGGGGGGGCTGGGAGGGCTGCAGATTGGGGGGGCTGGGAGGGCTGCAGATTGGGGGGGGGCTGGGAAGGCTGCAGATTGGGGTCTGGGAGGGCTGCAGATTGGGGGTCTGGGAGGGCTGCAGATTGGGGAGCTGGGAGGGCTGCAGATTGGGGAGCTGGGAGGGCTGCAGATTGGGGGCTGCAGATTGGGGGGCTGGGAGGGCTGCAGATTGGGGAGCTGGGAGGGCTGCAGATTGGGGGGGGCTGGGAGGGCTGCAGATTGGGGGGGGCTGGGAGGGCTGCAGATTGGGGGGGCTGGGAGGGCTGCAGATTGGGGGGCTGGGAGGGCTGCAGATTGGGTGGCTGGGAGGGCTGCAGATTGGGGGGCTGGGAGGGCTGCAGATTGGGGGGCTGGGAGGGCTGCAGATTGGGGGGCTGCAGATTGGGGGGCTGGGAGGGCTGCAGATTGGGGGGCTGGGAGGGCTGCAGATTGGGGGGGGCTGGGAGGGCTGCAGATTGGGGGCTGCAGATTGGGGGGGCTGGGAGGGCTGCAGATTGGGGGCTGCAGATTGGGGGGCTGGGAGGGCTGCAGATTGGGGGGCTGGGAGGGCTGCAGATTGGGGGGGGCTGGGAGGGCTGCAGATTGGGGGCTGCAGATTGGGGGGCTGGGAGGGCTGCAGATTGGGGGCTGCAGATTGGGGGGCTGGGAGGGCTGCAGATTGGGGAGCTGGGAGGGCTGCAGATTGGGGGGGGCTGGGAGGGCTGCAGATTGGGGGGGGCTGGGAGGGCTGCAGATTGGGGGCTGCAGATTGGGGGGCTGGGAGGGCTGCAGATTGGGTGGCTGGGAGGGCTGCAGATTGGGGGGCTGGGAGGGCTGCAGATTGGGGGGCTGGGAGGGCTGCAGATTGGGGGCTGCAGATTGGGGGGCTGGGAGGGCTGCAGATTGGGGGGCTGCAGATTGGGGGGCTGGGAGGGCTGCAGATTGGGGGGCTGGGGGGGCTGCAGATTGGGGGGCTGGGAGGGCTGCAGATTGGGGAGCTGGGAGGGCTGCAGATTGGGGGGCTGGGAGGGCTGCAGATTGGGGGGCTGGGGGGGCTGCAGATTGGGGGGCTGGGAGGGCTGCAGATTGGGGGGCTGGGGGGGCTGCAGATTGGGGGCTGCAGATTGGGGGGCTGGGAGGGCTGCAGATTGGGGGGCTGGGAGGGCTGCAGATTGGGGGCTGCAGATTGGGGGGCTGGGAGGGCTGCAGATTGGGGGCTGCAGATTGGGGGGCTGGGAGGGCTGCAGATTGGGGGGCTGGGGGGGCTGCAGATTGGGGGGCTGGGAGGGCTGCAGATTGGGGAGCTGGGAGGGCTGCAGATTGGGGGGCTGGGAGGGCTGCAGATTGGGGAGCTGCCCTGCTGTGTCTGATTCTAATCTGCAGATGAGAGACTGAAAACAAAAAAAAAATGTCAATAGGGTCTTATAATAATATTCTTACTCTTGAGCTGAATGTGGCTCGGGACCCTCTTTTATAGCTGAATGTGGCTCTCAAGGTCAGAAAGGTTGGGGACCTCTATTATAGTTGACAGCCTGCTGATCAGTGGGGGCCGTCCAACCACTTGTACTCCCACTAATCCGAATAATGGGACTCTAGAGGGCACACAACGTCTTTTTCAGGTGCCTGAATACGCGCCCCATAAGATGAATGTAATGCACAGCAATATAAAAACGACATTGCTGTGCACCTGTTCAGTCTTACATTTCAAAAACCTGACCTGCACATCCAAACATAGACTAAGTGTGAACAGGTGCTGAACCCAGAGTCGCCAACTCGTATATAGTTAAGTAAATAAGGCAGCACACTGCAGCGCTAAAACATGCAAATTGAAAACACGAAATTTGAACTGCATTACTGCACTAGAAATATGAAAAATGAGAGCGTTTAGCGCATAAAAATGGCTAATTTTATGTGTACCTGGTAGCCTCTTTACGGCATCTCTCTTATACCAGGTCCTAAACTTGCCTTACCTCGCTGAGAATAAACGTCTCCATCTGAATGGGTACATGTGAAAACCTCTTTCTAGACTAAAATTCTCTCTCTATGGAGGGGTATTGGACCTGCTGTAATTAAAACACCTGAAGCTAGGGGGCGGAGTGCACGATCAGAAGGCTAGAGAATACATTTCAAAAACCTGACCGGCACATCCAAACATAGACTGAGTGTGAACAGGTGCTGAACCCAGAGTCGCCAACTCGTATATAGTTAAGTAAATAAGGCAGCACACTGCAGCGCTAAAACATGCAAATTGAAAACACGAAATTTTTCCTAGCTTCAGGTGTTTTAATTACAGCAGGTCCAGTACCCCTCCACAGAGAGAGAGAATTTCAGTCTAGGAAGAGGTTTCACATGTACCCATTCAGATGGAGACGTTTATTCTCAGCGAGGTAAGGCAAGTGTAGGACCTGGTATAAGAGAGATGCCGTAAAGGGGCTACCAGGTACACATAAAATTGGCCATTTTTATGCGCTAAAAGCTCTCATTTTTCATATTTCTAGTGCAGTAATGCAGTTCAAATTTCGTGTTTTCAATTTGCATGTTTTAGCGCTGCAGTGTCCTGTTCAGTCTTACGTCACTTCTTTTAACCGTTTCAGGGTCGGAAAACCACGAAACCTCGACGGCTGCACCACCATTTAAATCTTGCAGAGATTTTTTTTTTGGAGCTGGTCCTTTGCAAAATGCCACACTCAGATGTCATCCAAGTGCAGTCCGATGTTTTCCATCGACCCATACACAAGAATGCATGAGAGGCATCTGATAATTATCGGAGGCAAATCGTGCATGTAGAGATGTTATAAAAAAAAATTTGGACATAGGCACAGCTCCATAAAATAACATGGGGACGAGACACTCAATTAGCACCCGAGCATGCTCAGATAACACCTTATCCCAGCACGTTCGATCATCACTGTTCCTAAACATTTCTATCCACTTTTCTGTCCAAACGAGTATTTACACGCAGTCTTTTTGTTGAGTTTTTGATGGTAGAACCAGGCTGAAACTCCATGTTTTTGAGGTGTTTTGAGGAAGATTTTGGAGAGTTTCTGACAAAAACGCAGTAAAAAGCACAAAAAACGCAACAAAAAAAGGTGAAAACACTCAGCAAAACCTTTTTTTGACGTTGCCTCTTTAGTGCCAAAAGAGCAGGTTTTGCCTGCGGAAAAAAACGAATAAAAAAATGCAACATGTGAAGATAAAAAAAACTAACAGTCTAAGGTTGTTTCAGAAAAGGTTTAGAAATACTCCTGTTAGAAAAGCAGAAAGCCCAGGCCACTTCTTTGGAGCAAACCCTTATAGAATATTTTCCAAACAAGGCACTGTATAAAACAAAAGGACAAAAAATTAAAGAAAAAAAATGCTTCCAAAGCTCATCAAAATCTCTTCAGGAACCCATCCAAAAACTCTCCAAAAAGCGGTTTCTGTACCAAAAAAACTCTGTGTGAACATAGCCTAAAAGTATCACTGTCTTTACTGCCTATAGCAACCAATCATAATTCAGCTTTCATTTTCTAAACTGCTCGGAAAGAATGAAAGCTGTGCTCTCATTGGTTCCTACAGGCAACAAAGACAGTCTCACTTGTTAGACAGTTTTAATAGCTAAATCGCAATGTTTTTAAACATTTGGATAAATACACGATTTTCACAAGAGCATTGATGAAGGGGCATTTTATGCTAACTGTACATGTTGAATATTTGGTGATTTTTTTACCTCAGTATTTGTAAGCCAAAACCAGGAGTGGAACAATCAGAGGAAAAGTATAACAGCCGCTTGGACTTTGTAAACGTTAACATATATTCAGGCCTTGTTTACGTTGAGCAGATTTGGGTCATTTAGAGCAAATCACGTAACAAATCCCTTTTCTTCAGTCTCCTTTGACTTCAGTTGGTAGACTTTGGCCGGCCTCACACTAGCGAGTTTTACGGACGTAAGAGCGCAGAAACTACGTCCGTAAAACTCGCATAAAATACGGCACAATTATTCTCTATGCCCCTGCTCCTATCTGCCGTATTTTCCTGATCAGTATTATACGGCTTTCTACGGCCGTAGAAAATCGCAGCATGCTGCGTTTGTCACCGTATTGCGCAAATAAAACGTCAATGAAAGTCTATGGAAGCCTCAAAAATACGGATCACACACGGACCAGCAGTGTGACTTGCGAGGAATACGCAGCGATGTTAGAGAGAAAAGCCGGCAATTCAGTGCGGTGTACAGTAAAATCACACTGACAGCTTACAGTAGAATAGGTAGAATAAATGTGTACACATAGAATAGGTATATATATATATATATGTCATTGAGACACATATATGTATATATATTAATATTTCATCCAGCGCGATATAGCAGAAAGCCGGTAATTCAATTACCGGCTTTTCCTATCTCCTTCCTAAACCCGACATGATATGAGACATGATTACATACAGTAAACCATCTCATATCCCCATTTTTTTTGCATATTCCACACTACTAATGTCAGTAGTGTGTATCTGCAAAATTTGGCCGTTCTAGCTAGTAAATTAAAGGGTTAAATTGCGGAAAAAATTGGCGTGGACTCCCGCACAATTTTCTCCGCCAGAGTAGTAAAGCCAGTGACTGAGGGCAGATATTAATAGCCTGGAGAGGGTCCACGGTTATTGGCCCCCCCCTGGCTAAAAACACCTGCCCCCAGCCACCCCAGAACAGGCACATCTGGAAGATGCGCCTATTCTGGCACTTGGCCACTCTCTTCCCATTTCGTGGGAACTTTCCTAGAAAGCTCCCAGGCTCGAGATCATAAGAGGCGCCCTCTGCTGGTTGTTCCTAGATCGTGGGAACTTTCCTAGAAAGGTCCCAGGCTCGAGATCATAAGAGGCGCCCTCTGCTGGTTGTCCTCATATGAACTCGAGCCAGGGAGCTTTCTAGGAAAGTTCCCATGATCTAGGAACAGCCAGCAGAGGGCGCCTCACCGCAAATGCAGGTAAATATAGGTCAATGACCTACTTTACCTACATTCTCCGGGGTTTTGCAGACATGAGCAACGTTGCATTAGCAAAGCTCGTGGCTGCAAAATATTTTAACCCCTTCAGATGGATTTTCATCGTTGGACGTGACAGATCCTCGGAAGGTATGTATATTGTTGGTTTATTTTTTTTTTTTTTATTTACAGATCGAGGGTCTTCAGTGAGTGGATTGAGAGTAGAATAAATTAATACAACAACCTTTGTGATTTTTTCATTAAATTAATTTTTAATAATGTGTGTGATTTTTTTTTTAACCCTTTACTAGTATTGGATTAATAATGGATAGGTGTCATAATTGACGCCTCTCCATTATTAATTTGGCTTAATGTCACCTTACAATAGCAAGGTGACATTAACCCTTCATTACCCCATATCCCACCGCTACACAGGAATGGGAAGAGAGTGGCCAAGTGCCAGAATAGGCGCATCTTCCAGATGTGCCTTTTCTGGGGTGGCTGGGGGCAGATGTTTTTAGCCAGGGGGGGGCCAAGAACCGTGGACCCTCTCCAGGCTATTAATATCTGCCCTCAGTCACTGGCTTTACTACTCTGGCGGAGAAAATTGTGCGGGAGCCCACGCCAATTTTTTCCCGCAATTTAACCCTTTAATTTACTAGCTAGAACGGCCAAATTTTGCATATACACACTACTAACATTAGTAGTGTGGAATATGCAAAAAAAATGGGGATATGGGATGGTTTACTGTATGTAAACCATGTCTCAAATCATGTCGGGTTTAGGAAGGAGAAAGCAAAAGCCGGTAATTGAATTACCGGCTTTCTGCTATATCGTGCTGGATGAAATATTAATATATATACATATATGTGTCTACTGACATTATATATATATATATAGACAGTATATATGTTTTTTTTTTTAACACATGGATCCCTTGTATAGCCGTATGTCGGTTTTGCAAGCCTGCGATAAAAACACGCAGTACGGATGACTGTCATGATCCCAATGGCAGGGGATCACAAAAGGACAAGCACAAAAACAAAACAAGCTCTAGGGTGATGGAACCTGAGCTGACCGCGATCCTGAACCTAAACGCACAACTAGCAGTAGCCGGGGAACGTGCCTACGATGATTCCTAGACGTCTCGCGCCAGCCGAAGGATTAACTTCCCCTATCAGAAGAAACACAGACCTCACTTGCCTCCAGAGAAACACCCCACAGAAATAGCAGCCCCCCACATGTAATAACGGTGAAATGAGAGGAAAGCACATACGTAGTTATGAAAATAGAATCAGCAAAAATGAGGCCCGCTAAAGCTAGATAGCAGAGGATACAAAAGTGAACTGCGCGGTCAGCGAAAAACCCTTCAAAAAACCATCCTGAAATTACTTGAACTCATGTGCCAACTCATGGAACATGAGGAGTAATTTCAGCCCACTAGAGCAACCAGCAGCAAGGAATCACATATCTGCAAGCTGGACAAGACAAAAATAAAGCAAAACGTGGAACAAGAAAATCAAAACTTAGCTTGTCCTGAAGATAACAGACGCAGGGAGCAGAGGTAAAAAGACACGCAGATTACATTGATAGCCGGCGAGGAAATGACAAAAAAGCCAGGTTAAATAGGAAACTCCCATAACCTGATGGAACAGGTGGACACCAGAGACCGCAGAGAACACAAGTCACCCAGTACCATCAGTAACCACCAGAGGGAGCCCAGAAACAGAACTCACAACAGATGACATACGGATTACATACGGAGGATGCCATGCGCAAAATACGCTGACACACCCTGCCTACGGAGGAGCTACGGACCACTATTTTGGGGACTTTTCAGCGTATTACGGCCGTAATATACGGACCGTATTTTCATACGCTGAGTGTGAAGCCGGCCTTTGGGCCCTTCATAGCTAGGGAGCATGCTTCATATTCATTTATATGGACTCTATATGGAAGTAGTCACTTGACTATTAATGTTTCCAAGCCCTCGCACAGGCAAAATGACATATGATCGTGTACCGGGCGGCCTCACCCGTGTCCTGAGGTGTAAAGTACAGTTTTCACACATCTATCTCTAACGTGTTGCTCAGCAATTAAAGCTTCCTTCCTCTTTGAATATTTCATCCTAAACCAAAAGCACAGCTCAGCTCCACGTCTGTTAGGCCGGTTTCACACGTCAGTGGCTCCGGTACGTGAGGTGACAGTTTCCTCACGTACCGGAGACACTGACTCATGTAGACACATTAAAATAAATGTGTTTCTGAACATGTCAGCGTGTTTTCACGGACCGTGTGTCCGTTTGCAAAACACGGAGACATGTCAGTGTTTGTGGGAGCGCACGGATCACACGGACCCATTAAAGTCAATGGGTCCGTGTAAACACGTACCGCACACGGATGCTGTCCGTGTGCGTTTTTCCTGTCATAGGGTTAAAATTATAAAAATTGTTGCAATACACGGACCCTAAAAACGTACTCACAGACATCACACGCATGGCCTACGTGAGCACACGGACACATAACTCCGGTACCATTTTCTCCGGTACCGGAATTATCTGGACGTGCGAGACTGGCCTTAGTAATAGCAAAGAGCATCCACGCTGGAGGTAAATTGACCCGAAAACATACATTATATGGACAGAAGTATTTTGACACATATCTTCATAATTTAGTTCAGGTTCATCATTCAGTCCCATTACCCTGGTGTACAGCATCCGGCCCCTCGCCTCCCCCCTTGGTGTACAACATCCGGCCCCTAGCCTCCCCCCTTGGTGTACAACATCCGGCCCCTAGCCTCCCCCCTTGGTGTACAACATCCGGCCCCTAGCCTCCCCCCTTGGTGTACAACATCCAGCCCCTCGCCTCCCCCCTTGGTGTATAACATCTGGCCCCCTCTGTCTCGGGGTATAACATCCGGCCCCCTCACCCCAGGAATATAACATCCGGTACCCTCGCCCCTGGGGTATCACATCCAGCCCCCCGCCATGCCGTCTGCCTTTACTAACGTGACAGAATGGCTGGTGGTGCAGAGCTCCCTGATACCTACCAGCACAGTCCTGTAATATGAGCAACCAGGGAAACAAGTCTGTTTATGGCGTTGTCCTCCTAAGGGTATGTGCACACGTTGCAGATTCTCTGCGGATCCGCAGCGTTTTTTGCTGTGCAGAAACGCTGCAGATCCGCAATTGATTTACAGTACAATGTAAATTAATGAGAAAAAAAAAAATGCAGTGCACACTTTGCGGAAACGCTGCGGTTTAAAAGAAGTAGCATGTCACTTCTTTTTTGTGAATCTGCAGCGTTTTTGTACCCATTCCGTTATAGAAAACCGCAGGGGTAAAAAACGCAGCAAATCAGCAAGAAAACCGCAGCAAAAACGCACAAAAAACGCTGCGGAACCGCACAAAAAACGCGACAAATCCGCAGGTGCGTTTTCTGCCAGGAGAGGCAGAATCCGCACCAGAAATTCCTAAGCCTAATCCGCAAGGTGTGCACATAGCCTAAATATTCCTCCCGTCACCTGAGAGTGACATTATTGAGAAGTGGAAGTAACCGCAGGAACTCAGCCACAAAGGGGAGAATGCGTAACGTTATAGAGGGGAAGATGGGGGGCAAGGATTGTCACCAACGCTCTGCTGACTCCATGATTGTAGAGTCCAGACCATAAAAATATTGATGAACAGCATGAAGAAATTATTTATTACTTATGAGGCAATGAAAACATTTTCATCCCCTTCCCGTATTCCTCAGCCATTGATGGTATGAAGGAAATAAAATCATAAGAATGTATACAACAATATAAAAAAGGAGCCTTTGTGAAAGTGTCCATTCTCCGCAGAATATCCTTAGAACATCTACAAATTTCCAGGAGTAAATAGTTCATGTATTAAATAGGTTAGAACTTGTTTTGCTCTTCTGTGGCCGCATCATCTGTAAGATCCCTGAAGCCGAGTTTTTCCAGGGGCTCCTTTGCCATGAGTTGTCTGCAAGAAATACAAGAAAAATGCTTGTAACAGATTCCAGAAAACATAACTTCACATAAAAAATTTTTAAATGAGTTTTAAAAATACAGGGTGGGAAAAAAAACAAACAAACAAACACACTTTCTATGGGAAGTCCAACTAGTGGGGACCCTGGGCCTCTAGCCATGTTACAGGCATTAGAAACCATCCTGAAGGTCCCTATTAGTGATGAGCGAGTGTACTCGTTGCTTGGGTTTTCCTGAGCACGCTTGGGTGGTCTCCGAGAATTTGTTAGTGTTCGGAGATTTAGTTTTCATCGCCGCAGCTGAATGATTTACATCTGTTAGACAGGCTGAGTACATGTGGGGGTTCACTAGCAACCAGGCAACCCCCACATGTACTTATGCTGGCTAATAACTGTAAATCATTCTGCAGCGGTGATGAAAACTAAATCTCCGAACACTAACAAATACTCGGAGATCACCCAAGCGTGCTCGGGAAAACCCAAGCAACGAGTACACTCGCTCATCACTAGTTCCTATGAGTCCAGAAGAAATAGCTCCAAGAAGGCAAATGCTCAAATATCCGAACGATGGTGAAAATCAGGGGTGTGGAGTCAGTAAGCCAAACCTCCAACAATGACTCGTACTCCTCAATTTCCATGACACCGACTCCTACTCCACCATTATGGGCTCCAACTCCATGACTTCGAAAGGGCTGTGGAGTCAGTAAGCCAAACCTCCGACTCCAACTCCTCAATTTCCATGACACCAACTCCACCAAAATGGGCTCCAACTCCACGACTCCGAAAGGGCTGTGGAGTCAGTAAGCCAAACCTCTGACTCCAACTCCTCAATTTCCATGACATCGACTCCACCTCCTCAATTTCCATGACTCCGACTCCACCAAAATGGGCTATGATGACTCCGACTCCACCAAAATGGGCTATGATGACTCCGACTCCACAGCCCTAGTGAAACTGCTAAATAGCTTTATAAGTCACATGTGAAACCTGTTACAACCCCAGAGATGGGTCTTCATCAGATGCAAAACGAAGACCCTGCTCTGAGGTTGGAACGTGTTGTGCATTGCGGGTAACAAAGCTGCCCCATCGTGGCAAATTTTCATTTTTGCACTCATTTTTTTTTTATCCCCTTCTAAGAGGTAAAACTCTTAATTTTTCTAGCAACAATAACACACACTAACGAGTTATGCGTTTGAATGACATGATGCATTGTTTTCTGTGAAGCCAGAAAAAAAAATTCCAAGTGCAGTACACTAGCATAAATAAGTTATTCCAACAATATTTTTTGGGGTTTATGGTTTCAAAGCAATTATTAAGTAATAAAAGTTACCTGGCAATAAAATTCTTCATATCAGTACTATTAACGATGATGCCAAACTAGCATTTTTTTTTGGTTAAGCGGTGAAAAACAAAAAATGTAAAAAGTTGTAAAAAAATAAAATGTTGGTTTGTGCCTCTATTTTCTGACCTCTTTTTTTCTGTCAGTGGAGCTTACTAAGGGCTTGTTCTTTTGAACGTTGAGCTGACATTTTTACTGATACTATCTTAGGGTACATAAAGTATTTTTGATCAGTTTTTATTACATTTTTGGGGGAGATGTGCATTGATCGAAAAATGGCAATTCTGGGGTTTAGATTTTTTTTTTTTTGCTTTACAAATTAAATAATTTGATCTTTTGATTGAATAAGACTTTTGCCTATGTGGTGAATCCAAATATTTTACATTTGTCATTATTTTTAAGCAAATATAGTCAATTTGAATTCTTTTTTACACTATTCACTTTATTATTTTTGTCTCTATATGTGTCTTGAACCTGTAATTTATAGACAGATCTGTGATATACAAAAATACGTATTAACTAAATACCCTGTATTTTTTTCATTTTTTGACTAGCACTTGCTTATTTACTGTGACTTTTTTTTACAACAGAGTATTTTTGACCTTGCTGTGCTCTTTTTGTGTCTTCAAGTATTAGTATATGTTGTGAAACTGGTGCTCTCCTGTGAAGACAAGCCACAAGAGAACCAAGATGTCTCCATTGGGGGCCTTTAGTAGGCACCTGGCTGCCATAGTGGCCCCCCAGCACCTTTAGGTCATACCGCTTAGAGGCCAATCGGAGCCGGTTTACACTTCCACAAGGAACCAAACCATTTAAATGCAGCGGTCAGTAGTTGGCAGCAGCATATAAATGGTTAACCACAGGAATCAAAGCTAGCTTCAGTCACTCGCGTTACAGGCCGATGCCGGCTGTATAACACAGAACGTCCAGTCCCGGCTCTAAGGAAGACGATGATTCTGGCTGGGATAGAGCATTTTTTGATTTGTTCTCCATTGCTCCCGATGACTCTAACTTTTCGTCCAGGTCACATGAAGCATCACAGAAGCCGAACAAGAAATGGAGAAAAATTGCAGAGAACAGAGAAAATTAAGTAAATTTGCATTTTTTTTAAAAAATTGTCAGTATGTTGTAGGTTAATGATCAGACAACCCTTCCACTCTTCTATCACAGAGGACGCACCTTTCCATTCGACACTCCAAATATTCTTTTGACTCTTCCCGGCACAGGCTGCTCTGGAAGGTGTTCTCCCGTAAACACTTCATGAACTTCTCTTTAAATGGTTTACATTCTCCTGCAAAGAAAAAGCTTATGTAAAGAAACAGAACATGGACATAGGAGGACATTGATGCAACACTGGTTTTCAGCCTCCATCCCTAATTAAATCAGCGATGGAGGAGGACAAAGTTAGTTATCAGGAGGCGCATCTTGGGCTGCCCATGTGCCATGAACTGATGTCTACAGCAATTTCTGCTGCAAAGTATTATCAATCTTTCCAACAAGGTTGATTGAAAAAAGCCAGAGTGGTAGAGTTCTGCAAAATATGAAACTTTTTAATGCCAGGAAACCGGTACACGGCCCATTATAAATTTTCTCCATTGTGTTCAGCTGAGCAGATCATGGGGAGAGACGGAGGAGCTGCAGCTTCATTACTAACACAGCCGAGCAGATCAGGGAGAGACGGAGGAGCTGCAGCTTCATTACTAACACAGCCGAGCAGATCAGGGAGAGATGGAGGAGCTGCAGCTTCATTACTAACACAGCCGAGCAGATCAGGGAGAGATGGAGGCGCTGCAGCTTCATTACTAACACAGCCGAGCAGATCAGGGAGAGACGGAGGAGCTGCAGCTTCATTACTAACACACAGAGCAGATCAGGGAGAGACGGAGGAGCTGCAGCTTCATTACTAACACACAGAGCAGATCAGGGAGAGACGGAGGAGCTGCAGCTTCATTACTAACACAGCCGAGCAGATCAGGGAGAGATGGAGGCACTGCAGCTTCATTACTAACACAGCCGAGCAGATCAGGGAGAGACGGAGGAGCTGCAGCTTCATTACTAACACACAGAGCAGATCAGGGAGAGATGGAGGAGCTGCAGCTTCATTACTAACACAGCCGAGCAGATCAGGGAGAGATGGAGGAGCTGCAGCTTCATTACTAACACAGCCGAGCAGATCAGGGAGAGATGGAGGAGCTGCAGCTTCATTACTAACACAGCCGAGCAGATCAGGGAGAGACGGAGGAGCTGCAGCTTCATTACTAACACACAGAGCAGATCAGGGAGAGATGGAGGAGCTGCAGCTTCATTACTAACACGGCCGAGCAGATCAGGGAGAGACGGAGGAGCTGCAGCTTCATTACTAACACAGCCGAGCAGATCAGGGAGAGACGGAGGAGCTGCAGCTTCATTACTAACACACAGAGCAGATCAGGGAGAGACGGAGGAGCTGCAGCTTCATTACTAACACACAGAGCAGATCAGGGAGAGACGGAGGAGCTGCAGCTTCATTACTAACACAGCCGAGCAGATCAGGGAGAGACGGAGGAGCTGCAGCTTCATTACTAACACACAGAGCAGATCAGGGAGAGACGGAGGAGCTGCAGCTTCATTACTAACACACAGAGCAGATCAGGGAGAGATGGAGGCGCTGCAGCTTCATTACTAACACAGCCGAGCAGATCAGGGAGAGACGGAGGAGCTGCAGCTTCATTACTAACACACAGAGCAGATCAGGGAGAGATGGAGGCGCTGCAGCTTCATTACTAACACACAGAGCAGATCAGGGAGAGATGGAGGAGCTGCAGCTTCATTACTAACACAGCCGAGCAGATCAGGGAGAGATGGAGGCGCTGCAGCTTCATTACTAACACACAGAGCAGATCAGGGAGAGATGGAGGAGCTGCAGCTTCATTACTAACACACAGAGCAGATCAGGGAGAGATGGAGGAGCTGCAGCTTCATTACTAACACACAGAGCAGATCAGGGAGAGATGGAGGAGCTGCAGCTTCATTACTAACACAGCTGAGCAGATCAGGGAGAGATGGAGGCGCTGCAGCTTCATTACTAACACAGCCGAGCAGATCAGGGAGAGATGGAGGAACTGCAGCTTCATTACTAACACAGCTGAGCAGATCAGGGAGAGACGGAGGAGCTGCAGCTTCATTACTAACACACAGAGCAGATCAGGGAGAGATGGAGGAGCTGCAGCATGAGGGCTGATGTGCTATGTTCTAAACACACAGCTGTGGTCTCTATTGCACAGACTCACCCTATATGTCGAAAGTGCATGCTCAGGATGTCTGCACTGCTGGAGACAAAGTACCGCTACTAGTGTTGAGCATTCCGATACTGCAAGTATCGGGTATCGGCCGATATTTGCTGTATCGGAATTCCGATACCGAGTTCCGATATTTTTGTGATATTGGGAATCGGAAGTTCCTATAAGTTCCCAGTCATCTTCGGCGTGTGCGGTGCGCATGGTTCCCAGGGTCTGGAGGAGAGGAAACTCTCCTTCAGGCCCTGGGATCCATATTCATGTAAAAAATAAAGAATAAAAATAAAAAATATGGATATACTCACCCCTCCGAAGGACCCTGGCTGTCACCGCTGTGAACGTCTGCCTCCGTCCTTAAGAATGCTGTGAGTGAAGGACCTTCGATGACGTCACGGTCACGTGAGCGTCATTTTTTATGTCAGCTCGCATCCCCCCAAAAAATGGAATAAAAAGACTTATAAAAAAAAAAAAAAAGGGTTCAAATAATTTTTCCATGGCGATGTTCCCCTCGGTCAAGTCCAGGCCAGACTAATACAGGGGCCTATAACGCTCTCAATTCAGGCCAGGACTTAGAAATGGCGCAGACATGCTCATGTCACACTGGGCTCAGTCTAAGAATGAAGTGGCAGCATTTACCCAAACTGCAGCCAGTCAGATCACTGCTTTCATTTTCCAAAGGGACACTAAAAAAAGTAAAGTGGAATCCGATTGGCTGCTGCTGTACAGCAGTTTGGGGGGCGACGGATTGCAGTTCCCCACGTCTTGCCGCTAGAGGGAGCTGTATTGTGGTTATACGCCGGTCACCTCCAGTTTCGACGGTGCTAATCCTTCACATGGACTCACCGAGGTGATCCAGAGGAAAGGAGCCCTTGTCTGGAGGTCGAGGTTTAAAGGTTTTAGTCCCGAAGTTCATAGCGGTTGACATTTTTGCAGCGTAGAGCTCTTTACACTTCCTGTGACCTCTTCCAATATGGACGATCCTGAGCTCAAACACCTTTACTGCGCATGCGTAATATCTACTGCCAGTCCTTGTGACCGGCTTCATCCGTACTGCGCTTGCGTCAGCTCTTGATTATGGAAGCTTTATCAAACTGCTTGCGTCTTTTATCTGTGTGATTGCTTTCTGCTATCAGATCCGTTCTAGCATCAGCGGAAATAAATTTGCGTCAGGATAATTCCCTTGAAGTTATTTGTATTTGGTTGTGCAACTATCTAATATGACCACTAGATGGCGGAGTAGCAACATCATATAATTATACGAGAGCCAAATCAGGCGACCACAGAGACATTTGTGCAACTTGTCAGTAATTAATTAGGGTCAGGATTTGCTTATTTAAAAAAAAAAAAATAAAGCCAAACGCTCTTGTCAAATATTGTGAGCTCTACGGCCGGATCCAGGTATATTCGGGTCCTTGCCGTATCGTATCCTGAAGCTCGTGGGCAAAAACGCAAGCGGGGCCCCCAATAATTGCAGGTTTTTAGTAGGGAGCTTGTGGGCCCCCTACGCTCCAGGGCCTGAGTGCGATTTCAATCCCTGCACCTATAGTTACACCCTTAGGTCCTTACATTTGGGCGAGTCTTCGCTTTTGATATTATTTTTCGGTTGGTAGAGTTGTATCAGGGCTTGGTTTTTTGTTTGCCACACAAGCTGTAGTTTTCCTCATCATCAATGGGGTCTACACGACTTTCTTAATCCATGTTATTAAGCTTTTTTTTAAAGGCTAAATGACTAAAAAATTGACAAATTCTGCAATTTCCATTTTTATGTCATTCATTTATGGCATTCACCGTGTGCGATAGATGATATTTGTGAAGACTGGCATAGAACCTTAGTTGATCTAACCACGTTCACACATTCAGGATTCGATCAGTATTTTACCTCAGGATTTGGTGAGTATTTTACCTCAGGATTTGGTCAGTATTTTACATCAGTATTTGTAAGCCAAAACCAGGAGTGGAACAATCAGAGGAAAAGTATAATAGAAACACGTCACCACTTCTGTATTTATCACCCACTCCTGGTTTTATCTTACAAATTCTGAGGTAAAAAACTCACCAAATACTGACCGTGTGAACATGGCCGAACGATTCTATCTATATAATGAAGTTGGTCCAAATTTAAAACGTGTAGAGAATAAACCGCGGCGGTCAGATTCCAATATCTTCCTTTGGTTCCTTGAATCCCACATCGGCAGCGCTGACTACCACCCCTATTCTCCTACTATTTGCTATAAATGATATTTTATTAGTTCATACAATTACGCACTATGCAATTTTTTTTTTAGATTTTTATTTTTGTTCTGGGAAAAGAGTGAAATAAAGTTTTATATTGTTTTTTTATTTTTTTTTTTAAACATATTTATCATGTTTCTTAGATTTTCTTTGCTCCTTGAACCTGTGATTACTCGGTGGCTTGTGGATCACACTGCAAATATTGTATTAGTGCAGTATATTGTAAGATTATTGATCTCTGATGAATCCCAGTCTCAAAAACGGCCTTCAGTAGACTATCCCCTGGCTGCCATGCCAAACCAACTGGGTTTACAAGGAATTCCCATTTCCAACCATTTAAGGCTACTTTCACACTAGCGTCAGCGTCGGCCCGTCGCACTGCGACGGGCCGACGCATCCTGTGACAACGCAGCACAACGGGGCAGCGGATGCGTTACTACAACGCATCCGCTGCCCCATTGTGAGTTGCGGGGAGGAGGGGGCGGAGTTCCGGCCGTGCATGCGCGGTCGGAAATGGCGGATACAACGCACCAAAAAACGTTACAAGCAACGTTTTTTGGTGCTGACGGTCCGCCACAACACGACGCAACCGTCGCACGACGGTTGCGACGTGTGGCAATGCGTCACAATGCATCTCTAATACAAGCCTAAGGAGAAAAAAACGCATCCTGCAAACAACTTTGCAGGATGCGTTTTTTCTGCAAAACGACGCATTGCGATGTGTGTCGTACGACGCTAGTATGAAAGTAGCCTAAGGGGAACTTGTCAGTCCATTCATGTTGACTGAACCACAGGCAGCATCAATCAGATCCCGGCTACACAGTCACAGATGGGTAAATCTTTCACTGAAACACTCTAGCGTTTCGAAACTTTCATGGAAAACATGGGAACCATAGGAAGATATGTGACTAATCCAGTGCCATGGATGGCTTCTCCCCACACCGCTCCAGTGGATACACAGGTCTATCCCTATATATGTACACAGAGAGAGATCTGTCAATCACCCGTAGCAGACCAAGGCTGGCACGCTAGACTAGTCAGTTGTTTCTCTATAGTCCTCGGATCTTCAAACTACGTTTCCTCTAAAACGCCTGATCGTTTCATCAAAAACCATAAGTAACTGCAATCAAGCGGCCGGTCACCGATTCATACTGCCTGTGGTTTGGGAAGAATTAATTGAGTGGTAGGTTCCCTTTAAATGCTGATGTCAAAACTCAGATGCCAGCTGTTTGACACAGCCTGCCCCAGCTCTGTATGGAGCGTACTTGGCCACTGAGCCTACTCCATACAGTGCCCATATCTGCTGTATATGTATAGTTTAGCACATTGAAACCTTGGCACAGTGGCTACGGGCACAACGCTTGGCCTGGTGCCCCTGGTGCTGCCCCCAGCTCCACAGGTCACAAGGAAATTACAGGGCGTGTGACAAGTGTCAGCATGTGACCAGTCTGGACCAACATGGCTCTCTTGGTGGTGGCACACCTTGCACTGCAAAACATTTTGCAACGTAGCAGCCGGCTTGTAATAATGTAAATAAAAGGGACCACAAGTCAGAACAATTGCAACACCCAAGTAGCAAATAAACTAACTTCGATTGGTTATGACTTGTGACTGACGAGTGACGGTAATGGAAGCTTGCCTGGCACTATGTGACCCCATTCACTTGCATTGTACCTTGAATACATCGCAGCATAGCACAATCTTTGGCTGCAATAGACTGCTTGCCACCACCCTAGAGTGGAAGTCACTTCAAATCCTAATGATGTAGATTCATTTTCCACTTACACTCAACAGTCCCACTGTGACCATATTCACTTATATTATTCTGCAATGTACCCTGAATAACAACATACAGTTAGGTCCATATATACTTGGACAGAGATGACATTTTTCTAATTTTGGGTATAGAAATTACCACAATGAATTTTAAACAAAACAATTCAGATGCAGTTGAAGTTCAGACTTTCAGCTTTCATTTGAGGGCATCCACATTAAAATTGGATGAAGGGTTTAGGAATTTCAGCTCCTTAACATGTGCCACCCTGTTTTTAAAGGGACCAAAAGTAATTGGACAATTGACTCCAAGGCTATTTCATGGACAGGTGTGGGCAATCCCTTCGTTATATCATTCTCATTTAAGCAGATAAAAGGCCTGGAGTTGATTTGAGGTGTGGTGCTTGCATTTGGAAGGTTTTGCTGTCAAGTAAACATGCGGTCAAAGGAGCTCTCCATGCAGGTGAAACAAGCCATCCTTAAGCTGCGAAAACAGAAAAAACCATCCGAGAAATTGCTACAATATTAGGAGTGGCAAAATCTACAGTTTGGTACATCCTGAGAAAGAAAGAAAGCACTGGTGAACTCATCAATGGAAAAAGACCTGGGGGCCCACAGAAGACAACAGTGGTGGATGGTCGCAGAATAATCTCCATGGTGAAGAGAAACCCCTTCACAAACAGCCAACCAAGTGACCAACACTCTCCAGGAGGTCAGCGTATCAATATCCAAATCTACCATAAAGAGAAGACTGCATGAAAGTAACTACAGAGGGTTCACTGCTCGGTGCAGCCACTCATAAGCATCAAGAATAAAAAGGATAGACTGGACCTTGCTAAAAAACATCTAAAAAAGCCAGCACAGTTCTGGAAGAACATTCTATGGACAGATGAAACCAAGATCAACCTCTTCCAGAATGATGGAAAGAGAAAAGTATGGCGAAGGCGTGGTACAGCTCATGATCCAAAGCATACCACATCATCTGTAAAACACGGCGGAGGCAGTGTGATGGCTTGGGCATGATGGCTGCCAGTGGCACTGGGTCACTAGTGTTTATTGATGATGTGACACAGGACAGAAGCAGCCGAATGAATTCTGAGGTATTCAGAGCCGCCATACTGTGTGCTCAGATCCAGCCAAATGCAGCCAAACTGATTGGTCGTCATTTCATACTACAGATGGACAATGACCCAAAACATAAAGCCAAAGCAACCCAGGAGTTTATTAAAGCAAAGAAGTGAAATATTCTTGAATGGCCAAGTCAGTCACCTGATCTCAACCCAATTGAGCAGCATTTCACTTGTTAAAGACTAAACTTCAGACAGAAAGGCCCACAAACAAACAGCAACTGAAAACCACCGCAGTGAAGGCCTGGCAGAGCTTCAAAAAGGAGGAAACACAGCGTCTGGTGATGGCCATGAGTTCAAGACTTCAGGCAGTCATTGCCAACAAAGGGTTTTCAACCAAGTACTAAAAATGAACATTTTATTTAAAATTATTGAATCTGTCCAATTACTTTTGGTCCCTTTAAAAACAGGGTGGCACATGTTAAGGAGCTGAAACTCCTAAACCCTTCATCCAGTTTTAATGCGGATACCCTCAAATGAAAGCTGAAAGTCTGAACTTCAATTGCATCTGAAATGTTTTGTTTAAAATTCATTGTGGTAGTGTCTATAACCAAAATTAGAAAAATGTTGTCTCTGTCCAAATATATATGGACCTAACTGTATGTCAAGGCCAAAATCACCATTGGCTTCACCACTTGCCAACTCCTGGAAGAGCTTACCCAACCTAAGATGTGTGGTCAGTAAAAAAAATGCATGGGGTCTCTGAATGGGGATGTTATCCAGTGTCTGTATGGGGGTATTATCCAGTGTCTGAATGGGGGTGTTATCCAGTGTATGCATGGGGGTGTTAAACAGTGTCTGTATGGGGGTGTTATCCAGTGTCTGTATGGGGGTGTTATCTAGTCTTTGCATGGGGGTGTTATCCAGTGTGTGTATGGGGGTGTTATCCAGTGTGTGTATGGGGGTATTATTCAGTGTGTGTATGGGGGTGTTATCTAGTCTTTGCATGGGGGTGTTATCCAGTGTCTGTATGGGGGTATTATCCAGTCTGTGTATGGGGGTGTTATCCAGTCTGTGTATGGGGGTGTTATCCAGTGACTGTATGGGGGTGTTATCCAGTGACTGTATGGGGGTGTTATCCAGTGTGTGTATGGGGGTGTTATACAGTGTCTGTATGGGGGTGTTTTCCAGTCTCTCTATTGGAGTATTATCCAGTCTCTCTATGGGGGTGTTATCCAGTCTGTGTATGGGGGTGTTATCCAGTCTGTGTATGGGGGTGTTATCCAGTGTCTGTATGGGGGTATTATCCAGTCTGTGTATGGGGGTGTTATCCAGTCTGTGTATTGGGGTGTTATCCAGTGTCTGTATGGGGGTGTTATCCAGTGACTGTATGGGGGTATTATCCAGTCTGTGTATGGGGGTGTTATCCAGTCTGTGTATGGGGGTGTTATCCAGTGACTGTATGGGGGTGTTATCCAGTGACTGTATGGGGGTGTTATCCAGTGTGTGTATGGGGGTGTTATCCAGTGACTGTATGGGGGTGTTATCCAGTGACTGTATGGGGGTGTTATCCAGTGACTGTATTGGGGTGTTATCCAGTGACTGTATGGGGGTGTTATCCAGTGTGTGTTTGGGGGTGTTATCCAGTGTCTGTATGGGGGTGTTATCCAGTGTCTGTATGGGGGTGTTATCCAGTGTCTGTATGGTGGCGTTATCCAGTGTCTGTATTGGGGTGTTATCCAGTGACTGTATGGGGGTGTTATCCAGTGTGTGTTTGGGGGTGTTATCCAGTGTCTGTATGGGGGTGTTATCCAGTGTCTGTATTGGGGTGTTATCCAGTGTCTGTATTGGGGTGTTATCCAGTGTCTGTATTGGGGTGTTATTCAGTGTCTGTATGGGGGTGTTATCCAGTGTCTGTATGGGGGTGTTATCCAGCGTGTGTTTGGGGGTGTTATCCAGTGTCTGTATGGGGGTGTTATCCAGTGTGTGTTTGGGGGTGTTATCCAGTGTCTGTATGGGGGTGTTATCCAGTGTCTGTATGGGGGTGTTATCCAGTGTCTGTATGGTGGCGTTATCCAGT
Organism: Ranitomeya imitator; assembly: GCF_032444005.1. Lineage (NCBI taxonomy): Eukaryota > Metazoa > Chordata > Amphibia > Anura > Dendrobatidae > Ranitomeya > Ranitomeya imitator. Next base: position 192,377,896 of record NC_091288.1, read on the forward strand.
GTCTGTATTGGGGTGTTATCCAGTGACTGTATGGGGGTGTTATCCAGTGTGTGTTTGGGGGTGTTATCCAGTGTCTGTATGGGGGTGTTATCCAGTGTCTGTATTGGGGTGTTATCCAGTGTCTGTATTGGGGTGTTATCCAGTGTGTGTTTGGGGGTGTTATCCAGTGACTGTATGGGGGTGTTATCCAGTGTCTGTATGGGGGTGTTATCCAGTCTCTGTATGGGGGTGTTATCCAGTGTCTGTATGGGGGTGTTATCCAGTGTCTGTATTGGGGTGTTATCCAGTGTCTGTATTGGGGTGTTATCCAGTGACTGTATGGGGGTGTTATCCAGTGTCTGTATTGGGGTGTTATCCAGTCTGTATATGGGGGTGTTATCCAGTGTCTGTATTGGGGTGTTATCCAGTCTGTATATGGGGGTGTTATCCAGTGTCTGTATTGGGGTGTTATCCAGTGTCTGTATTGGGGTGTTATCCAGTGACTGTATGGGGGTGTTATCCAGTGTCTGTATTGGGGCGTTATCCAGTGTCTGTATTGGGGCGTTATCCAGTCACTCTTTATTATTCTTTGGTGATAGGACTGAACTAGACATACAAATTCCATAATTTGGTGCAGCACTGTGTGCCCCGTATTTCCCAATAGTGCACCAGCCCCTTGGGCAGCACAGTCCACACCATTGAACACAGACCTAGCTGTCTGCCTGTCGGCCATGCCACATGTAAATGTCACTATGTGCGACATTTACTTTTACCAATTGTTCTATTGATGAGAATTATTTTCACGGCATTACAACAGATGATAAATAATATTGCTTTCCATTATGCACAGTATATCTCATTATTTAACGTTGTCCAATTGTCCTTACAACGGGGTCAGAAGCGATTAAATCATGACGATAAGTGACTGATTTCCATGTGTTTTTAGTGGGGCGTATTCAGGATTAGTCCCTAAGGTGAACTGTAAATACGGCCCTGCCTGTGAGAACAAATATAAGCCATCAAAATATTTAATATCCATTATTCCTGCTAATAGCTATAATACCTAAAGAATAGGCCAGAGAATAATTCTGCACAGAATAATATCATTGCTCATTAAGGAGAACACATCGTGTGGAGGGACATACTGAATACAGGCTGCCAAACCTCCAGAGGTCTTAGATTGTGTTTGCCTCCTTCCTACAATAAGAAAAAAATAGGTTAATCCTTTGTAAGGCATTAATAAATAGGGCGAGTAGACCTGCACAGTGCCATAATATAATATTATGTGTTGTAATATCATATTCATTTATTAATACTGCAGAGGTGAAATTGGATCATATAGCAATTCAATACGAACATGTCAGGGTAGGGTCACACATAGAGTTCGGCTACCTCCCAGCGTGTAGCTGAGGTGCACAATGACAGCGCACTTTCTTGCCTGCTCAGATCAGCAGTAATGAGCTGGTAATAGGGCATTGTCAAAATACCAAACATGCAGAGACCAACAGCGCCCCCCTAAGTGATGTCACTTGCAGGGGCGGCGCTGGTCTTTGCTCACCAAGTATTCTGTCACTGTGCACTGACAGTGCGCTTTGGTGCCAGCTCAGACTGCAGAGACCCGTGTGTCGTAACCAGTGCCTTCCCCCGTCCCACCATTCCGTAATAAAAGACACCAACAATCCTGGATGGGTTGAACAGGTCGGTCACAGTTTTATTATTTGCAAAGTAGAGAAGGGCAATTACACATCGCGACGCACTCATTGCTGAAGGCCCCGCCGACGACCGCTGGGCCAGCAAGCCGATGAGAGGTTACGAACCTTTGCCCCCCTCTACCTACTGCTGTGACGTATATAAAAGAACGTCAGAAATCTTTTTTTTTTTAAATTTAAAAATTCAAAACATTTTAACAGTAATTGCACAGTACATTTACCAGTTTATAAGGGAGGGAGGGTGGGACAACAGCTTCCAAGGGTCAGCCGGGGGGAAAGAGGGAGAACCTGGCCCGGTCACTAGAATTTAACCCCAGAGGGTATGGCCTGACTCACCTCTTCTCCCCGGTTGGTCCGCTGGGCGTCCCAATAATGACATCACCTGGGGAGGTAGTGGGAGGGGGGAATTGGGCACTGCACTGATTTCCCCTCTAGCTATCCCTTAGGGGCTCTGCAGTCAGAGGCACGCACCTTATACAGTACCGTGCCTACCAGACTGCAGAGACCCGTGTGTCGTAACCAGTGCCTTCCCCCGTCCCACCATTCCGTAATAAAAGACACCAACAATCCTGGATGGGTTGAACAGGTCGGTCACAGTTTTATTATTTGCAAAGTAGAGAAGGGCAATTACACATCGCGACGCACTCATTGCTGAAGGCCCCAGCCGACGACCGCTGGGCCAGCAAGCCGATGAGAGGTTACGAACCTTTGCCCCCCTCTACCTACCGCCACGGAGGATCCTGTGTATGACCTACACAGGACTCCGACCCCCACACAGCAGCATTAGAGCCTGTTCAACACCATCCCGCAAACCCTCCAAAAATATGTCGAGCCCAATGTCCGTGAGGTGGATGCCATCCGGTCTCAGCAAAGCAAAATTGTTCCCTTCTAACTCTTGGTGTCGAACCACAATGCCGTACTTTTCTCTCACAAACTTCGACATCTTTGTGTTAATCCTTTTTCTTGCGTTTTCGATGGCTTTTACGTCCTTAGCTCTGTGCCAGACTGCTCGAGGTATTATCTCGGACCACACCACCACCATATCTGGTAATAAACAAACAAACCGATCGATGTCTGTTGACATTACTGTGTACAGCTCAGCCCCTTTCCGCTTGCCCAAATCATTGCCTCCGGCATGTAGCACCAGAAGCCCCTTGGCCTTCTTAGCGATGTCGACCAACTCCGGGAAGATCTGACGCCACCGAAGCCCTCTGATGCCTCTCCAGTTGACTTCCAAATTCGGGAAGCCAAAATTGGTTCCACCCGTCCTGAGTTTGGCCCTTTTGCATGCCCAGTAGACAAAAGAATGCCCCACTACCCAGACTGTGGGCCTACATCTGCCTGTAATAGACAAAAGTGTTAAAGCAGGTCTGGTCTTATGTATCTTGCAAAGCATGCGGATTTCCAGCGGCCCATGCTCTGCACCTCGACTTCCGATACCCCCGCTCTAGCTGCTTCGGTAGCCTTCCCTATTCGGAAGGAATGTGTTCCATATTCCTTTGGAGCCACGCCGACTGCCTCTAGGCACTGTCTAAAAATCGCTTGAAATTGATATTTAGTAAGAGGGGACCCGTCGGTGTGTGAAAGAAGGAATCTACCCGAATGTCTTACTAGCGCATAGTTTTTAATTATTTTTACGGGGCATATAGGGGCGTCTGATGCCTTGACCAATACCCATGTCCCCCTCCCGGTGGGGTCGCACTTGGATCTCCGTACTCTAATGCGCAGAGCTTCGCTGCATATGACGAGGTCTTCATTGATTAAGCCGCCTATTGATGCCGTTTTTGACTGCGGCACTAATTCGCTGATGCGAAGTGCCCCGAAGAAGGCGATTGCGAACGCTGCAGATATCAGCGTTGCCTCGTATTGTGATTTGCACACCAATGAAGAAATTGCAATTATGTCGGCTAATAGCCTTAAGGAAACTGGGCGACGGCATTCCTGACTAGGTTGCAGCCTTTTCCAGCCTTTAACGGCTTGTTTGATGAAAAAATATTTGGTTACGTCCACCCACCCCAGCAGCTGAAAGTAGAAGGCTATTCCCGACAGATGACGCTGCGCTAATGTCCCTGACGCACCTCTACGCCTGAGCTTTTCTAAGAGTTCTACTAAGACGTCGCATCTCGCCCGGTCGCAGCTATCGACTGATCTTCCTTGAGTTAGCGAGCACCACTCCTCCCACGCCTTACCGTAAACCTGCCAAGTCGCCGGTGTCACCGAAGCGCGGATCAAGGGCATCAGTGATTGGCCACCATGTCCAAGAGGGAAGGAGGACACCGCAGGCCCGACGTTCGCGCCCTGGGGAGGAAGAGTTTGAATGCCTGCCAATCGGAAGATAACAAAGAGTTAACAATTTTATCATCGACAGTCGCCGTAAATCTGGCCCGGCACCGGATGTTGTGCTTCAGGCATAATAGTGCTAGGCGGCGCAATAGCGCGAGTGCTGGCAGAGAAGAAGAGGACATGCTGTTCAGGGCTTTTGCTGTTCTCAGCTGTTTTGTTGTAAATCTGATGTTCGTATTTTCCAATTGAGCACCCCATAGCTCGACTGATGTTACTATTGCCAAAATTTCCACCAGTGCTGGGTCACGGCCCCATGCGGCCGTGGTCCATAGTTCAGGCCATTGGCCTTTGCACCACTGGTTTTTGTATATCGCCGCGAAACCATCAGTAATATTTCCACCAACCATCAAGTCTAAATCTTTGCTTGGCGTCTCCTGCGCCATAACGCATGTATGCCCATTGTAGGACTCTAGGAATGTCCTCCAGACGAGCAAGTCTGCCTTCAGGGAGCGGTTTAGTCTAATTCTGTGGCTCGGCTGGGCTATGCCCTTGGTTGCTAGTGATAGCCGGCGTGAAAAAGCTCTGCCCGCAGGCATTACACGACAGGCAAATTTGAGCAATCCTAGCAGGGACTGCAACTGCTGCAGGGTGACTTTTTTTGCTTCGTAGCAATTTTTAACCATTTCCAGAGTTTTTTGCAGTTTATCAGCTGGTAGTCGAAACACCATTGCATTGGTGTCTATTTCAATACCGAGAAAAGGTAAAACGTTACAAGGGCCGACTGTTTTTTCCGGTGAGAGTGGCACTCCAAATTTCCCAGCTAAAAACGTAAACTTTTGGAGAAGAAAGGAGCAGAGTCTGGAGTCCCCGGGACCAACGAACAAAAAATCGTCGAGGTAGTGAATCGTTGAGTTGCTACCGGTTTCGTATCGTAATACCCAGTCTAGGAACGTGCTGAAAAGCTCGAAGTAATGACAGGAAATGGAGCAGCCCATTGGTAGGCACATATCAAAGTAAAATAGCCTGTCCACCTCACAGCCTAATAGATGAAAACATTCCGGGTGAACGGGCAAAAGGCGGAAGGCTGACTCTATGTCGGATTTTGCCAGCAGGGCACCGGGCCCAGCTGCGCGCACGAGCTCGACGGCCCTGTCAAAAGAAGAGTAGGTTACGGACGAGTCTTCCGCGGGTATCGCGTCGTTAACCGATGTGCCTTTTGGGTAGGAAAGGTGATGTATTAGCCGATATTTTCCTGTCTCTTTTTTGGGAACGATACCTAGTGGCGAGATCCTGAGATTCTTGAATGGCAACGATCTAACAGGTCCTGCCATCCTGCCCAGTTCAACTTCTTTTTGGATTTTTTGCTGTAAAATATCAGGGAATTCGCGTGCCGATTTAAAATTATTTGCAGTAGTCGGCGAGGGGCTGGGTTTGAAAGGGATATAAAAACCGTGTTTAAAACCGAAATATAGTTGTTCCGCCGCTTCTTTATTGGGATAGAGGCTTAGCCATGGGCCCATTGCGGTTATGTTCACTGGGGTTACACCTCGCAGGTGCTCTGTTTGCTTGGCGGGTACACCTGGATGCAGGGTGTCCACCTCCGCAGGAGGAGCATTCATGTCTATATTTACAGGACCCTTGGAACCGGCAGTATCCATCGTTAAACAGCAAGCAGGCCCCAGGTCCGCGTGCGACCACTGTATTCTGGCCTGCTGCTGTTGAGTGATAAGTGGCCGCTGCTGAAAAGGGGGGGTGTTTTTGGGACAGCATCATTCGTAACCATACGTCCGTCGCTTTCACCCCCCAGCCCAAGTCTGGTTGCATAGCCAACCATCTGCGGAACTCCTCGTCGTACCGTTTCCATGCAGATCCGCTGTGAGACTTATATGAATTATAAATTAGATCTTGATAAATAAATAATTCGGAACAACGTTCTGGGTGCTTTTGGCCCATGATGCAGCCGAGAACCGCGAAGGCCTGAAGCCAGTTATTCATCGTTTGAGCTATTTTCGGTTTGCTCCTATCTTGCAACCGCTCGCCTATCCTCCTTTCCTTATCAACGGACTGTTGGTCGGCCGATAACAGTGACCATATATCTACGTATCCATTATCCCAAAATTTTTGCCTTGTCTCTAAATCAACGTGCGCTCCTAGCGGGCTTACTCCGCAGAAAAATGCATCCTTGTGCAGACTAGCTGCTTGGGTGGTGCTAGTGTCAGTTGGTACGCCTGGGCGTGTCAACTGCTGAACTAGGGTCTTAATAGCGGCTGCCAGCTCGCTTTCTCCCGCATTTTGTATTGTAGAGTGCTCACCAACATCAAAGAACTCACCGCTGTCAGATGCAGGCCGAGTGTCTCCGGACGGAGGTACTCTGGCTCCTGCCGTGGCGCTGTCCTGGTGCTGGCCGCCCGCCCGGGAGGTTGAAGATGGCAGGCCAGCGGCCAGCGCCGTGGCACGGGGATGTATTCTGCTGCATTGTGTCTGGTGCCGAGCGTCCCCTGGAGCGGGAGGTGCTCCGGCTTCTATTGTTTTGCTGGTTCGGTGCTGGCTGGTGGACCGGGGAGGTACGTATGGCGTGTCTCCCTGTGCGTCAGCCCAGGACAGAGCACGTGACGGATGAGATCTGTCGTGTGCTCGAGGATGAGAGGCTATTGGGGCTCCGATCTCTGCCTGGTCCGTAACGGGGGGTGTCAGTGTCTGTTCCCACCGGGTACCCGCTCTGGGTGTCCAGTGAGACCGCCGTCTTTCAGCATGTGACCGGTACCGCCCGTTGTAACTCCCCGATGTGTCTGAACCGGTTGTGGATGGCGAGCGCCATCTGGAGGAGCGGGATCTATGGTGGCTCCTGCGGCTCCTGTGTGAGCGGTGTCGGCGTCTGGAGTGGGAATGCCGACAGCTAGAGGGACAGCGGGAACGGTGGTGGGAGTCTACTGATGAGGGTGAGGACGATCTGCGGCATCTATGCCTGTGATCGCCCTGTCTAGGGGTTGTGTTAGGTGCATTTACCTCGGGAGTAGGGGGGGCGTTATCTTGTCCATGGGGCGTGAGTGACGGTGCAGGGGGTAGGGCCGGGGAAGGTGCGGATACTATTAGGCTGGCACCGCAGGGTGAGCGCAAAAGGGCGGGGACTGATAGGAAACTGTCTGCGATTTGCGTTTGGGAGCATGGGGGTGTTGGCGGCGCGTAATTTATTGCAGCTGTGTTAGTGTTTGGTGCGACTGTATGTGTGTTTGGTGCATACATTCCTGGCCGCGGAGCGTGCTGGCTGGTCTTGATAGACCAGTCATCACACTCCGCGGCCGTGTTCGTGGCTCTGGCCCCCGACTGCCTGCCCCCCCGCACAGGCAACGCCGATGTGCCTGCTGGGGGAGCATGGCGGGCCAGGAGTGGGCTGGCCAGAGGCCCACGGTGCTGCAGTCCTGTTCTGGCAGGGGCCGGTCCAGCGCTCCGTGGTGGGTACTGGCACGGGGGGCTAGTGAGCGCTGTCTGTGAGGCGCCCCCCCGACCGATTTGGCGGGTTGGGGCCCCACAGACTAAAGCTGCGCTGCTGCTGCCTCCCGGGGAGTAAGTGGGCATCAGGGAGGGGAGACTCCCTGACGCTGCAGGGGACTCGTGGTGTGCCTGGGCTGGCTGCCCCCGCTGCCCCCCGGTCCTCTTGAGCGGCTGGCGCGCCGCCGAGGACACCGAGGCAGCGGGCGATCCCCTGCCTGCCTCCGCAGCACTGAATATCTGCCGGGAGGAAGTGGGGCCAGAAGTGGGAGTGTCCCACAGGGCCCGCACTGCACTCTGGGAGGCAGGGCGGCCTGTGTGAGAGGGGGAGGCTGCCACTATGTGCGCCGGGCCCTGGGCCTTAGATTGGGGACCGGAAGTGACCGGGGCCCGGGCGCACTTGTAGTTAGGAGCGGGCGCTTGGCACCGGCGGGCAGCGGAGCCCGATGTAAACGTCGCGACGCCCGCCGCGCCCCCCGGAGCCACACGTGGGGCAGAAGCATGGCGGCTAGTCAGCGCCGGCTCTGTTCCAACATGCAGGCGCTCGGGAGGATGGGAGGAACGCCCCGAGCGTCTACCTGGCGTCGCAGCTGCACCATGATCAGCGGGAGCGCCGGGAGGTGAGAGAGGAGGCCCAGGGTGACCGAGGTCTGCGGTGGACGGGGCCAACACTAAGGGCAGGTGAGTGGGGGTTAGCTGCGCTGGGGAGACAGGAGAGAACGAGGCCCCAGGGGAGGATGTTGCAGGGACAGAGCCCTGGGGGATGCCGGGGAGGCTAATGGATGAGGAGGGGGCACAGGAAGGTGAGCACCCAGGCCAGAATTAGGGGATCGCGACCATTGCTCACCTTCCTGTGCAGCTCCTTGCTGTAGGGCCTCGGTCGCAGGGGCAGCCATGGAGGTCAGGAGATCAGGGACACAACAGCTTCCAAGGGTCAGCCGGGGGGAAAGAGGGAGAACCTGGCCCGGTCACTAGAATTTAACCCCAGAGGGTGTGGCCTGACTCACCTCTTCTCCCCGGTTGGTCCGCTGGGCGTCCCAATCATGACCTCACCTGGGGAGGTAGTGGGAGGGGGGAATTGGGCACTGCACTGATTTCCCCCTAGCTATCCCTTAGGGGCTCTGCAGTCAGAGGCACGCACCTTATACAGTACCGTGCCTACCATTATTGCTGATCTGATCCATTGCAAGAGCGCGCTGTCATTGCGCACATTGCTCAGGGACTAGCCCTGCTCCTGAAACTATTGTCACTGATGATGCTTTGTTTCAGGAATGGGGCAAGAATTGCATCAGTGATCGCAACCTGATAACGCTTTGAGTATCCAAGCTTGTACGGAGATTCTCAAACAAAGTGTCATCTAAAAGGAAGAAGGAAAAAAAACACAAAAGCAGTTAGCTAGTGTATTTAGGGAAGGATAGGGATTTTTTAATTCAGGTACATTGGAAAATAGACTAGATAATGCCATTTAATAGTTAGGGACTTAGGATGAAAATGGTTTTGGATTTCAGACCACCCCTTTAATATTAGATTGCCGATGGTCCAAAACCCAGCATAAACAGTGATCACTTTTTATAAGCTACAGCGGCTTACCAGTATAAACATATTGAAAAGAGTTGTCTGGTCACAAAATACTGATTACCTATCCCTAGGACCGGTCAATAATATCAGATTGGTAGGTGTCCGACACCTGCCACTTCCACTAATCAGCTGCAATGTGCATCTTGTCACGATATATATAGCGACCTTGTGGGGGGGTCGGTAGCGGACGGCACAGCAAACACACAACAGGATGGAAAAGGGGGAGGAAGGCCCTATCAATAGGGAAATGAAGGAATGGTCACCTCCTGCTCAAATCTTAGCCTGACCCTGCACTTCCCTAATGCCCTAAGCAGGTCCTTCCCCCCGCCGCCATCAGGAACCTCATCCCTTGCTGTCACCTAGCACTGCCCTGGCTGGCAAGGAGCCCTGTCCTCACCACTGCAGATGGTAACACACAGGGGACAGTGACAAACACGAAAGGGATGAGGAGAAAACACCACATTTATCTTCCAGACTCTGATGCCAAGCTCCATACCACAAATGACAAAGAAGCCAGGCTACACTCGCCAGAAACTGCAGACAGCTACTACTGCAAGGCTGGTCTCCATAGATAAACTCTATCACCAACAGTCAACTGATGCATCAGGTGACCATTTAAAGCAGGGGTGTCAAACTGCATTCCTCGAGGGCCGCAAACCATGCGTGTTTTCAAGATTTCCTTAGCATTGCACAAGGTGCTGCAATCATTATGTGTGTAGGTGATTAAATTATCACCTGTGCAGTACAAAGAAATCCTGAAAACATGACCTGTTTGCAGCCCTCGAGGAATGCAGTTTGACACCCCTGATTTAAAGGATGGTGGGAGTGGTCACCACCCACATCAGCTGACCCAACAGCACTGCAGTTACACCAGATTGCCAGCGGTGGGCATGAAACTGACTTTAACCCCCGATGGTCCTGAAAGGAAAAAGCAACATTTAAAACAGAGAGGAACAAGAGCTGCCACAAATCCAAAAATGCATCGTGATACGTCTACATTCAATGCGTAGCAGTCACTGCCAGGTAATGCAGAACAGCGGCAATTCAGAAGGAGTGGCTGCTACAAATTAAATGGAGCTGCACTTTGCAGCTGATTGGTGGGGATGACAATTGTCAGACCCCCACTGATCTGATATTATTGACCTGTCCTGGGAAAAGATTATTATTTTCTAACCGGACAACTGTTTTAATAATGTCAAGAAGTAAACTCTTCTTAAATGCCCAAGCAAACCTTGCATAGTCTCCCAAAAGCAAAGCGAGTTTGGGAACAAAGTTTTAAAGGGGTTGTCTCATGAACAAAATTCATTTTAATCAACACATCTTGGAATCATAATAATTTCCACAATTGTATGTGTTTAAATAAAATGTTCCTGTGCTGAGATAATTATATAAATGTGTCCCTGCTGTGTACTGTGTAATGGCCGTGTCTGACCCTGCAGGAACATGGTCTGATCATACTACAGCTCCTGAGCAGGGGAGGAAGCAAAAAAAAGTATACAGGCATTACAGCACAGGAAATACGGTAACTCTTTTTTTTATTAGGTAACACTTTTTTTAAAGAGAAATGCTTCATCTCAAATACAAAATCAGGTATGATCCCATGCTGTGCTATCTGTTTACTCTCCTTTGCTTCCTCCCCTGCCCAGGAGCTGTGCTATGATTAGACCATGTTCCTGTACGGTCAGACACAGCCATTACACAGAACACAGCAGGGGCACATTTATAAGATTATCTCAGCACAGGAACATTTTCCTGATCCCAATATATCACAAAGATTTTATAATACTCCATCTCTTTTAGACCTAATATTTGTATAGTTTCTCAATGCATTGGCAGGACATTGAACCTAAAAATGAATTTTTAACCAGGTAGTTCTCCGTAACTGATTAATTATCCCACTCCTAATAAATATTCTGAGCGCAGCAGAAAAAATAGTGAAGCAACCCTTTATATGTCAGGCAGGACTTTCAAACAAAGAAAAAGAACTACACTGGTCAACTAAGTCCAAACTATTCCTTTGGCCTTTTAGAGCTTGCTTCACCCGTAAAAAAAAACTATGATATGGGGCTTAAAGAGTAGTTGTTGTTTTTTTGTATTTCATAAATCAATAGAACACATGAAAATAAGAAACTTTGTAACATATCTTCTTCGAAAATTCAGATTATTTCTAGTTCTATAGTGGAACTAAGTAAAAGAGTCCAAAAAGTAGAATAAAAAAAAAATATATATATATATATATATATATATATATATATATATATATATATATATATATATATATATATATATATATATATATATATATATAATATCAAAAAAAGAAAAGCAGCACAAAAAATAATGGAAAAGGTGGACTTTATTGCCTGAGCAGGCGTGGCGACGTTTCGGATATGAGAATCCTTTTTCAAGCAGTGAACAAGTGAGTGAAACCTCTCTTTATACAAATCCTGAGCATATCCAATCAGTACATTCATTACATTCAATAACATAGATGCTGGATAGGTGTAACTGTTAATATTTCAACATTCAGTGCAAACTGTGACCTGTGTTTCAGTTATAAAAATTCATTATCTATACATACAGTGCATTACACATCCTGTGCATAATCCTAAAACATTGCTCAATGAGCAATTAACAATTATAAAATCCAGGTGCTCCAATCCCCCGAATCATGGTAATAATACACTTACAGCGTTGTATACATGCGTGCCCCTGTCTTCGGCGTCCTAGCGCACTTACTGCGCATGTCTGTGACATCACAGCCAGTGTAACCACAATGCACAGGCACGCAACTGCGCAGTATCGCAAAGCAGACAGCGGCGCCATTTTATTTAAGGGAAAAATCGCTATATGAAGCGGCGAATCTCTTATTAGCACAATGTTAATAAAAAAGGGGTAAGATATGTCTAATTTACATCACCTCGTTCTCATCATCCTAATTGACCAAGAAAATAATAAAATAAATAAAAATCAAACAAGTTATCATCTAATAGCAATATAGAGCAGTTCCATATTATGCTGGGGATGAATCAAGTTGTGCCTTCAGCAGGATTTAAAGGGCCAGAGCATAAGCCCATAACAGTCATAAGGGCCCTTTTCTTTTTTTGATATTATTGCTGGAGGCCATTTGGACTGCTGGTTGGGAGAGCTTTGCACACTATTGAGGTAGTATTGGATGCTGTTCCTGTTTTTTCTATATATATATATATATATATATATATATACTAGATTGTGGCCCGATTCTAACGCATCGGGTATTCTAGAATATGCATGTCCCCGTAGTATATGGACAATGATGATTCCAGAATTCGCGGCAGACTGTGCCCGTCACTGATTGGTCGAGACAACCTTTATGACATCATCATCGCCATGGCAACCATTATGCCATCTACGTCGATACTGTGCCCGTCGCTGATTGGTCGAGGCGAATTCGCGGCAGACTGTGCTCGTCGCTGATTGGTCGAGGCAACCTTTATGACATCATCGTCGCCATGCTGTGCCCGTCGCTGATTGGTCGAGGCCTGGCGGCCTCGACCAATCAGAGGCGCGGGATTTCCAGGACAGACAGACAGACAGAAAAACCCTTAGACAGGTGGCCTAGACCAGCCCACTAGAGGTAGTAAAAAAAAGAAAAATCAGAAGGCATGAACCATCACAACGAAATCTTTGGTCATTTTAAAAACAGGTTTTAAGTAAAAACAAAAATAAACAAAAATAATATGCTTGGGGTAAACAAAAAATTACTCTGACCATTTGAGCTTACACTCTACAGGAGAGAACGAGAGGCAGAACCCTGGTGACCATAAAAGCCTAAACTCTACAGGTGAGAGAGAAAGAGGGCCCCTGTGATCATAAAAACTTACACTGTACAGGAGAAAGTAGGGACCCCGCTAATCATAAGAGCTTACACTCTGCAGGAGACAGAAAGGACCTCACTGACCATAAGAGCTTACACTCTACAGGAGAGAGAGAGAGAGAGAGGATCCCACTGACCATAAGAGCTTACACTCTACAGGAGACAGAAAGAGAAGGAGAACCCTGGTGACCATAAAAGCTTAAACTCTACAGGTGAGAGAGAAAGAGGGCCCCTATAATAATAAAAGCTTACACTCTACAGGAGAGTGAGGCCTCACTAACCATAAGAGCTTACACTCTACAGGAGAGAGAGAGGATCCCACTGATCATAAGAGCTTACACTCTACAGGAGAGAAAGAGGACCCCACTGACCATAAGAGCTTACACTCTACAGGAGAGAGAGAGGACCCCACTGACCATAAGAGCTTACACTCTACAGGAGAGAGGACCCCACTGACCATAAGAGCTTACACTCTACAGAAGAGAGAGAGGATCCCACTGATCATAAGAGCTTACACTCTACAGGAGAGAAAGAGGACCCCACTGACCATAACAGCTTACACTCTACAGGAGAGAGGACCCCACTGACCATAAGAGCTTACACTCTACAGAAGAGAGAGGATCCCACTGACCATAAGAGCTTACACTCTACAGGAGAGAGAGAGGACCCCACTGACCATAAGAACTTACACTTTACAGGTGTGAGAGGACTGTGCTAACTATAAGAGCTTATACTCTGCAGGAGAGAGACTTACCCGGTGACTGGAGATGGAAAATGATTTGTCACGCAAACTTTGCTCCTCTGAGAACCACTGATGACCCAAGTACTGATCACCACTGTATGATAATCTTCTAGATCTTGTAGCTGCAGCGCATTATGGAGAGGCCTGAGAGGCCACACAAAAACATATTTGCCTCTTCTCTGATGCTTCAGCAGTGTGGGAAATGGTGCAAGTTTATTAGTTATTTTGCGAGAAGTAGATAGAATCTCAAAATGTTCAAATTTACATGATACCGCAAATTTCAGGAAATTCAACTCAAACTCGATTTTCCACGAATTGATTCGCTCATCTATTTTTGTGACCTCTGGGGACTGGATGGTGTAATGCATGGAGACCCTTTGGTCTGGTTTCTTTGCCTTGGGTACACTTTTTTTTTGGTGTATTTAGTGCTATTTTTAGAATATCTTTAATTTCTTTAGTATTTATCTGTTTGTGTACTGCTTTCTTTTTACTTTATATTAATATTGATTAACTAATAATATATTTTATGCTGTTTAGTATATACATCAATACTATAAATTAATATGCAATAATAAAGTAATCCCACCTGATGTGTACAGCTGTAAGGAGGAGAGCCAAACTTGCGGTTTCTCTTGCGTGTCTGGGCCGGAACTGTTGTGACTGTCACCAGCATTTCAGGTGGAAGAGATTTTGGACCGGAGCAGTACAGGACACCTGACTGATGGGGGCGGGTCCGACATAGAAAGCAGTCTGAGCGGGAAGACGGGACTCTTGACGGGAACGAGCCTGTGAGCAGTGAGACGGTTGACTCCCTCTCGATGGACCCACGCCAGCTAGCTGTGCCTGTATCCCCGGCTGGCGATACTGCCAACACATACTACCCCCAGCCCAGTGAGACATCCACACCGGGTAGTGGCCAGGATAGAGTGCATACCTTGGCTCCGCTCACCACTGCGGAAGCACTGTTTAGTCCCATCCTTGCGGTGCCTGCTAAAGACTATCCAGTGCCTGTGGCTGTGTCCGCTGGACTGTGTGCTTCTACTGCGGCCTTGTCTACTGAAGTTTCAGTTTTTTCCACTGTGCCGCTGACCAATATCTCTACCCCACCGTGTGCCTGGATCAGGAGATCATGCGCCGAAGGACCCAGAGGATTTGTCATCACCAGGAGACAGTTCTTCGCCCTTCTGCGGGACTGGATCAGAGACATCTCGCGCCGCCTGCGGCGCCACCGAGGGATCTTCCAGCCCCCTTCCTCCAGCGCACAGAGACTGATAAGTTTACCTGTCACTTTCTTCTGCATTTGACTTTCCCCCATCCTCAAGTTCACATCCTTTACCCCCCTGCTTGTACCATTAGAGTTTTACATATATATATATAACCCTTGCTCTGCCTCCTGTGTGTCACTGCATCCTACGCTCCTGCTAGCATTCTACACAGCCATATGAATGTGTCCAGCAGTGATATAAATATGGTAATAATAATACGCAGTAATATGAGCAATAATAGTACATACCATACACAATAACAACTTGAGCAATAGAGATGGGCAAACTCAAACTGAAATGTTCACTGTACGTACCAGACAGTCAGTGTTCGTTCCTGACGCTGAACACGGACTTTCTGGTGAAGTCCGATGAAGTGTTCGGGGTAAGTCCATGGTGGCACGGGGGAGAAAGAGATTTTTTTTTCTTAGCAGTTTGGTCGGTTATCCATTATGTTCAATGGGGTTCTGGTTCTGGTATAAATTCGGGTATTGTTCTGGTACCTGAACAGAGCTTTCCAAAAAGTATGGGTCAAGTACCAGAACCAGAACTTGCACCGGTTCGCTCATCCTTAATGAGCATTGATGCTGCACCATATACAAACGCAATTCCCCAAAAATGGTAAATTAATACAAAAGTCATAATAGAGAGGGAAACTAACCCCTTTATGTAAAACAACAAATGTAATAGTAGGAAATGCATAACAAAATCAAATCTAGTGAGTGTAAAAAATAAGCAATAGTATTTTGCCATGCGATTAAAAATATTTTATAATAATAAATTTGAAATAAATTTTATTCTCATCAAGACCTCCCTTGTTTGAATTCACTTTTGGGGCATATGAACATCAAGGATGAGAGTCCCCTTCTATGAGTTAAAGTGGAGGGCAGCAAAATAAGAGCAGATCTCGCTCTGTTGGACCCAGTCTGTTCGTGTATCGTGCACTACACCTACTAAATACTGATACAGTTCATAGATAACACAATCTGCTAGCAGAAATGGCTTTCATCCAGTGTTTCATAGCACATCGCCCTTTTGCCTTCTGCACAGTGTTTTACATAGTAGATCACCTATCCCCTGCTTTAGGCACAATACAATAATGTCATTTATACATTGACATCAGAATAAAAAAAAACTTTTATTCAATATGACATATTTCGTGTTTAATTCTAATAATGGGACAAAATAAAGAGAAGCTTCACTACAGACCTTCCTGGACTATTCCCACAACAGTGGTAAAGTTTAGCTTTTCATTAGAGATGAGCAAATCGATGAGTGGAGGATCAAGTTTAAGTTGAATTTCCTAAAATTTGCTACTTCAAACCAATTCAATTTTTTAAACAAATTTGATTTGTGCTTCCCTGGCATCATTTCCCTCATAGCTGTAGCTTCAGAGAGTGGCCTAATGGCAATTTGCATTGCCGCACAAGCCTTAACCCTGCTGTTTAACCTTGCTGTTTTGTTCGCATTTACTACACACTTGTAGTGTTCCGGGTCACTATGACCCGGCTTATTAAACCTTGATTTTAGACACTCTAACTCCATTTTTTTATATACTTTTTGCTTACTAGACTGTTTGTGAACATGTTTGGTAGTAAAAAAAAAAAGAAAAATGAACTAGAAATCTTTTTTTTTGTTTTTATTCTGAAAAAACAGATCAATGAGCAAAACGAAAATAGAAAACTGCACATATTTTGTAAAAAAAAAACAACAAAACAATCAAATCAAACATTTTGTGATAAAAAAATTAAAGATAATAAACATTACAATGTGAATATATTTACATGATCATATAAATTTACGGATTCTTGCATGAAAAACAATACACATGATTTTTGCATAGAAATGTTTTACAGCCAGAACATGTTATACTCGTCTTGTTGTCACAAGTAGAAGGGCAATAGCTGCATCTTTTTCTATTGATGCCGGAAGAGGCCATGGGGGTAGAAGCGTAGAGCAGAGGTATGTACACAGCGGCTCTCCAAAGAAACTGAAAGGTAACATGTCTGGGCTAGCATATGTGTACTGATAAGAGCAGAGAAGATAAGAACCCTTCTGAAAACAAGCAGATAAGCCAGGAAGACAGACTTACTTAGCAAAAAAAAATTATTTGCAAGACTTTACAGCTCAGCTTTGCAAAAAAAAACGTCTTAGACAGCGCGTTCTGAGCAGTCCGTTCTGCGCATAATATACACGTGTAGTGCACACCTAGTGATCTCTCCGGATGCACTCTACATTTTAGAATAGACTGCGCACCAAAAATAATCAATATAAAGCCATTTTTATGGTGCGCAGATCTCAATGCATACCCCCGGTAGAGCGCGTGTACGACCCCATTGAAATAATTTAGGAAATAAATCAATTGATATACAATAGTAGATGCAATAAATAGACCCAACTGAGGTTATAACTCCTTTATTTCACTGAAAATATGGCCTCACAGCTGTAAAAAACGATGTCGGGTCACTATGACCCGAACACAACAAGTGTAACTTTTTGCGTGTAGCAAAAAGTAAACGAAAAAAAAAAAATACTCATAGGTAGGTCCCCCCAAATGAGGAAAAGTCAAGGAGTCTCAAGTTTTATAGACTTACAGAAAAAAATCTACAGGGCCGCAAAAAGTCTGTTCGGGTCACTATGACCCGAACACAACAGCAGGGTTAAAACAATGCCCTGAACTATGACATATAGTGGATTATCATATCTTGAACTGTGAGGGTGTGGACTGTCTTACCCCATCCCTATTCTGAAGATGACCGCCGTATGCTTATGTGTAATGTGAACAGTGTTACGTGACTTATGCATTAATTTGTATGTGTATAATCCCTATGTCATATGTTATGGTAATGTGTTGAATTGTGGGGAAAATGTCTAAACCCAATGATAGTGTATAAGGATAAATGTTTTATAGATAAACAGAAGCAAGGATTATTAGTAATATACAATAGGAGAAATGAAATAGATAAGAAATGGATAATGTTAGGTACAGGCCCTCAGATGGGAGGGGAATAGTGTTAATATAAGAGATGTACTTCCTGGTTATGGGTGGTTAGGAGTAGTGGAAGGTTTAAGCAAGTTCAGCGAAGAGATAAAGTGTAGTGGGCTGCTAGGGCCAACATGGGCCTATCACTCGGGGCAGTGCATTGCCGTACAACTCCTCCATGTGGAAACAGGAACACATGGGCTACTTGCACAGTGAACAAGTCTGTAGGAACATGTTCACACACCACCAAGAAACTTGAAGACACAAATGAGCATAGTAGAACCAAAAACACTCAGTTTCAAAAAATCACAGTAATCTGCAAGTGCTAGTAAAAAGATGTAAAAAAAACAGGGTATTTGGTTGATACTAGAGTTGAGCGACCTTGACCTTTTTAGAGTCGAGCCGGGTTTCGCGAAACCCGACTATCTCAAAAGTCGGGTCGAGTGAAATCGGCCGATTATGACGTAAAGTCGGGATCGACCGAAACACGAAACCCAATGCAAGTCAATGGGGCAGCATAGTCGGCAGTGAGTGGGGGCCAGGAAAACACCTAGAGTGCCCATTTTAATGTCAAAACCATCCATTCTTCTTAATGAAGCTTGTCAAGCGTAATTTACCTTATAATAATTGGAAGGCATTTGAAATTGGGGTTCATTTGGCTAAAGTTGTGGTGGGTAGGGCTGGTTCAAGTAATTAGTGGGCCCAGGAAATCTGGACCACGTCACGGCAGTGGAGCAGGGAGAGGTAAGTATTTCAACTTTGCAAGTGCTGTGAACCTGAGCAAGCAGGGGGGGCCCACTCGTTGGCATTGGCACTGGCACAGGGCCCCTCAAAGTACAGCGGTGTGTTTGCACGGCGGGGGCGCCTCCCACCGGCAGCAACACTTTTGCGTACCATGAGAGGCCCTGTGCCAGTGACGTCGCCAACTAGTATTCCTCCCCCCACCTGATGAAGGAACCTGCACTTTCATCTGCACCTTCCTGTTTGTCCCCGTGTAAGGTGGTATGGTATGCGGGAAGGGGGACCTGACTTTCAGCAGGGTCACAATCTTGCAGTGTAGTGTGCACGGGAAATGTTGCGTTATGGGTCAATGTACCAGCAGACTCATCTATCACTGGCTGGGCAATGGGCAGGATGAGGAGGAAACACAGATATAGGCCCAAAGAATAAAGTGGGCTAAATGCAGTTCAAAATTGGTAACACAGGACTAATCAGGGGGCATTGCAGTGGAGGACAACTGGAATGAGAGGCTGACACAGAGAGTAGGCCCAAATCAGTAAGTAGTCGAAATGCAGTTCAAAATTGGCAACAGTAGTAAACAGGCGGCACAGCTTTGTTCAGTGGAGGAGAACAGCAAGGAGTGGCAGACACCGATAGTAGGCCCCAACCCAACTAGTAGGCCAAATGCAGTCTGACATTAACAACTACTTAACGAGCGCCTGAAAACGGAATTTCAGGACAGGAAACCAGGAGAACAGCAAGGAGCGGCAGACACCGATAGTAGGCCCCAAACCAACTAGTACGCCAAATGCAGTTGTTCCGTTTAACCACAATTTAATGAGAGCCTGAAGATAGAAGTTCAGGAAAGGCAACCTGGAGAACACCTTGGAGTGGAACACACCATCTCTCTACACCCCATACCCAATTTGTAGGTCTAATGCAGCGTAGTTTCCAACAACTACTAAACGAGAGCATGATGATCGAAGCATTGGCGAGGAAACCTGGGGAACACCTTGGAGTGGAACACACCATCTCTCTACACCCCATACCCAATTTGTAGGCCTAATGCAGCGTAGTTTCCAACAACTACTAAACGAGAGCATGATGATCGAAGCATTGGCGAGGAAACCTGGGGAACACCTTGGAGTGGAACACACCATCTCTCTACAGTGGAACACACCATCTCTCTACACCCCATACCCAATTTGTAGGCCTAATGCAGCGTAGTTTCCAACAACTACTAAACGAGAGCCGGAAGATCGAAGCTCAGGAAAGGCAACCTGGAGAACACCCATCTCTCTACACCCCATACCCAATTTGTAGGCCCAATGCAGCGTAGTTTCCAACAACTACTAAACGAGAGCCGGAAGATCGAAGCAATGGAGAGGAAACCTGGGGAACACCTTGGAGTGTAACACACCATCTCTCTACACCCCATACCCAATTTGTAGGCCTAATGCAGCGTAGTTTTGAAACAACTACTAAACGAGAGCATGAAGATCGAAGCAATGGAGAGGAAACCTGGGGAACACCTTGGAGTGGAACACACCATCTCTCTACACCCCATACCCAATTTGTAGGCCTAATGCAGCGTAGTTTCCAACAACTACTAAACGAGAGCATGATGATCGAAGCATTGGCGAGGAAACCTGGGGAATACCTTGGAGTGGAACACACCATCTCTCTACAGTGGAACACACCATCTCTCTACACCCCATACCCAATTTGTAGGCCTAATTCAGCGTAGTTTCCAACAACTACTAAACGAGAGCCGGAAGATCGAAGCAATGGAGAGGAAACCTGGGGAACACCTTGGAGTGTAACACACCATCTCCCTACACCCCATACCCAATTTGTAGGCCTAATGCAGCGTAGTTTCCAACAACTACTAAACGAGAGCATGAAGATCGAAGCAATGGAGAGGAAACCTGGGGAACACCTTGGAGTGGAACACACCATCTCTCTACACCCCATACCCAATTTGTAGGCCTAATGCAGCGTAGTTTCCAACAACTACTAAACGAGAGCATGATGATCGAAGCATTGGCGAGGAAACCTGGGGAACACCTTGGAGTGGAACACACCATCTCTCTACAGTGGAACACACCATCTCTCTACACCCCATACCCAATTTGTAGGCCTAATGCAGCGTAGTTTCCAACAACTACTAAACGAGAGCCGGAAGATCGAAGCTCAGGAAAGGCAACCTGGGGAACACCTTGGAGTGGAACACACCATCTCTCTACACCCCATACCCAATTTGTAGGCCCAATGCAGCGTAGTTTCCAACAACTACTAAACGAGAGCCGGAAGATCGAAGCTCAGGAAAGGCAACCTGGGGAACACCTTGGAGTGTAACAAACCCTCTCTCTACACCACGGAAGGGCTGATTCTTAGGAAGGAAGGCTGTCGGAAAGAAGCAGGGCGCGTCCGAGGGTGATTATATTCTTATTAGGTATATACTCACCCTCGGACGCGCCCTGCTTCTTTATTTGTAATGAATGTTTATTTGCAATGTGGTTTTGACTTACTCTATTTTTTTGGTAAATAATGATTTTATTATTTTCATTGTTTTGCATCTTCTTGGCAATAATATAAAGAAGACGCGACAGGACAACACTCGGTGGATGCCATATCTGTGTTTAAAATTGAAAAAACCTTTCAGTTAACTACTTGCAGGAGAAAGTTATTGTAGCTGGTGGCCATTTTTAGTACTGTACCAGATTTTTGTTGTATCTGTTTGTTTTTAATGTTAAAATGTCTGCATTTGATATCTCTCCAGTATTTTCTTTTTTATAAGCAAAATACTTATTTTTATATTTTCTGATGTTGGTTCCAGGGGTACACGGGCAGCAGTGGTGTGGTCAGTGGAGGACTAGTGGAAGGAGTGACCGCAGACAGGCATCGAAGGCCTAAAATAATAACACATGGCTGTAGGCAATTTTAAATTGGTTCCAGGGGTACACGGGCAGCAGTGGTGTGGTCAGTGGAGGCCTAGTGGAAGGAGTGACCGCAGACAGGCATCGAAGGCCTAAAATAATAACACATGGCCGTAGGCAATTTTAAATTGGTTCCAGGGGTACACGGGCAGCAGTGGTGTGGTCAGTGGAGGCCTAGTGGAAGGAGTGACCGCAGACAGGCATCGAAGGCCTAAAATAATAACACATGGCTGTAGGCAATTTTAAATTGGTTCCAGGGGTACACGGGCAACAGTGGTGTGGTCAGTGGAGGCCTAGTGGAAGGAGTGACCGCAGACAGGCATCGAAGGCCTAAAATAATAACACATGGCTGTAGGCAATTTTAAATTGGTTCCAGGGGTACACGGGCAGCAGTGGTGTGGTCAGTGGAGGCCTAGTGGAAGGAGTGACCGCAGACAGGCATCGAAGGCCTAAAATAATAACACATGGCTGTAGGCAATTTTAAATTGGTTCCAGGGGTACACGGGCAGCAGTGGTGTGGTCAGTGGAGGCCTAGTGGAAGGAGTGACCGCAGACAGGCATCGAAGGCCTAAAATAATAACACATGGCTGTAGGCAATTTTAAATTGGTTCCAGGGGTACACGGGCAGCAGTGGTGTGGTCAGTGGAGGCCTAGTGGAAGGAGTGACCGCAGACAGGCATCGAAGGCCTAAAATAATAACACATGGCTGTAGGCAATTTTAAATTGGTTCCAGGGGTACACGGGCAGCAGTGGTGTGGTCAGTGGAGGCCTAGTGGAAGGAGTGACCGCAGACAGGCATCGAAGGCCTAAAATAATAACACATGGCTGTAGGCAATTTTAAATTGGTTCCAGGGGTACATGGGCAGCAGTGGTGTGGTCAGTGGAGGCCTAGTGGAAGGAGTGACCGCAGACAGGCATCGAAGGCCTAAAATAATAACACATGGCTGTAGGCAATTTTAAATTGGTTCCAGGGGTACACGGGCAGCAGTGGTGTGGTCAGTGGAGGCCTAGTGGAAGGAGTGACCGCAGACAGGCATCGAAGGCCTAAAATAATAACACATGGCTGTAGGCAATTTTAAATTGGTTCCAGGGGTACACGGGCAGCAGTGGTGTGGTCAGTGGAGGCCTAGTGGAAGGAGTGACCGCAGACAGGCATCGAAGGCCTAAAATAATAACACATGGCTGTAGGCAATTTTAAATTGGTTCCAGGGGTACGCGGGCAGCAGTGGTGTGGTCAGTGGAGGCCTAGTGGAAGGAGGGACCGCAGACAGGCTTCGAAGCCCTAACATAATAAATTGGGCTGGCTGTAGGCAATTTTAAATTGGTTCCAGGGGTACACGGGCAGCAGTGGTGTGGTCAGTGGAGGCCTAGTGGAAGGAGTGACCACAGACAGGCATCGAAGGCCTAACATAACAAAAATGTCAATACAATGGTATTGTCAGTGGCAGGCATTGAAGGATGTCAGCGCATAGACTAAACATTGGTGGAGCTGTGAGATAATTTTGCAAGTGGTAGAGCACTGTTTGAGCTGGGGGGGGAACTGTCTTGTGGCCGGCGGTACAGGCCCAGGGCCCCTCATATTACAACGGTGTGTCTGACGTTGGGTGCGCACCACCATCGCCAGAGACACTTTATTGTACTAGGAGGGACCCAGTGGCAGTGCCGTCGACCAAAAGCGGGCTCACCCACCTCTTCAGACAAACTGCACTCTCACGGGTGCTGTCGCCAAGTGTCGATACCACGGCCCCGTGTGGGGAGTTTGGCCATTTAGTGAGGTGTAAACATGTCGTATGCTGGACAATCAGGTGCAGAAAATTACGAGATTGGAAAAGGCATTCAGAATAGTCCACAGGCAAGACCTTTTCATAGGAAAGCTAGGTGTCAGCCGGGCAAGGTGGGGCAAAAGATTTCGAAATCCAGTTGTGGTTCATTTTAATGAAGGTTAGATCATCTACATTTTGGGTAGCCAGACGAGTCCTTTTTTCTGTTAGTATTGAACCTGCAGCACTGAATACTCTTTCTGATAGGACACTAGCTGCCGGGCAAGCAAGCTCCTGCAATGCATATTCTGCCAATTCTGGCCAGGTGTCTAATTTTGATGCCCAGTAATCAAATGGGAATGACGGTTGAGGGAGAACATCGATAAGGGATGAAAAATAGTTTGTAACCATACTGGACAAATGTTGTCTCCTGTCACTTTGAATTGATGCTGCAGTACCTGTCCTGTCTGCGGTCATAGCAAAATCACTCCACAACCTGGTCAGAAAACCCCTCTGGCCAACGCCACTTCTGATTTCTGCCCCTCTAACTCCTCTGGTCTGCTGGCCCCTGCAGCTCGTGTGAGAACGATCACGGGCGCTGTGTGCAGGGAATGCCAGAAGCAAACGGTCAACAAGAGTTGATTGTTTGGTTGCTAATATTAGTTCCAAGTTCTCATGTGGCATTATATTTTGCAATTTGCCTTTATAGCGAGGATCAAGGAGGCAGGCCAACCAGTAATCGTCATCATTCATCATTTTAGTTATGCGTGTGTCCCTTTTGAGGATACGTAAGGCATAATCCGCCATGTGGGCCAAAGTTCCAGTTCTCAAATCTGCGGTTGTGCTTGGTTGAGGGGCAGTTTCAGGCAAATCCACGTCACTTGTGTCCCTCAAAAAACCAGAACGCGGCCTTGCCGCGCCACCAATTTCCAGTGGCCCCGGAAAAGCTTCCTCATTAAAAATATAATCATCCCCATCATCCTCCTCGTCCTCCTCCTCCTCTTCGCCCGCTACCTCGTCCTGTACACTGCCCTGGCCAGACAATGGCTGACTGTCATCAAGGCTTTCCTCTTCCTCAGCTGCAGACGCCTGATCCTTTATGTGCGTCAAACTTTGCATCAGCAGACGCATTAGCGGGATGCTCATGCTTATTATGGCGTTGTCTGCACTAACCAGCCGTGTGCATTCCTCAAAACACTGAAGGACTTGACACATGTCTTGAATCTTCGACCACTGCACACCTGACAACTCCATGTCTGCCATCCTACTGCCTGCCCGTGTATGTGTATCCTCCCACAAAAACATAACAGCCCGCCTCTGTTCACACAGTCTCTGAAGCATGTGCAGTGTTGAGTTCCACCTTGTTGCAACGTCTATGATTAGGCGATGCTGGGGAAGGTTCAAAGAACGCTGATAGGTCTGCATACGGCTGGAGTGTACGGGCGAACGGCGGATATGTGAGCAAAGTCCACGCACTTTGAGGAGCAGGTCGGATAACCCCGGATAACTTTTCAGGAAGCACTGCACCACCAGGTTTAAGGTGTGAGCCAGGCAAGGAATGTGTTTCAGTTGGGAAAGGGAGATGGCAGCCATGAAATTCCTTCCGTTATCACTCACTACCTTGCCTGCCTCAAGATCTACAGTGCCCAGCCATGACTGTGTTTCTTTCTGCAAGAACTCGGACAGAACTTCCGCGGTGTGTCTGTTGTCGCCCAAACACTTCATAGCCAATACAGCCTGCTGACGTTTGCCAGTAGCTGCCCCATAATGGGAGACCTGGTGTGCAACAGTGGCAGCTGCGGATGGAGTGGTTGTGCGACTGCGGTCTGTGGACGAGCTCTCGCTTCTGCAGGAGGACGAAGAGGAGGAGGAGGGGGTGCGAACGGCTACAGCCAATTGTTTCCTAGACCGTGGGCTAGGCAGAACTGTCCCAAACTTGCTGTCCCCTGTGGACCCTGCATCCACCACATTTACCCAGTGTGCCGTGATGGACACGTAACGTCCCTGGCCATGCCTACTGGTCCATGCATCTGTTGTCAGGTGCACCTTTGTGCTCACAGATTGCCTGAGTGCATGGACGATGCGCTCTTTAACATGCTGGTGGAGGGCTGGGATGGCTTTTCTGGAAAAAAAGTGTCGACTGGGTAGCTCGTAGCGTGGTACAGCGTAGTCCATCAGGGCTTTGAAAGCTTCGCTTTCAACTAACCGGTAGGGCATCATCTCTAACGAGATTAGTCTAGCTATGTGTGCGTTCAAACCCTGTGTACGCGGATGCGAGGCTAAGTACTTCCTTTTTCTAACCATAGTCTCATGTAGGGTGAGCTGGACTGGAGAGCTGGAGATCGTGGAACTAGCGGGGGTGCCGGTGGACATGGCAGACTGAGAGACGGTGGGAGATGGTATTGTTGCCGCCGGTGCCCTAGATGCAGTGTTTCCTACTACGAAACTGGTGATTCCCTGACCCTGACTGCTTTGGCCTGGCAAAGAAACCTGCACAGATACTGCAGGTGGTGCGGAAAATGGTGGCCCTACACTGCCGGAAGGGATGTTGCGTTGCTGACTAGCTTCATTGGCCGAGGGTGCTACAACCTTAAGGGACGTTTGGTAGTTAGTCCAGGCTTGCAAATGCATGGTGGTTAAATGTCTATGCATGCAACTTGTATTGAGACTTTTCAGATTCTGTCCTCTGCTTAAGGTAGTTGAACATTTTTGACAGATGACTTTGCGCTGATCAATTGGATGTTGTTTAAAAAAATGCCAGACTGCACTCTTTCTAGCATCGGATACCTTTTCAGGCATTGCAGACTGAGCTTTAACCGGATGGCCACGCTGTCCTCCAACAGGTTTTGGCTTTGCCACGCATTTTGGGCAAGATACGGGCCCGGCAGATGGAACCTGTTGCGATGTTGATGCCTGCTGCGGCCCCTCCTCCTCCGCTTCAGAACTGCTGCCGCCTGCACCCTGTTCCCCCAATGGCTGCCAATCGGGGTCAAGAACTGGGTCATCTATTACCTCTTCTTGTAGCTCGTGTGCAACTTCGTCTGTGTCACCGTGTCGGTCGGTGGTATAGCGTTCGTGATGGGGCAACATAGTCTCATCAGGGTCTGATTCTTGATCAGCACCCTGCGAGGGCAATGTTGTGGTCTGAGTCAAAGGACCAGCATAGTAGTCTGGCTGTGGCTGTGCATCAGTGCACTCCATGTCAGATTCAACTTGTAATGGGCATGGACTGTTAACTGCTTCACTTTCTAAGCCAGGGACGGTATGTGTAAAGAGCTCCATGGAGTAACCCGTTGTGTCGCCTGCTGCATTCTTCTCTGTTGTTGTTTTTGCTGAAGAGGACAAGGAAGCGACTTGTCCCTGACCGTGAACATCCACTAACGACGTGCTGCTTTGACATTTACCAGTTTCACGAGAGGAGGCAAAAGAGCTAGAGGCTGAGTCAGCAAGATAAGCCAAAACTTGCTCTTGCTGCTCCGGCTTTTAAAGCGGTTTTCCTACTCCCAGAAAAGGGAGCGTTCGAGGCCTTGTGTAGCCTGACGACGAACCTGGCTCCACAGCTCCAGACTTAGGTGCAATATTTTTTTTCCCACGACCAGCTGATGCTCCACCACTACCACTACCCTCATTACCAGCTGACAATGAACGCCCCCGGCCACGACCTCTTCCACCATACTTCCTCATTGTTTTAAAAACGTAAACAAACGAACGGTATTTGTTGCTGTCACACAAATTACACGGTGAGCTATAACTTCAGTATGATTTACCTACCCCTTTACAGGTGAGTGACACCACAACGAAAATCAGGCACAATGTTACACACTCTGTTGTTGGTGGCAACAAATGAGAGAGATGCCACACACGCAGGACTGTCACTGAAGCACAAATGTAAATATTAATCTCCCACTGATTTGATTTTTTTTTTTTTTTAAGGGAGACTTTAGGAAAAAAAAAAAATAGAATAAAATGATTTTTTCAGGAAGAATTTAGAAACCAAATAAAATAAAATGATTTTTTCAGGGAGAATTTAGAAAACAAATAAAACAAAAAAGGCTTTCTATGGCCCACTGAGTGAGAGATGACGCACACAGGAGTCAGGAGTGGCACACAAGCCCAGAGGCCAATATTTATCTCCCACTGATTGATGTAGTGATTTTTCAGGTAGATTTTGGAACCCAAATCAAGCTAAAAAAAATAATAGGCTTTCTATGGCCCACAATTGGAGAGAGAGAGAGAGATGGCACACCCAGGAGTCAAGACTGGCACACAAGCAGAAAGGGCAATATTAATCTCCCACTGATTTTTTTTTTTTTTTTTTTTTTTCAGGGAGACTTTAGGAAAAAAAAAATAGAATAAAATGATTTTTTCAGGAAGAATTTAGAAACCAAATAAAATAAAATGATTTTTTCAGGGAGAATTTAGAAAACAAATAAAACAAAAAAAGGCTTTCTATGGCCCACTGAGTGAGAGATGACGCACACAGGAGTCAGGAGTGGCACACAAGCCCAGAGGCCAATATTTATCTCCCACTGATTGATGTAGTGATTTTTTCAGGTAGATTTTGGAACCCAAATCAAGCTAAAAAAAATAATACGCTTTCTATGGCCCACAATTGGAGAGAGAGAGAGAGATGGCACACCCAGGAGTCAAGACTGGCACACAAGCAGAAAGGGCAATATTAATCTCCCACTGATTTGTTTTTTTTTGTTTTTTTTTCAGGGAGACTTTAGGGAAAAAAAAATAGAATAAAATGATTTTTTCAGGAAGAATTTAGAAACCAAATAAAATAAAATGATTTTTTCAGGGAGAATTTAGAAAACAAATAAAATAAAAAAAGGCTTTCTATGGCCCACTGAGTGAGAGAGGACGCACACAGGAGTCAGGAGTGGCACACAAGCCCAGAGGCCAATATTTATCTCCCACTGATTGATGTAGTGATTTTTTCAGGTAGATTTTGGAACCCAAATCAAGCTAAAAAAATAATAGGCTTTCTATGGCCCACAATTGGAGAGAGAGAGAGAGATGGCACACCCAGGAGTCAAGACTGGCACACAAGCAGAAAGGGCAATATTAATCTCCCACTGATTTGATTTTTTTTTTGTTTTTTTTTCAGGGAGACTTTAGGAAAAAAAAAATAGAATAAAATAATTTTTTCAGGAAGAATTTAGAAACCAAAGAAAATAAAATGATTTTTTCAGGGAGAATTTAGAAAACAAATAAAACAAAAAAAGGCTTTCTATGGCCCACTGAGTGAGAGATGATGCACACAGGAGTCAGGAGTGGCACACAAGCCCAGAGGCCAATATTTATCTCCCACTGATTGATGTAGTGATTTTTTCAGGTAGATTTTGGAACCCAAATCAAGCTAAAAAAATAATAGGCTTTCTATGGCCCACAATTGGAGAGAGAGAGAGAGATGGCACACCCAGGAGTCAAGACTGGCACACAAGCAGAAAGGGCAATATTAATCTCCCACTGATTTGTTTTTTTTTGTTTTTTTTTCAGGGAGACTTTAGGAAAAAAAAAAAATAGAATAAAATGATTTTTTCAGGAAGAATTTAGAAACCAAATAAAATAAAATGATTTTTTCAGGGAGAATTTAGAAAACAAAACAAAAAAAGGCTTTCTATGGCCCACTGAGTGAGAGATGACGCACACAGGAGTCAGGAGTGGCACACAAGCCCAGAGGCCAATATTTATCTCCCACTTTTTTTTTTTGTTCCAGGGAAAATTTATAAACCCAATAAAAAAAATAATAAATAGGCTTTCTATGGCCCACTATCTGAGAGACAGAGAGAGATGGCACGCTTAGGACTGGCACACAAGCCCAAAGGCCAATATTAATCTCCCTTTTTTTTAAGGGAGAATTTATAAAACCAAAAAAAAATAAATAAATAGGCTTTCTATGGCCCACTATTTGTGAGAGAGATGGCACGCTCAGGACTGGCACACAAGCCCAGAGGCCAATATTAATCTCCCACTTTTTTTTTTTTTCCAGGGAAAATTTATAAACCCAATAAAAAAAATAAAAAATAAATAGGCTTTCTATGGCCCACTATCTGAGAGAGAGAGATGGCACGCTCAGGACTGGCACACAAGCCCAGAGGCCAATATTAATCTCCCACTTTTTTTTTTTTGGTTCCAGGGAAAATTTATAAACCCAATAAAAAAAAAAAAATAGGCTTTCTATGGCCCACTATCTGAGAGAGAGAGATGGCACGCTTAGGACTGGCACACAAGCCCAAAGGCCAATATTAATCTCCCACTGATTGATTTATTGATTTTTTCAGGTAGAATTTAGAACCCAAATAAAGCAAAAAAAAAAAAATGGGCTTTCTATGGCCCACTGAGTGAGTGATGATGCACACAGGAGTCAGGAGTGGCACACAAGCCCTGAGGCCAATATTTTTCTCCCACTGATTGATGTAGTGATTTTTTCAGGTAGATTTTAGAACCAAAATCAAGCAAAAAAATAAATAGGCTTTCTATGGCCCACTGAGTGAGAGATGACACAGACAGGGATGGCACTCTAGCAGAAATGTCAATCTTAATCTCCCACAAAAAAAAAAAAAAAAAACAGGGAGTGTCCTTCAATTACTATCTCCCTGCAGTAATCTCAGCCAGGTATGGCAGGCAGCAATAAGGAGTGGACTGATGCACAAATTAAATAAAAAGTGTGTACAAACAAAAAAGATAGCTGTGCAGAAAGGAAGGAACAAGAGGATTTGTGCTTTGAAAAAAGCAGTTGGTTTGCACAGCGGCGTACACACAGCAATGCAGCTATCAGGGAGCCTTCTAGGGCAGCCCAATGAGCTACAGCGCTGAGGGGGAAAAAAAAAATGTAGCTTCCACTGTCCCTGCACACCGAAGGTGGTGTTGAGCAGTGGAAATCGCTACAGCACAAGCGGTTTGGTGGTTAATGGACCCTGCCTAACGCTATCCCTGCTTCTGACGAAGCGGCAGCAACCTCTCCCTAAGCTCAGATCAGCAGCAGTAACATGGCGGTCGGCGGGAACTCCCCTTTATAGCCCCTGTGACGCCGCAGACAGCAAGCCAATCACTGCAATGCCCTTCTCTAAGATGGTGGGGACCAGGACCTATGTCATCACGCTGCCCACACTCTGCGTTTACCTTCATTGGCTGAGAAATGGCGCTTTTCGCGTCATTGAAACGCGACTTTGGCGCGAAAGTCGCGTACCGCATGGCCGACCCCGCACAGGGGTCGGATCGGGTTTCATGAAACCCGACTTTGCCAAAAGTCGGCGACTTTTGAAAATGAACGACCCGTTTCGCTCAACCCTAGTTGATACGTTTTTTGCAAAAAATGTATACTAAGCTGCTCCACCAAACGTCAAGGTATACCCATATCAGAGCAGTCCTAACTGATGTATGCAATCCCTACCTGATGTATTTAAAAACCTGATCATCTGTATATTACCTGTGTGAACAGGGTTCAGAGAGGAAAAGTCCATGTGGACATGCTGAGTGGAACAGCTTTTGTGCAGATAGCCCAAGAGGAGTGGTAGGTAACTCCCTAGTCTTGTAGACACAAGAGAAGAATTATGGAAACAGGAACACATGGGCTACTTGCACAGTGAACAAGTCTGTAGGAACATGTTCACACACCACCAAGAAACTTGAAGACACAAATGAGCAGAGTAGAACCAAAAACACTCAGTTTCAAAAAATCACAGTAATCTGCAAGTGCTAGTAAAAAGATGTAAAAAAAAACCTCCTCCATGTGGATCTATTCATCGGGCCCTGGATCTCGAGATTGCCGCTGAGGCCATCAGGCACATCGTACCCGCAGGCCTTCAGGGTAAGATTGACAGGGATCCTCAGGGTCGGAGGATGATGGAATCCGGGTGTAATGCCACCGGAGGAGAGGGATGCCTAGAGGTAGTGGAGACACCAGGAAAAGTGATGCTCTATTGGGAACGAGTGCTAAGGATGAAGTTACCTGCGAGAAAGACTGTAACCTGTTGTGTCCTATCCCACATGTTCCACTGTAATGACTGAACTCTTCAGTAAAAGTTTGACTGTTGTAAAGCACTTGGTATCATCTGAATTGTGTGCATGCGGTTCCTGAATATGTTAGTCTGGCGTCAGCAGAGGTCTATGGACCCACAAGTGAGTGTGATGCACCCCACACATAATAGCACACTGGGAATCGGACACAATTTTCCTTTAGGGTGTCAGAGCGTGCAGAAGCAGCAGTTTGTCCACGACTACATCAGTCGGTTTTCCATCCAGAGTCATTCTCTTCTGTAGAGTGTAAGCTCTTATGGCCAACAGGGTCCTCTCTCTCTCCTGCAGAGTGTAAGCTCTTATGGTCAGCAGGGTCTTGTCTCTCTTCTGTAGAGTGTAAGCTCTTAAGGTCAGCGGAGTTCTCTCTCTCGGCTGTAGAGTGTAAGCTCTTATGGTCAGCAGGGTCCTCTCTCCTGTAGAGTGTAAGCTCTTATGGTCAGTGGGGTCCTCTCTCTCTCCTGTAGAGTGTAAGCTCTTATGGTCAGCAAGGTCCTCTCTCTCCTGTAGAGTGTAAGCTCTTATAGTCAGCAGGGTCCTCTCTCCTGTAGAGTGTAAGCTCTTATGGTCAGCAGGGTCCTCTCTCCTGTAGAGTGTAAGCTCTTATGGTCAGCAGGGTCCTCTCTCTCTCTCTTGTAGAGTGTAAGCTCTTATAGTCAGCAGGGTCCTCTCTCCTGTAGAGTGTAAGCTCTTATGGTCAGCAGGGTCCTCTCTCTCTCTCTTGTAGAGTATAAGCTCTTATAGTCAGAAGGGTCCTCTCTCCTGTAGAGTGTAAGCTCTTATGATCAGCGGAGTCCTCTCTCTCCTGTAGAGTGCAAGCTCTTATGGTCAGTGGAGTCCTCTCTCTCTCCTGTAGAGTGTAAGCTCTTATAGTCAGCAAGGTCTTCTCTCTCTCCTGTAGAGTGTAAGCTCTTATGGTCAGTGGAGTCCTCTCTCTCTCCTGTAGAGTGTAAGCTCTTATAGTCAGCAGGGTCCTCTCTCTCTCTCCTGTAGAGTGTAAGCTCTTATAGTCAGCAGAGTCCTCTCTCTCTCCTGTAGAGTGTAAGCTCTTATGGTCAGCGGAGTCCTCTCTCTCGCTCCTGTAGAGTGTAAGCTGTTATGGTCAGCGGGGTCCTCTCTCTTCTGTAGAGTGTAAGCTCTTATGGTCAGCGGGGTCCTCTCTCTTCTGTAGAGTGTAAGCTCTTATGGTCAGCGGAGTCTTCTCTCTCTCTCCTGTAGAGTGTAAGCTCTTAGGGTATGTGCACACGTCAGGATTTCTGGCAGAAATTTTCCTGACAAAAACCTGACATTACTGCCAGAAATCCGCATGCGTTTTTTTTCATGTTTTTTGATGCGTTTTGACGCTGTTTTGATGCGTTTTTTTGTGCGTTTTTTCCCAAATGCATAGAATTGCGGGAAAAATGCAGAAAATCCGCAAAAATAATGAACATGCTCATTTTTTACCGCGATGCGTTTTTTTTTAGGAAAAAACGCATCCATGTGCACAAAACATGCAGAATGCATTCTAAATGATAGAATGAATAATGTATGCGTTTTTAATGAGTTTTTATAGCGTTTTTACAGCGAAAAAACGTTATAAAAACGTGAAAAAAACTGAACGTGTGCACATAGCCTTATGGTCAGCTGAGTCCTCTTGCTCTTCTGTAGCGGGTAAGCTCTTATGGTAAGCTCTCTCTCATTGAGATTTGTGCAAATTTATTTTCTGGGATAATTCAAGGAAGTCAGCAAATTCGAATTTCAAGAGAACCTCTCATCTTTACTTTTCTTCTTTAAGGTACAAGAATCACAG
This sequence comes from Ranitomeya imitator, assembly GCF_032444005.1. Lineage (NCBI taxonomy): Eukaryota > Metazoa > Chordata > Amphibia > Anura > Dendrobatidae > Ranitomeya > Ranitomeya imitator. Next base: position 192,411,010 of record NC_091288.1, read on the forward strand.
ACAAGTGACAGTATGACTTCCAAAAAAAAGGTAATGAGGATGGATTATGTGAAGATCTAGCACTGTGAATTAATAATAATAATAATAATAATAATTGTATTTATATATCGCCAACGTATTCCCCAGCTCTTTACAAATTATAGAGGGGACTTATAACAGAAATCACAGTTCAAAATAGATACCAAAAGGAATGAGGGCCCTGCTTGCACAGCTTACAAACTATGAGGAAAAGGGAAACACGAGAGGTGGAGGGTAACAATTGCTTTAGTTATTCGGACCAGCCATAGTGTAAGGCTCGGGTGTTCATGTAAAGCTGCATGAACCAGTTAACTGCCTAAGTATGTAGCAGTACAGACACAGAGGGCTATTAACTGCATAAAGTGAATGAGAACATGATACGAGGAACCTGATTATGTTTTTTTTTTTTTTTGTAGGCCACACAGGGATCGTTAGGTTAATGCGTTGAGGCGGAAGGCCAGTCTGAACAAATGAGTTTTTAGGGCACACTTAAAACTGTGGGGATTGGGGATTCATTGTATTAACCTAGGTAGTGCATTCCAAAGAATTGGCGCAGCACGTGTAAAGTCTTGGAGACGGGTGTGGGAGGTTCTGATTATTGGGGATGCTAACCTGAGGTCATTAGTGGAGTGGAGGGCACGGGTAGGGTGGTAGACTGATACCAGGGAGGAGATGTAGGGTGGTGCTGAGCCATGGGGTGCTTTGTGGATGAGGGTAGTAGTTTTGTACTGGATTCTGGAGTGGATGGGTAACCAGTGTAATGACTGGCACAAAGTAGAGGCATCAGTGTAACGGTTGGTGAGGAATATGATCCTGGCTGCAGCATTCAGCACAGATTGGAGCGGGGAGAGTTTGGTAAGAGGAAGGCCGATTAGTAGAGAGTTACAATAGTCCAGACGAGAATGAATGAATGAAACAGTGAGAGTTTTTGCAGAGTCGAAAGTAAGAAAAGGGCAAATTCTACAAATGTTTTTGAGATGCAGATAAGAAGAGCGAGCCAGTGATCGGATGTGGGGGGTGAATGAGAGCTCGGAATCAAGGATGACCCCAAGGCAGCGGGCATGTTGCTTTGGAGTAATGGTGGAACCGCACACGGAGATGGCAATGTCAGGCAAAGGTAGGTTAGTAGAGTTAAGGACTCAAACAGCTTTTCTATAAATATTTTCAAAAACTTCATGCTTTTATATTTATTTGTCAGGACTGCAGAGAGGCTCCATATGGCTACCGTTCATGAGAATTCAGAAGTATTAAGGTTTTTAAAAAAAAAAAAAATAAATAAAAAATTTGGGTTGAATATGCATTTTAAGTCGACCATACAGTTTATGTAGATGTCAACGACTTTCTGATAATGTGTCCTACAGATGACCTAATATGTAAGTTTAAAGAACAAGACGCTGCTCAGCACCTACTATCTCCCAGAGGAACAAATTATTTGCACGTTTTAAACTAAAGGTACCGTCACACATAACGATATCGTTGCTTTTTGTGACGTAGCAACGATATCGTTAACGAAATCGTTATGTGTGACAGCGACCAACGATCAGGCCCCTGCTGGGAGATCGTTGGTCGCTGGGGAAAGATCAGAACTTTATTTCGTCGCTGATCTCCCGTTGACATCGCTGAATCGACGTGTGTGACGCCGATTCAGCGATGTCTTCACTGGTAACCAGGGTAAACATCGGGTTACTAAGTGCAGGGCCGCGCTTAGTAACCCGATGTTTACCCTGGTTACCGTTGTAAATGTAAAAAAAAAACACTACATACTTACATTCACGGTGTCTGGTCATGTCCCTCGCCTTCAGCTTCCCGCACTGACTGGTGAGCGCCGGCCGGCCGTAAAGCAGACATCACCGCTGTGCTTTACGGCTGGCGCTCAGTCAGTGCGGGAAGCTGAAGGCGAGGGACATGACCAGACACCGGGAATGTAAATATGTAGTGTTATTTTTTTACATTTACAACGGTAACCAGGGTAAACATCGGGTTACTAAGCGCGGCCCTGTGCTTAGTAACCCGATGTTTACCCTGGTTACCCGGGGACTTCGGGATCGTTGGTCGCTGGAGTGCTGTCGTTGTCTATATCGCTGCAGCGTCGCTTAGTGTGACGGTACCTTAACATTCCCATTACCTTATCTCCATGACAGAAGACTTTGAGGAAGTACGAAACTTTATGTATTGAAATATTTAAACCATCCCATACTATATACTACAAAGACTATAGAAACGACAATGCAAAAATCCAGAAAGACTATATGGTCATTCTTGAAGTTTTTCTGCCTGTTATTAAAATGAGCATTTTACAACTAAGGCTCATATTTGGTTTATTTAGCCATTCTGACATGGATTTTCACAGTAAGTACACCAGCCCCATCAGAATTAAGAGATCTATTTAATACAGAATTAAATTTTTCAATGTGAAGTCTGATAACAGATTCACTTTATATGAATGTGTTTCAAATGTTTGCCTGTGGATGACGGCGGTTTCCTAGAACCGAAAAAACAAACAAAAGAAAAATAGGATTCCTCAGGAACTGAAATATCACGCAACACAGATATGTGTTATTAAACTGCTATAAAATAAGGACTGGTTTATTTTGCCTTTCTAATGGGAATGATATAATATTGCTATTTATCTAATTGTTATTATAGTAATTTAATTAATGTTATGACATGAAAAACATTAATTCTTTGTCTACTGATTTCGAAATAGGGAAAGGGAAGAACAGCAAGTGATATGGAAAGTTACAAACTGCAGTATCATTACTAACATCGATTGAACCCTGTGTCCCAGATTGCTCGCCAGGTGTTTTTCTAACTAAATTAGTAAAGAAATCAAAAGTACTAGGAGGTTATAGAAGTTTCTGGTTTGACCTCAGTAAACTAAAAGGGCAACCATAAAGTTGCTATTACGTAGTAGAATAAAGCTTTTATATGTAGATTGTGTAAACTATAAAGTGGTGAATTAGGGTACCGTCACACTATACGATTTACCTACGATCACGACCAGCGATATGACCTGGCCGTGATCGTAGGTAAATCGTAGTGTGGTCGCTGGGGAGCTGTCACACAGACAGCTCTCCATCGACCAACGATGCCGAGGTCCCTGGGTAACCAGGGTAAACATCGGGTAACTAAGCGCAGGACCGCGCTTAGTTACCCGATGTTTACCCTGGTTACAAGCGTAAAACTAAAAAAAAACAAACAGCACATACTTACATTCTGGTGTCCGTCAGGTCCCTTGCAGTCTCTGCTTCCCGCACTGTGACTGCCGGCCGTAAAGTGAAAGTGAAAGCACAGCCGCTGTGCTCTGCTTTCACTTTACAGCCGGCAGTCACAGTGCTGGAAGCAGACGGCAAGGGACCTGACGGACACCAGAATGTAAGTATGTGCTGTTTGTTTTTTTTTAGTTTTACGCTTGTAACCAGGGTAAACATCGGGTAACTAAGCGCGGTCCTGCGCTTAGTTACCCGATGTTTACCCTGGTTACAAGCGAACGCATCGCTGGATCGCATCGCTAGATCGCTAGATCGGTGTCACACACACCGATCTAGCGATGACAGTGGGAGATCCAGCGATGAAAGAAAGTTCTAAACGATCTGCTACGACGTACGATTCTCAGCAGGATCCCTGATCGCTGCTGCGTGTCAGACACAGCGATATCGTAACGATATCGCTGGAACGTCACGAATCGTACCGTCGTAGCGATCGAAATGTTATAGTGTGACGGTACCCTTAGATGTGTATCTCTGCCTTTTAAGTTGAAAGGCTTCGTTACATAAGGGTATGTGCACACGTTCAATATTTGCAGCAGAAAAGTCTACTGCAAATACTGTAGCCTTGGCAGGAAAACTGCTCATTTTTGCCGAGTTTTTTTATTTTATTTTTTTTTTATGTATTTTTTTCCTCATTCATTTTTGAATGGGTGAAAAACGCTGCCAAAATGCTGAAAAAATTGACATGCTGCAGATTTAAAATTGCTTCTGATTGGCATGTCATTGGTTCCTGTCCTGCTAGAGACCAGTAGAAGTAGCTTATACTTGGGCCAAAAATAAAAGCTTGGACAGTCATAGGCCAACCTTGCTACTTATTAAAAAAAAGTTTACAGTTTAGTAAGTTTTTCCTTATCAAATAAAACGATGAACTTTTTCATATGGAAATAAACATAAAGGGATTTGTCCCACAAACAAAGTACATTTTAATAAGTAGATCTTAGAATAAAGTATTGGAATACCGTAATATGTTATGTAAGGACAGTAAAAAGCATATGGCTCAATGTCCTTATTTTAAATATGTAATAACAAAGGATAAAAAAACCTTGAATAATACAGATAATAAAGTATGATGCAGACAAAAATGCCAGCAAACACCTTATGATACCCCCACAGTGAATTCCTCCACAATAGCCTCCACAAGCAAAATCCTCAATCCCCCCGACAAAGAATAGTGACCCCATCACAGTATGATTCTCTAACTTTAATCCCCACACAGCCCTCCATACAGTAAAAAAGCCTTAAAAAGTACTTTATACAGTATAATAGGCCCCACATAGTCCAACATACAGTATAATGGGCCCACATAGTGCTCCATACAGCATAATGGGCTCCAAAAAGTGTTTCGTACAGTATAATGGGTCACACATAGTCTTCCATACAGTATAATGGCCCCACATAATGCTTCATACAGTATAATGGGGCCCTGAATTGCCTTCCATACAGTACAATGGCTCTACATAGTGATCATACAGTACAATGTACACAAACAGTGCTTCATACAGTATAATGGCCTCGCATAGTCCTCTATACAGTATAAAGGCCCCACATAGTGCTCTATCTATAATATAACGCTGGGAGCGTCACTCTGTCCGAAGCCTTTATAGACTGCGCAAGCGCTGGCGCAGTCTGGCCCCCTCAGAGTGACGCTCCCAGGAAATCGCGGTATGCGTAAACACTGAACGCACACCGTGATCTCCAATGGAGAGGCAGGGACCGCCAGGAGGGTAAGTATCGGCTATATTCACCTTTCCCCCATTCCAGCGCTGCATGCGGCTCCGTCTCCGTGTCCCGGTCCTCGGCCTGTGACGTTCAGTTCAGAGGGCGCGATGACGCGCTTAATACGTGCCACCCTCTGACTGACCAGTCACAGCCAGAGAACCCGGAAGATGGCGGCGCGCAGCGGTGGAACGGGGCCAGGTGAATATAGCAAGTGCTGGGGGGCCTGAGCTAGCGGCGATACCGGCACCCGACCCCCACAGCGCGCCGGTGTCCCCGTCTGCTCAGGCCCCCCAGGCACTCGGCGCCCAGCGACGATAGGTGAGTATGGTATTTTTTTTTATATATTGCAGCAGCATACGGGGCATATACTATGGAGCATCTTATGGGGGCCATCAACCATAATGGAGCAGTGTACGGGGGCATACACTATAGAGCATGTTATGGGGGGCCATAAACCATAATGGAGCAGTGTACGGGGGCATACACTATGGAGCATCTTATGGAGGCCATCAACCATAATGGAGCAGTGTACGGGGGCATATACAATGGAGCATCTTATGGGGGCCATCAACCATAATGGGCAGTGTATGGGGGCATATACAATGGAGCATCTTATGGGGGCCATCAACCATAATGGAGCAGTGTACGGGGGCATATACAATGGAGCATCTTATGGGGGCCATCAACCATAATGGAGCAGTGTATGGGGGCATATACAATGGAGCATCTTATGGGGGCCATAAACCATAATGGAGCAGTGTACGGGGGCATATACCATGGAGCATCTTATGGGGGCCATAAACCATAATGGAGCAGTGTATGGGGGCATATACCATGGAGCATCTTATGGGGGCCATAAACCTTTATGGAACAGCGTACGGGGCATAAACTATGGAGCATCTTATGGGGCCATCAACCATAATGAAGCAGTGTACGATGGCATATACTATGGAGCATCTTATGGGGCCATAAACCTTTATGGAGCAGCGTATGGGGCATATGGATGGGAGCAGCAAATTAAAGAACGGTGGCGCAGGATGGGAGCAGCACATGACAGAACGGGGGTGCAGGATGGAAGCAGCACATGACAGAACGGGGGCACAGGATGGGAGCAGCACATGACAGGATGGAGGCGCAGGATGGGTGCAGCACATGACAGGATGGAGGCCCAGGATGGGTGCAGCACATGTCAGAATGGAGGCGCAGGATGGGTGCAGCACATGTCAGAATGGGGGCGCAGGATGGGAGCAGCACATGTCAGAATGGAGGTGCAGGATGGGTGCAGCACATGACAGGATGGAGGCGCAGGATGGGTGCAGCACATGTCAGAATGGAGGCGCAGGATGGGTGCAGCACATGTCAGAATGAGGGCGCAGGATGGGTGCAGCACATGTCAGAATGGGGGCGCAGGATGGGAGCAGCACATGTCAGAATGGGGGCGCAGGATGGGAGCAGCACATGACAGGATGGGGACGCAGGATGGGAGCAGCACATGACAGGATGGGGACGCAGGATGGGTGCAGCACATGACAGGATGGGTACCATATACCAATATAAATGCTCGCCAGAACGGGTTCAATAGCTAGTACAGTATATTGTCCCCAGATAATGCTCCATACAGTATAATGGCCTTACACAGTATTCCATGATGTATAATGACCTCATATAGTGCTCCATACAGTATAAATGGCCCCACATAAAGCTCAATACAGTATAATGCAACCCACATAGTGCTCCATACATTAAAAAAAATATCTCTGTCCATTACCCTGCTGATCCGGTCTCTTTATGGAGTCTTCAGATCCTCTGCACATCTCAGTACAGCAGGCGAGTTGTAATGACGTCATTGCGCCCTCTGCGCTGAGATATCAGGCGTAGAGGGGGAATGATGGGAGAGGGAATGTCAGCTGACGCTCCATCCATCATCATTCCTTTCAAAAGTATTGGCATCTAGGATGGCGATATAGTTGAAAGTGTGATGTCGGGTGGAGGATCCGCCCGTCGTCGCTGGTCAAATGTATTTGGGGGACCCGTCCGGTGTTGCGGGCCAGGTTGCACTTAATTAACCTCTTCTTCCTGGTAGTGTGATGTAATGTGGTGCACTCCAAATAGTCCAGAAAACAGGGAGGCCAGAGAGGCTATTGATAAACGTTACTTGCTGCATAAATACACAGGTACATCCTGATGGCTTAACAGAGATTCATTTCCAATGCAGCAATTACAGTTACTTCCCAGTATAGTCATGCAAATATACAGTTGAAACTAGAAGTTTACATACACTATAAAAAACATATATGTATGTTTTTGTCAATATCTGACATGAAAAAAGAATAAATCTTACCTGTATTAGGTCAATTAGGATTACGATAATTATTAATATTTTCCAAATGCCAGAATAATGAGAGAGAGAGAGAGAGAATGCTTTAAGGTATTTTTATTACTTACTGCAAAGTCAAAAGTTTAGATAGATTTCATTAGTATTTGGTACCATTGCCCTTAAACTAAATGACTTGGGTCCAACATTTGGGATATCCATCCACAAGCTTCTCACAATAGTTGGTTGGAATTTGGGCCCCTTCCTCCTGACAACACTGGTGTAACTGATCCAGGTTTGTAGGTCGCCTTGCTCGCACCGGCCTTTTCAACTTTGCCCATAAATTTTCAATAGAATTGAGATCAGGGCTTTGTGATGACCACTCCAAAACATTGACTTTGTTATCCTTAAGCCACTTGGTTACCATTTTGGCAGTATGCTTCGTGTCATTGTCCATTTGGAAGACCCATTTCCGCCCAAGCTTTAACTTCCTGGCTGATGTCTTGAGATGTTGCTTCAGTATTGCCACATAATCTTCTTTTCTCATGATGCCATCTATTTTGTGAAGAGCACCAGTCCTTCCTCCTGCAGCAAAACAACCCCACAAAATGTTTCACAGTTGGGATGGTGATCTTAGGCTTCCAAGGTTCTTCCTTTTTACACTAAACGTAACGATGTTCATTATGCCCTAAAAGTAAAATTTTAGTTTCATCAGACCACAGGACATCTCCAAAAATTAATATCTATGTTACTGTGTGCACTTGCAATCATTAATCTACCTTTTTTTATGTTTCCTTTCGAGTAATGGATTCTTCCTGGCAGAGTGGACTTTCAGCCGATGTTGATAAAGTACTCATTTTACTGTATATATTGACACAATTTTACCAGATTCCGTCGTCATCTTTACAATGTGTTTTGCTTTTGTCCTTGATTTGATATGCACATGTCGGACCACAGCACGTTTATCTCTGGGACACAGAACCCGTCTCCTTTCTGAGCAGTATGATGGCTGGACATTCCCATATCGTTTGTACTTGCATATAATTGTTTGTTCAGATGAACGAGGAACCTTCAGGAATCTTGAGATTGTACCAAAGGATGAGCCAGGCTTGTGCAAGTCCACAATTCTCTTCCTGATATATTGGCTGATTTCTTTAGACTTTCCCATGATGCTACATAAATAAGCATACCCTGTTTTTTCCATCTTTTTACTAGCACTTGCTGTCCACTGTGATTTTTTTGCAACAGTGTGTTTTTGGTTTTACTGTGCTTTTTTGTGTTTTCAAGTCTCTTGGTGGTGTGAACATGTCTCTACGGGCTTGTTCACTGTGCGCGCAGCTCATGTGTTCTGGTTTCATATAATTGTTTTCTTGTGTCCACAAGACTGGGGAGGCCTCCACCCCTCTTTTTTTGAGCTGTGCGCACAGGAGCCGTTCTGTCCAGCGTGTCCAGATGGACATTCCTTTTCTGAATCCTGCTCATACAGGTATTGTACATATGACCAGGTTTTAAATACATCAGATAGGGATTACATACATTAGTTAGGACTGCTCTGATATGGGTATACCTTGACGTTTGGTAGAGCGGCTTAATATACATTTTTTGCAAAAAACGTATCAATCAAATACCCTGTTTTTTCCATCTTTTTACTAGCACTTGCTGTCCACTGTGATTTTTTTGCAACAGTGTGTTTTTGGTTTTACTGTGCTTTTTTGTGTTTTCAAGTCTCTTGGTGGTGTGAACATGTCTCTACGGGCTTGTTCACTGTGCGCGCAGCTCATGTGTTCTGGTTTCATATAATTGTTTTCTTGTGTCCACAAGACTGGGGAGGCCTCCACCCCTCTTTTTTTGAGCTGTGCGCACAGGAGCCGTTCTGTCCAGCGTGTCCAGATGGACATTCCTTTTCTGAATCCTGCTCATACAGGTATTGTACATATGACCAGGTTTTAAATACATCAGATAGGGATTACATACATTAGTTAGGACTGCTCTGATATGGGTATACCTTGACGTTTGGTAGAGCGGCTTAATATACATTTTTTGCAAAAAACGTATCAACCAAATACCCTGTTTTTTCCATCTTTTTACTAGCACTTGCTGTCCACTGTGATTTTTTTGCAACAGTGTGTTTTTGGTTTTACTGTGCTTTTTTTTTGTGTTTTCAAGTCTCTTGGTGGTGTGAACATGTCTCTACGGGCTTGTTCACTGTGCGCGCAGCTCATGTGTTCTGGTTTCATATAATTGTTTTCTTGTGTCCACAAGACTGGGGAGGCCTCCACCCCTCTTTTTTTGAGCTGTGCGCACAGGAGCCGTTCTGTCCAGCGTGTCCAGATGGACATTCCTTTTCTGAATCCTGCTCATACAGGTATTGTACATATGACCAGGTTTTAAATACATCAGATAGGGATTACATACATTAGTTAGGACTGCTCTGATATGGGTATACCTTGACGTTTGGTAGAGCGGCTTAATATACATTTTTTGCAAAAAACGTATCAACCAAATACCCTGTTTTTTCCATCTTTTTACTAGCACTTGCTGTCCACTGTGATTTTTTTGCAACAGTGTGTTTTTGGTTTTACTGTGCTTTTTTGTGTTTTCAAGTCTCTTGGTGGTGTGAACATATCTCTACGGGCTTGTTCACTGTGCGCGCAGCTCATGTGTTCTGGTTTCATATAATTGTTTTCTTGTGTCCACAAGACTGGGGAGGCCTCCACCCCTCTTTTTTTGAGCTGTGCGCACAGGAGCCGTTCTGTCCAGCGTGTCCAGATGGACATTCCTTTTCTGAATCCTGCTCATACAGGTATTGTACATATGACCAGGTTTTAAATACATCAGATAGGGATTACATACATTAGTTAGGACTGCTCTGATATGGGTATACCTTGACGTTTGGTAGTGCGGCTTAATATACATTTTTTGCAAAAAACGTATCAACCAAATACCCTGTTTTTTCCATCTTTTTACTAGCACTTGCTGTCCACTGTGATTTTTTTGCAACAGTGTGTTTTTGGTTTTACTGTGCTTTTTTGTGTTTTCAAGTCTCTTGGTGGTGTGAACATGTCTCTACGGGCTTGTTCACTGTGCGCGCAGCTCATGTGTTCTGGTTTCATATAATTGTTTTCTTGTGTCCACAAGACTGGGGAGGCCTCCACCCCTCTTTTTTTGAGCTGTGCGCACAGGAGCCGTTCTGTCCAGCGTGTCCAGATGGACATTCCTTTTCTGAATCCTGCTCATACAGGTATTGTACATATGACCAGGTTTTAAATACATCAGATAGGGATTACATACATTAGTTAGGACTGCTCTGATATGGGTATACCTTGACGTTTGGTAGAGCGGCTTAATATACATTTTTTGCAAAAAACGTATCAACCAAATACCCTGTTTTTTCCATCTTTTTACTAGCACTTGCTGTCCACTGTGATTTTTTTGCAACAGTGTGTTTTTGGTTTTACTGTGCTTTTTTTTTGTGTTTTCAAGTCTCTTGGTGGTGTGAACATGTCTCTACGGGCTTGTTCACTGTGCGCGCAGCTCATGTGTTCTGGTTTCATATAATTGTTTTCTTGTGTCCACAAGACTGGGGAGGCCTCCACCCCTCTTTTTTTGAGCTGTGCGCACAGGAGCCGTTCTGTCCAGCGTGTCCAGATGGACATTCCTTTTCTGAATCCTGCTCATACAGGTATTGTACATATGACCAGGTTTTAAATACATCAGATAGGGATTACATACATTAGTTAGGACTGCTCTGATATGGGTATACCTTGACGTTTGGTAGAGCGGCTTAATATACATTTTTTGCAAAAAATGTATCAACCAAATACCCTGTTTTTTCCATCTTTTTACTAGCACTTGCTGTCCACTGTGATTTTTTGCAACAGTGTGTTTTTGGTTTTACTGTGCTTTTTTGTGTTTTCAAGTCTCTTGGTGGTGTGAACATGTCTCTACGGGCTTGTTCACTGTGCGCGCAGCTCATGTGTTCTGGTTTCATATAATTGTTTTCTTGTGTCCACAAGACTGGGGAGGCCTCCACCCCTCTTTTTTTGAGCTGTGCGCACAGGAGCCGTTCTGTCCAGCGTGTCCAGATGGACATTCCTTTTCTGAATCCTGCTCATACAGGTATTGTACATATGACCAGGTTTTAAATACATCAGATAGGGATTACATACATTAGTTAGGACTGCTCTGATATGGGTACACCTTGACGTTTGGTAGAGCGGCTTAATATACATTTTTTGCAAAAAACGTATCAACCAAATACCCTGTTTTTTCCATCTTTTTACTAGCACTTGCTGTCCACTGTGATTTTTTTGCAACAGTGTGTTTTTGGTTTTACTGTGCTTTTTTGTGTTTTCAAGTCTCTTGGTGGTGTGAACATGTCTCTACGGGCTTGTTCACTGTGCGCGCAGCTCATGTGTTCTGGTTTCATATAATTGTTTTCTTGTGTCCACAAGACTGGGGAGGCCTCCACCCCTCTTTTTTTGAGCTGTGCGCACAGGAGCCGTTCTGTCCAGCGTGTCCAGATGGACATTCCTTTTCTGAATCCTGCTCATACAGGTATTGTACATATGACCAGGTTTTAAATACATCAGATAGGGATTACATACATTAGTTAGGACTGCTCTGATATGGGTATACCTTGACGTTTGGTAGAGCGGCTTAATATACATTTTTTGCAAAAAACGTATCAACCAAATACCCTGTTTTTTCCATCTTTTTACTAGCACTTGCTGTCCACTGTGATTTTTTTGCAACAGTGTGTTTTTGGTTTTACTGTGCTTTTTTGTGTTTTCAAGTCTCTTGGTGGTGTGAACATGTCTCTACGGGCTTGTTCACTGTGCGCGCAGCTCATGTGTTCTGGTTTCATATAAATAAGCAGTGTGTTTCAGGTGTGCATTAAAATACATCCACAGGTGTGTCTCTAATTAAATCAGATATTGCCAAAAAACCAGAAGCTTCCAGACACATGACATCATCATATGGGCAGTGCAGAATTGTTTAATGGCACATTAATCTTGGTGTATGTAAACTTTTGACATTGTAGTAAGTAATAAAAATGCCTTAAAACATTCTCTCTCTCTCTCTCTCATTATTCCGGCATTTGGCAAATATTAAGAATTATGGTAAGATTGCGCAGTGGCTTTATTCAAAAGTTATTTTTCTCCTCACCAGACCCAGGGAAATTTGGAATCCGCTCCTCTACATGTCCTATGCTGCGCATGCTGCAGCTCCTCATCCATCCCCGCCTTCCATCTCAGGGATCTGGGTTAGTTCCAACATAGAAACATTTTACAGTTGAAACCAAAAGCTTACATACACTATATTAAAAGACACATATCCATGTTTTTCTCAATATCTGACATGAAATCAGAATAAACCTTTCCTGTTTTAGGTCAGTTAGGATTACCATAATCTACTATATAATTGTCTAAGGGTCACTTCCGTCTTTCTGTCTTTCTGTCTGTCACGGATATTTATTGGTCGCGGCCTCTGTCTGTCATGGAATCCAAGTCGCTGATTGGTCTCGCCAGCTACCTGTCATGGCTGCTGCGACCAATCAGCGACGGCCACAGTCCGATTAGTCCCTCCCTACTCCCCTGCAGTCGGCACCCACTCCATACTCCCCGCAGTCACGGCTCACACAGGGTTAATGCCAGTGGTAATGGACCGCATTATGCCGCGGGTAACTCACTCCGTTACCGCCACTATTAACCCTGTGTGACCAAGTTTTTTACCATTGATGCTGCCTATGCAGCGTCAATAGTAAAAACATCTAATGTTAAAAATAATTAAAAAAATAACAAATCATTATGTACTCACCTTTTGCGACGCCCCGGTGACCTCTGGCAGGTTCCGATGCCAAGGATGGTATGGGAGAAGGACCTGCCATGACGTCACGGTCATGTGACCGCGACGTCATCATAGGTCCTGCACGAGAAGGACCTGCCATGACGTCACGGTCATGTGACCGCGACATCATCACAGGCCCTGCGCGAGAAGGACCTGCCATGACGTCACGGTCATGTGACCGCGACATCATCACAGGCCCTGCGCGAGAAGGACCTGCCATGACGTCATGGTCATGTGACCCCGACGTCATCACAGTGCCTGCGCGAGAACGACCTGCCGTGATGTCACGGTCATGTGAACGCGACGTCATCACAGGTCCTGCGCGCCTGCGCGAGAATGAACTGCCATGACGTCACGGTCATGTGACCGAACAGCAAGGGGCCCTCGGAAGGTGAGTATATGTTTATTTTTTATTTTTTAACCTGTGACATACGTGGCTGGGCAATATACTACGTGGCTGGGCAATATACTACGTGACTGGCCAATATACTACGTGGATGGGCAATATACTACGTGGCTCTGTGCTGTATACTACGTCGCTGTGCAATATACTACGTCGCTGGGCAATATACTACATGGCTGGGCAATATACTATGTGGCTGGGCAATATACTACCTGACTGGGCAATATACTACGTGGCTGGGCAATATACTATGTGGCTGGGCAATATACTACCTGACTGGGCAATATACTACGTGGCTGGGCAATATACTACGTGGCTGGGCAATATACTACGTGGGCTGTGCAATATACTACGTGGCTGGGCAATATACTACGTGGACATGCATATTCTAGAATACCCGATGCGTTAGAATCGGGCCACCATCTAGTTATTAATATTTGTCAAATGCCAAAATAATGAGAGAGAATGTTTTAAGTCATTTTTATTACTTACTGCAAAGTTAAAAGTTTCCATCCACTAAGATTACTGTGCCTTTAAACAATTCTGGACTGACCATATGATGATGTCATGTGTTTGGAAGCTATGTGGTGCCCATAATACTGTATGGAGGACTATACTGTCCCATCCATATTGATAAGTCTGCAGTCACTCTGTGTGCTGTGTTTTGCGAGGATTCGCCGTTTTCTGAGCTATTGTAGGATTTACAATAGATATCACTCATGTAATGTAAGGTAACTTAAATAGTTGGCATTGTACTATACCTATATTTCTCTGTCGTATCTGTGCATCATATACCGTACTGTATAAGTATCTGTTATTTTCATTCAGAAAAGTGGGATGATTATCTTCTCACTTGTAATCCGTGTGCAGTCAGTTTTTTTCTCAGCAGCCATTGGTATAGATTGGGAATGAGCTGTCTTAGGGGGGTGGGGGGTAGTTGGGGTAATGTTGGGGTGTATTGAAATAAGAAAACGTGCATGTGATATAATGCAATGTAAATGACATCCGGATGTTCTTCTTTATTTTGTTAATAAAAATTTATTTAAATTAAAAAAAAAAAAATCATTTACATGATCATTCACAGTTTTCTATGTTACAGAATTGTAAAGTATCCATAAATATTGAATGCTATATTGTAGTATCTGATTTTTTTTTCTCACATGCATAGACTTGAATTGGTGAGTCTCATTCAGTTATAGAGTTAAATCGCAGCATGATACGAGTTTTTTCTCACATCGAATCAGTGCATAACATCGGTCAGCGTGCTATCTGCTAAAAAAAATGTGGACATACCTGATTTATATGCTTGTTTACACAAGCCCTTGGCAGCATTGGATTTCTAGATTGTCATTATTGGTTTTATTATTTTCTACATTCCTATGGGCAAATAAAAATACATCTTGAAAAACCTGTTTAAATAAGTTATCCCAAGTTTGATTGTTATGCCCTGTCTTCTGGATAGGGTATAACACTCCGTTTCTTCTGGATCTGACCACTGGGACCCCCATGATCCTGAGAAACGAAGCTTTGCAGAGCACCATGTAAATAGAGCTGTGGCTGATCATAGGCACTGCAGTGCCATTCACATGTGGCTCTTCAAATAAATCATTTAAGGCCAGGGTCACACTTGCGAGTGTGATACGACAAACTCGCATCAATACTGTTAGGGCTGTCAGAACGCACCGATTAAATATGGAGATAATATTGGTGCGTTCGCAGCCCGGGGTCCACCGTGCAGGAGTGGAACCTGCTGCTACTAAATGGTGGCACTATATGGCGGTATTACGCCTGAACATACACGGGTTCCGTCACACTGTCTGTATAGGAGCAAACTCTGTTGCTTCACAGAGTCGCCGGGATAAGAGATAATGCTGTGCCCTGTTAACCTCACAGAGGGTCACAGCTATCTAACGGAGCAGGTAGCATATAGTGGTCTTACAGTCAGCAACCACACTCAAACATCTCCTCTCCGGGGGTGCCGGAATTCTGGTGGCTTTACGCCAGCCCTGAATTCATACACACTAACTCCTCTCCGGAGGTGCCGGAATTCTAGTGGCTATACAGCCGACCCTGAGCACATGCTGACAGCGACCACAAAAGTAGCTATGCTCATACACACATGAACTTAAGTTGATACTAGCGCATGGCCGTGCGACCATGCAAATCTTTTATAGAGGAAGCACTCCGGGACCTTCCTAGTGGTCCAATAAGAATGCTTGAGGACCCGAGCATGTGACCCCCGACCTCCAATGAGATGTCGTCCCTTGGGCATGCCCAGTAGAGGAAAAGCAGGAGCATCTGCTCACCGCAGAACAGTGCTGGTTACAATGGCTGAGTCTGAAAGATCAGCAGTAACCAAGCGCACAGTATCTGCCTGAGCCAGACTCTGGGACCGATGTCTCCGCTGAGCAGGCTCCACTGCAGCCAGAGAAGAATGGGAGACCGCAGCGGAGGTGGTTCAAGATTCCCCCTGTGCAGCGGCGGGAACTCGACACCTAAGAAATACCCTGCCAACACTCTGACCTGAGCGTGAGCCTGCATGTATTTCTATGCAGAGGATGGACCGACCCAGCAAACTGTGTCCTGTGCACCATAGACTTTATAAAACTGTTTGATCCCCACCATTGTCATGCCACACAGCGTGAGAGAAGCAGAGGAGGTGTGTCTTGGTGGGTGGGGCCCAGAGAAAGAGCGGGAAGGAAGCTGCGCTCCGTTCTCGTCCGTCATCGGGTGAAAAAGCAGGAAGCCTCGACTTGGAGACTGGAAGGAGTTCATCCAGCCCACTGGCAAAGCAGCCGCTGATCACAGTAACGATACCCAGAGCCTGGCTGAGGTTCACTGAAGGGGGAAAGGACATGTCAAACTCAAGTGGAGATCTAGCGGCAGACCCAGCCACAGACCCTATAGTGCTGCAAGATTCAGTGGCAGCCGCAGCCCCATAGTACAGCAGAATCCGGAGGCAGATACAGCCGCAGCCTCCAGAGTACAGCAAGATCTGGCAACCGCCGCCGCAGTCCCCATAATGACGCTATCAATGCCGTACATACCCGGAGCAGCCTAGTTACCGCAGTACTCAGGAGAGTCACACACCCTGAGCAATTTTAAGGAGAGACTCTGCAGTTTGCTTAAAATGTACCCCTGTCTGAGGAGCAAAAAGTCAACATCCTCATTGGTCTGTTAACTCGTGTGGTCCAGAGGAAAGTAAAGGCCTGGCCGGACACTGATAAAGGGAATGTCAAACAAATCCTGGCCAAGCTGAAGGACACCTTTGACACCCGCTCTGCAGCAGAGATAAAAAATGAGATTCTTTGGGTGTAAAAAAAAAAAAGGTAAAGGACAGTATACGGGACACAGGTGGCATCACGAACAATCCCCTACAATCATTCCCTCATCCCTTTTAATTGCGCACCCAGGGCCACGGACCGGGTCACTGCTGCCGTGGCCACCTCTTTAAGAACCGTCCGACTCGGTTCCGAGTACTGCATGACCCTGGCGGGTGTTGCAATAGCCTATTTTTGAACAATCAAATTTCTACACCTGTAGCAGAACAATTTTTTTTATTTCAAACCAATGAAATTTCACAACCCAAGTTCAATGGTATATACGACAATAGTTAATTTTTGAACAACCAGATTTGTACACCTGTAGCAGGTCAATTTAACTTTTTATTTCAAACCAACAAAATTTCAAACAAACCAAGTTCTAGAGTATATATGACAATAGTCAATTTTTGAACAACCAAATTTCTAACACCTGTTGCAGGACAATTTTGTTTTTTATTTCAAACCAACAAAATTTCACACAAACCAAGTTCTAGAATATATATGACAATAGTCAATTTTAGAAAATCCAAATTTATATTGCGATGACTAAGGACATGTATCTGAAACGTGTGCCAGACCTTTTAATTTTTCATGTGGTGGTGGGTTAGATTTTTCTATGATTTTTCTATGACAAAATTAACTTTGGATTTTTTATTGGATCCGCCTGCTGCTGGATTTCCTTCCTTTCAACCAAATTTCTACACCTGTTGCAGGACAATTTTGTTTTTTATTTCAAACCAACAAAATTTCACACAAACCAAGTTCTAGAATATATATGACAATAGTCAATTTTAGAAAATCCAAATTTATATTGCGATGACTAAGGACATGTATCTGAAACGTGTGCCAGACCTTTTAATTTTTCATGTGGTGGTGGGTTAGATTTTTCTATGATTTTTCTATGACAAAATTAACTTTGGATTTTTTATTGGATCCGCCTGCTGCTGGATTTCCTTCCTTTCAACCAAATTTCTACACCTGTTGCAGGACAATTTTGTTTTTTATTTCAAACCAACAAAATTTCACACAAACCAAGTTCTAGAATATATATGACAATAGTCAATTTTGGAAAATCCAAATTTATATTGCGATGACTAAGGACATGTATCTGAAACGTGTGCCAGACCTTTTAATTTTTCATGTGGTGGTGGGTTAGATTTTTCTATGATTTTTCTATGACAAAATTAACTTTGGATTTTTTATTGGATCCGCCTGCTGCTGGATTTCCTTCCTTTCAACCAAATTTCTACACCTGTTGCAGGACAATTTTTGGTTTTATTTCAAACTTACAAAATGTCCCACAAAGTTGGTACTGCAGTATACGGCCCTGAAAAAAATTAAGAGACCACCACATCAAAACCCTGTCATGGGCAGCCCAATCTCCAGACCTCAACCCCATTGAAAACCTCTGGAATGTAATCAAGAGGAAGATGGATAGTCACAAGCAATCAAACAAAGAAGAACTGCTTACATTTTTGCTCCAGAGGCAGTGTGAAAGACTGGTGAAAAGCATGCTAAGGCGCATGTAGGCTGTGATTAAAAATCACGGTTATTCCACAAAATCTTGATTTCTGAACTCTTCCTGAGTTAAAACATTAGTATTGTTGTTTCCTTTTGATTATGAACTTGTTTTCTTTGCATCATTTGAGGTCTGAAAGCACTGTTTCTTTTTTTAATTTTGACCATTTTTCTTTGTCAGAAAAAAATACAAAATCTATTGCTTGGAAATTTGGAGACATGTTGTCAAAAGTTTATAGAATAAAAGAACAATTTACATTTTACTCAAAAATATACCTATAAAGAGAAAAGTTAGACAAACTGAACATTTTGCAGTGGTATCTTAATTTTTTCCAGAGCTGTATATGAGAATAGTTAATTTTTGGAACAAAAATATTTTGTGAACTGTACCAGGCCAAGCGTTTTTTTAAATTTTTCAAACCAATGTAATTTTACACAAAGCACATTAAACTGGAGCCCGATTCCCAGATGCCTGAGCTCCAAGTGACCTGGCTTTGGGTAGTGCTAGAGCCCGACATGTAGAAATGGGTGACAGCCCCTGTGTCACCTGCACCATTGTCTGCTCCTGCATAGGAGCTGGTGAACCCCAAGGACAGTACGATCTCTCGGGAGTTATAGCTGCATCTCAAGCCCGCCTCGAGGAGCCTCTCCCAGTCTCTTTAATTTTTCAAGAAGGGTTCATCCTGCTCCTTTCCTTCTCAGATCACACCGACGATGTTGACCATCCATTTTGAGAAACATAACCTTGGTTCCAAGGCTGCTCTTGCAGCCTTCGATGCAAGTGTTCCATCTCTACTGCCCACTGTTGAGCGAGATGTGATGACTGGTCCCAAACTCTTCTATGGACCCCATCTCTGCTGCCGGTCATATTTAACAACATCCCACCAGGATGCCAACTGTTGGTACCTTGCAGTTAGCGGGCCCACCTGCATTTCTCCAGACCTGGTACTGGCTCACATCCTTCTCTCTTACAACTAGCCTAGACCTAAAGTCTGCTCACTAGTTGCTAGATCCTGGCTTTCCCGTCTGCAGTCACAAGAACCCCAGAGGTGAAGGCTGTGACCTGATTGTGGGCCTTGCTGGTCCTAGGAAATCGGCCGGTACCAGACCACATGCTACTGCCACCTCTACTGTTGGCCCATCTTGGTCTGGCTCCGATATTTCTCTGGTCACTTCCTCTGGAGTCTTGCAGTTGTGGCACCCCTGGGGTACAGTTGCCACAGAGGTACTGCACTTCATCCAGAGGTGTGGTATCCCACTCTCAGGTAAGGAGGGGGCACCACTCAGGACTCTACTCTAACACTCACATCCAACACACACCAGTTCAGTCGGGGAACCTGGGCATACCCTTAGGGAGGAAGGTCTCATCCCAGGCTGGAGAGGAATAGGTGGTGGGAGTGGGTGGGGTAGGTAGGAAAAGGGGAGGAGCTTAGAAGGCGGGAAAAACAGTGCAGAGATGAGTCTGAGAGAAGAAGTGGAGCTGAGCAGACATGAGGGTCTGCCGCTCCTGACAGCCTGAAGAGAGAATTGAGAAAGACATGAAGGAAGCTCCCGGGAGGACAGAAGGGCTCCTAGGGTCACGGGTAGTGCAGAAGCCACCCGTGGGGCCCGTATCCATGCTGACCATAGTTGGGTGGAGGGACCAGGTCGCAAACAGGGGACCGGCCTCAACTTAGTGGAATACTTCAAGTTCAGCTAAGAAACCAGAGGCTGTGGCTTTTGCAAGAGTCACAGCCACATCTAACCATACTTCGCCAAAAAAACAACCATATAGAATTCAGGGGAATGAGAGGACGTCACCCGACCAGGTTCATGGCTGCTGGCTTGGGATACTGTGGGTAAAGTGCTGGACAGGAGAGGTGGAAGCCAGTGTAGTGAGACAGCCAGAGAAAGGCAGTCCTGGAAAGGTGCATCCCAATCTACCTGGGAGTTTGCTGGACCACTGACCCGGAAAACACAGCATCTGGCTGGCGTTTGTGGACTGTAGAACTGTGAGTAAAGTGGAAACTGCACCTTACTGTGTCCTTGCGTTATTCCTACAACACCTGCCCAGAATAACCACCACCATCATCTTATCATTCAATACTACATCTGCCCTGGGGTTATCTCTACCTGTGGGAGCAGCACCAACTCTGCTGCATCACCATCTGCCCCAGAGGATCTGAACTGCCGCATCGGCAGTAATCTCATTGCCGAATACAACAGGTGGCATCACGAACAATTTCCCGAAGATCCTCCCCATAAACTTTATTTCCCATTTTCCATTTTCTACAAAACACCCCTTTAATTGGAGGCCCAGGGCCATGGACTGAGTCACTGATGCCGTGACCTTCCCATTTAAGAACTGCCATGTTGGACCCGGTACCGAGTAACCCACGGCCCTATTGGGCGCTCCACAGTATTATGCCATCTTTGTCGCCTTGTTTCCCACTAAGCACCCTACACTCTACAGATTACTAATTCAATACAGAAACATTTTTGAACACTTTTTTAGAGTGTTATATACCATAGAAATGTATCAAAAAGCATAAAATACTCTATGGATGAGTAATATAACACCACAAACAATTTTTTTGTGTTACATACCACTGAAATGTACCCCAGAGCATGTAATACTCTATGAATGAGTAATTGAATACAGAAAAAAATTTTAACACTTTTTTGGAGTGTTATATGCCACCAAAAATGTAACAGAAATCACGTTATACACTATGTATGAGTAATTGAATACCAAAGCATTTTTTAACGTTTTTTGGAGTGTTATATACCACTAAATCATACCCCAGAGCACATAATACTCTATGGATGATACATTAATTGTAATGTCAGGTCAGACCCATATACATTTGTATCGCATGAACCTACAACTCCCAGTGTGACCCTAACAATGACAATGAAATTGTTGGAGTTGTTCTTATCAGTCATCTTCAGACTTCAGATCGTCTAGTATTGAAAAGAATTAGTCAATATCACAAATGAACATTTACATCCAGGTACTTTAAAAATAACGTCGACTCTGACTAGAGTTGTTCTCTTTCTATTCTTCGTCTTGTCCAGACACTATGATGACTTTTCACATCCACAGCTCATCTCTGAACACTTCAATCTAACCTGGTCTTCTGCAGCATATCCCAACATGATGCCCTTAAAAATAGTAGCGTTACTATAATTCTTTTGACTGCCCCTGGATAAATAGTTGTCCCTCACTTTATTCCCTGCACAAAAAATGACCACACATTGTCCCTCTTATGGTACATACCCGCCACATTGCCCTCTTCTTTCCATACTGGGCTCCCTCTTAGCACTGTCCTCTCACACTGGGTCCCCTATACTATAATGTGTCTTTTTACATCCTCCCCTTCGCTTCTCACACTGGTTTCTCATATATGCCCCCCTCACTCATCATATGGTGTTTGCACCACACACCCTCCCTCATTCCCTCATATTGTGTCCTCAAATTTCCCCTTCCCCCTTCGCTCCTTATACTGTGTCTGCACCAATCCCCCTTCATAATGCTTGCTCATATGAGCTCCCCATACTGTCTCTGCACCCATCCCTTCCTTGCTTCCCAAGCTGTATCAGAGACTTGCTGGAGAAAAGATCATAGTGCAGGAGCGACGGCCATAGGTTTACCGCCATTGATCTAGACCCTCTGTCATGACTCCCAACCTCTGGCTTACCACCTTCACAGTCTCAGATGCCAGTATACCCACTCTCTGGATACTGTAGGATCAAGGTTGCTCCCCACCGTCACTAGGTCCATCTCAGCCTAAAAACTGCACAGACCCTCACCACTAGGTCTTGCAAGTGGGTTATTCAACATCTCTTCCTTATTTGTGTATTGGATGCTTTTCGTCCCTCCCTGGACAATTTTAAATATTGTCTAGAGACGAGGCTTAAAAAATCAGCAGGTTGCCAATAAATGTACCAAACTGCATCAAAATTTTGGCTCAAGCAAATAGACCAATCAAGAGGTTGCAATAGGAAGAGAAAAGTGTTTAACATGTCTAGCAAGATGCTCAAAATTTATCACTTAGAGTAGACCACTGTGGTATAGTTTTATCATATTCTGCCTTGTTTAATTTCATGCTAACTTTAAGTCAGAAACAATAATAAATCAAGAATGACAAACTGTCTGTCTAATATTGTAGACGAGGGGGAACTTCAAATTATACTGGGCTAATTCTCTAAGTCATGTCTTGCAAAGCAAAACCTGGCACAATTGTTGCGAAGGGGACCCGTTTTTTCTGTCTAGACCAATGTTGGAGATGGTAACTTCTAGGCTTCCATAGATGTAATTGTCAGACATGTCATAAAATGGAAAATATTTTCAATCTCTTGCCCACCAAACTCTCTTTAGCTGATTGCATTGGTAATTTATTAATATCTTCAATACACAAAATCTAATCCAAAAAAGCACAATGGTTGCAAAGTTCATTCTGGTATAACTTCAAATCAATTCATTTGTGTCCCCAAACATTAGTATGTGAATGTTATATCTTGGCACTGGTAAAGCTGCAGAACAAATACGATAAAACATTGCAAATCATTTTCCTTTATCCCACTGTACACATCACTTTATAATACACTTGGCCAACATTCATTTGGATGAAATATATAATGCTATGTATGCAAAAACAAGATTGTGCAATCTAAGTCAAGATTGTCTGACCAAGGTAGATGGCAATGGACCAATCAGTTTATTATAGGTTATTTGTGCCCTAGTAAAGATTAACACATCTAGGAACAATAAGCCCAAGTGTATAAATATAAGGACAGAAGCACAATCAGAACTGACTCTTACCAGTACTTTGCTATGTCTTTTATTGCCTACTTTTTGGCTAGAGCCGATGTGTTGGTATATTTTTCAATTTTCATTGCACTATTCATCTATTGGATAAATGGAATTAAGAAGAGCACAGCAAAGATGCCCCCTGGACCTATGCCTTTGCCGGTCATTGGAAATCTCCACATAGTGGACCTGAACAGGCCCTACGAATCTCTGATGCAGGTAGGATTCTGTACTTACTGTATAGTCAAGAAGGGTTCAACATTATTTAGCTGGGGGCAAAGTAATTGGGGGTGGTTGCTGAATAAGACAGGTGCAATTGGATTCATGGTGGGCATTAAAGGTCTGGAGGTCTTGTTCTTTGCTGCATTATACACGAACCATTGATATGAATGGCCACCATTTTCCCTGTGGGCACTATGTGGGCCTATTATAATGTATGGATCACTATGTGGTACCCATTATACTGTACTGAAGACCATGTAGGGCCCATAATACTGTATACAACACTATGTGGGACATTATACTGTATGGAGCACTTTGTGTTGTCCACTATTCTGTGCGGAGAACTAAGTGCTGCCCATAATACTGTATCGAGGACTATAGGCAGCCCTTAATACTGTATTGAGGGCTACATGGGATGCTCATAATACTGTATGGAGGATTATGTGGTGCCCATAATACTGTATGAAGTGCTGTGTGGTGCCCATAATACTGTACAAAGGGCTATGTGGTGCCCATAATACACTATGGAATGCTATTGTGGTGCCCATAATACTGTACGAAGGGCTATGTGGTGCCAATAATACACTATCGAATGCTATGTGGTGCCCATAATACTGTACGGAGGGCTACGTGGTGTCCATAATACTGTGTGGAGGGCTACGTGGGGCCCATTATATTGTTTGAAGGGCTATGTGGGAGCCATTATACTGTATGTAAGCATTTATACAGTGTGAAGGTTTTTGTGGGATCCATAATACTGTTTAGAGGGCTACGTATGGGTCAGCATGCTGTTTGAAGGGCTGGGTGGTGGCCATTATACTATATGGGGGGCAAGTGGGGGCCATTATACAGAGTGGATTGTTGTATTGGGGCCATTCTACTGTATGGAGGGCTATGTGACGATCACAGTTGAGGAATCATACTGTGTGTTGGGGTTACCATATTTTATCAAGGGAGGGGGGTACAGTAGGGTCTTCATACCGCGTGTGAAGGGTACTGTGAAAGAATTCACTGTGGGGTATCATACTGTTTTTCAGGAAAGCACTATAGCTGGCATCATACTTTATGGGGCAATGAAAGGGCAATCTAGGGGCTTCAATAGGAGGAAAATGGCTTTATAAGGGCTGCAAAGTTGTGAGATATGCTCTTCTGTGACTCTGCCGAATATTATTATTTTTTTTGGGGGGACCCAATTAGAACTTCTGATATGGGGCCCGATAAATTCTATGTACGCTCCTGATCATGGTGCTGGAGATGCATGCCTGTTATGGCTGGCAATCAGGCAACACAGCGTGCAGTAATCAGCGCACATACAGAGATCTGGCAATAACCAAAAACAATAGGACGAGCTCTGAGACGTGGAATCTCTGTAGACTGCAGTACCTGATCTATCCTCACACAACTATAAGCAGCAGTGGATTGCGCCTATAACTACCTATGCAACTCGGCACTGCCTGAGGAGCTGACTAGCCTGAAGATAGAAATACAAGCCTGACTTACCTCAGAGAAATACCCCAAAGGAATAGGCAGCCCCCCACATATAATGACTGTTAGCAAGATGAAAAGACAAACGTAGGAATGAAATAGATTCAGCAAAGTGAGGCCCGATATTCTAGACAGAGCGAGGATAGCAAAGAGAACTATGCAGTCTACAAAAAACCCTAAAACGAAAACCACGCAAAGGGGCAAAAAGACCCACCGTGCCGAACTAACAGCACGGCGGTGCACCCCTTTGCTTCTCAGAGCTTCCAGCAAAAGTTAATAGCAAGCTGGACAGAAAAAACAGAAAACAAACTAGAAGCACTTATCTAGCAGAGCAGCAGGCCCAAGGAAAGATGCAGTAGCTCAGATCCAACACTGGAACATTGACAAGGAGCAAGGAAGACAGACTCAGGTGGAGCTAAATAGCAAGGCAGCCAACGAGCTCACCAAAACACCTGAGGGAGGAAGCCCAGAGACTGCAATACCACTTGTGACCACAGAAGTGAACTCAGCCACAGAATTCACAACAGTACCCCCCCCTTGAGGAGGGGTCACCGAACCCTCACCAGAACCCCCAGGCCGACCAGGATGAGCCACATGAAAGGCACGAACAAGATCTGGGGCATGGATATCAGAGGCAAAAACCCAGGAATTATCTTCCTGAGCATAACCCTTCCATTTGACCAGATACTGGAGTTTCCGTCTAGAGACACGAGAATCCAAAATCTTCTCCACAATATACTCCAATTCCCCCTCCACCAAAACAGGGGCAGGAGGCTCCACAGATGGAACCATAGGTGCCACGTATCTCCTCAACAACGACCTATGGAATACATTATGTATGGAAAAGGAGTCTGGGAGGGTCAGACGAAAAGACACCGGATTGAGAATCTCAGAAATCCTATACGGACCAATAAAACGAGGTTTAAATTTCGGAGAGGAAACCTTCATAGGAATATGACGAGAAGATAACCAAACCAGATCCCCAACACGAAGTCGGGGTCCCACACGGCGTCTGCGATTAGCGAAAAGCTGAGCCTTCTCCTGGGACAAGGTCAAATTGTCCACCACCTGAGTCCAGATCTGCTGCAACCTGTCCACCACAGAATCCACACCAGGACAGTCCGAAGACTCAACCTGTCCTGAAGAGAAACGAGGATGGAACCCAGAATTGCAGAAAAATGGAGAGACCAAGGTAGCCGAGCTGGCCCGATTATTAAGGGCGAACTCAGCCAACGGCAAAAATGACACCCAATCATCCTGGTCAGCGGAAACAAAACATCTCAGATATGTTTCCAAGGTCTGATTGGTTCGTTCGGTCTGGCCATTAGTCTGAGGATGGAAGGCCGAGGAGAAAGATAGGTCAATGCCCATCCTACCACAAAAGGCTCGCCAGAACCTCGAGACAAACTGGGAACCTCTGTCAGAAACAATATTCTCAGGAATGCCATGTAAACGAACCACATGCTGGAAGAACAAAGGCACCAAATCAGAGGAGGAAGGCAATTTAACCAAGGGCACCAGATGGACCATTTTAGAAAAGCGATCACAGACCACCCAAATGACCGACATTTTTTGAGAAACGGGAAGGTCAGAAATGAAATCCATCGAAATATGTGTCCAAGGCCTCTTCGGGACCGGCAAGGGCAAAAGCAACCCACTGGCACGTGAACAGCAGGGCTTAGCCCTAGCACAAATTCCACAGGACTGCACAAAAGCACGCACATCCCGTGACAGAGATGGCCACCAGAAGGATCTAGCAACCAACTCCCTGGTACCAAAGATTCCTGGATGACCGGCCAGCACCGAACAATGAAGTTCAGAGATAACTTTACTAGTCCACCTATCAGGGACGAACAGTTTCTCGGCCGGACAACGATCAGGTTTATTAGCCTGAAATTTCTGCAACACTCTCCGCAAATCAGGGGAGATGGCAGACACAATGACTCCTTCCTTGAGGATACTCGCCGGCTCAGATAACCCCGGAGAGTCGGGCACAAAACTCCTAGACAGAGCATCCGCCTTCACATTTTTAGAGCCCGGAAGGTATGAAATCACAAAATCAAAACGAGCAAAAAATAACGACCAACGGGCCTGTCTAGGATTCAAGCGCTTGGCAGACTCAAGATAAGTAAGGTTCTTATGATCAGTCAAAACCACCACGCGATGCTTAGCACCCTCAAGCCAATGACGCCACTCCTCGAATGCCCACTTCATGGCCAGCAACTCTCGGTTGCCCACATCATAATTACGCTCAGCAGCAGAAAATTTCCTGGAAAAGAAAGCACATGGTTTGAACACTGAGCAACCAGAACCTCTCTGTGACAAAACCGCCCCTGCACCAATCTCAGAAGCATCAACCTCGACCTGGAACGGAAGAGAAACATCAGGTTGACACAACACAGGGGCACAGCAAAAACGACGCTTCAACTCCTGAAAAGCTTCCACGGCAGCAGAAGACCAATTAACCAAATCAGCACCCTTCTTGGTCAAATCGGTCAATGGTCTGGCAATGCTAGAAAAATTACAGATGAAGCGACGATAAAAATTAGCAAAGCCCAGGAATTTCTGCAGACTTTTTAGAGATGTCGGCTGAGTCCAATCCTGGATGGCCTGAACCTTAACCGGATCCATCTCGATAGTAGAAGGGGAAAAAATGAACCCCAAAAATGAAACTTTCTGCACACCGAAGAGACACTTTGATCCTTTGATCCCTTCACGAACAAGGAATTAGCACGCAGTACCTGGAAAACCATTCTGACTTGCTTCACATGAGACTCCCAATCATCTGAGAAGATCAAAATGTCATCCAAGTAAACAATCAAGAATTTATCCAGATACTCACGGAAAATGTCATGCATAAAAGACTGAAAAACAGATGGAGCATTGGCAAGTCCGAACGGCATCACCAGATACTCAAAATGACCCTCGGGCGTATTAAATGCCGTTTTCCATTCATCTCCCTGCCTGATTCTCACCAGATTATACGCACCACGAAGATCTATCTTGGTGAACCAACTAGCCCCCTTAATCCGAGCAAACAAGTCAGAAATCAATGGCAAGGGATACTGAAACTTAACAGTGATCTTATTAAGAAGGCGGTAATCAATACACGGTCTTAGCGAACCATCCTTCTTGGCTACAAAAAAGAACCCTGCTCCCAATGGTGACGACGATGGGCGAATATGTCCCTTCTCCAGGGACTCCTTCACATAACTGCGCATAGCGGTGTGTTCAGGTACGGACAAATTAAATAAGCGACCCTTAGGGAATTTACTACCAGGAATCAAATCGATAGCACAATCACAATTCCTATGCGGAGGTAGGGCATCAGACTTGGACTCTTCAAATACATCCTGAAAGTCCGACAAGAACTCTGGGATGTCAGAAGGAATGGATGACGAAATAGACAAAAATGGAACATCACCATGTACTCCCTGACAACCCCAGCTGGTTACCGACATAGAGTTCCAATCCAATACTGGATTATGGGTTTGTAGCCATGGCAACCCCAACACGACCACATCATGCAAATTATGCAGTACCAGAAAGCGAATAACTTCCTGATGTGCAGGAGCCATGCACATGGTCAGCTGGGCCCAGTACTGAGGCTTATTCTTGGCCAAAGGTGTAGCATCAATTCCTCTCAACGGAATAGGACACCGCAAAGGCTCCAAGAAAAATCCACAACGTTTAGCATAATCCAAATCCATCAGATTCAGGGCAGCGCCTGAATCCACAAATGCCATGACAGAATACGATGACAAAGAGCACATTAAGGTAATGGACAAAAGGAATTTGGACTGTACAGTACCAATAACGGCAGAGCTATCGAACCGCCTAGTGCGTTTAGGACAATTAGAAATAGCATGAGTAGAATCACCACAATAGAAACACAGTCTGTTCAGACGTCTGTGTTCTTGCCGTTCTACTTTAGTCATAGTCCTGTCGCACTGCATAGGCTCAGGTTTACTCTCAGACAATACCGCCAGATGGTGCACAGATTTACGCTCGCGCAAGCGACGACCGATCTGAATGGCCAAGGACATAGACTCATTCAAACCAGCAGGCATAGGAAATCCCACCATTACATCCTTAAGAGCTTCAGAGAGACCCTTTCTGAACAAAGCCGCTAGTGCAGATTCATTCCACAGAGTGAGTACTGACCACTTTCTAAATTTCTGACAATATACTTCTACATCATCCTGACCCTGGCATAAAGCCAGCAGATTTTTCTCAGCCTGATCCACTGAATTAGGCTCATCGTAAAGCAATCCCAGCGCCTGGAAAAATGCATCAACATTACTCAATGCAGAATCTCCTGGTGCAAGAGAAAACGCCCAGTCCTGTGGGTCGCCGCGCAAAAAAGAAATAATAATCAAAACCTGTTGAATAGGATTACCAGAAGAATGAGGTTTCAAGGCCAAAAATAGCTTACAATTATTTCTGAAGCTCAGGAACTTAGTTCTGTCACCAAAAAACAAATCAGGAATCGGAATTCTTGGTTCTAGCATCGATTTCTGATCAATAGTATCTTGAATCTTTTGTACATTTACAACGAGATTATCCATTGAGGAGCACAGAGCCTGAATATCCATGTCCACAGCTGTGTCCTGAAGCACTCTAATGTCTAGGGGAAAAAAAAGACTGAAGACAGAGCTAAGAAAAAAAAAATGATGTCAGGATTTCTTTTTTCCCTCTATTGGGAATCATTGGTGTGGCTCCTTGTACTGTTATGGCTGGCAATCAGGCAACACAGCGTGCAGTAATCAGCGCACATACAGAGATCTGGCAATAACCAAAAACAATAGGACGAGCTCTGAGACGTGGAATCTCTGTAGACTGCAGTACCTGATCTATCCTCACACAACTATAAGCAGCAGTGGATTGCGCCTATAACTACCTATGCAACTCGGCACTGCCTGAGGAGCTGACTAGCCTGAAGATAGAAATACAAGCCTGACTTACCTCAGAGAAATACCCCAAAGGAATAGGCAGCCCCCCACATATAATGACTGTTAGCAAGATGAAAAGACAAACGTAGGAATGAAATAGATTCAGCAAAGTGAGGCCCGATATTCTAGACAGAGCGAGGATAGCAAAGAGAACTATGCAGTCTACAAAAAACCCTAAAACGAAAACCACGCAAAGGGGCAAAAAGACCCACCGTGCCGAACTAACAGCACGGCGGTGCACCCCTTTGCTTCTCAGAGCTTCCAGCAAAAGTTAATAGCAAGCTGGACAGAAAAAACAGAAAACAAACTAGAAGCACTTATCTAGCAGAGCAGCAGGCCCAAGGAAA
The DNA here is from genome assembly GCF_032444005.1 of Ranitomeya imitator. Classification (NCBI taxonomy): domain Eukaryota; kingdom Metazoa; phylum Chordata; class Amphibia; order Anura; family Dendrobatidae; genus Ranitomeya; species Ranitomeya imitator. The sequence goes on from NC_091288.1 coordinate 192,441,222, forward strand.
GATGCAGTAGCTCAGATCCAACACTGGAACATTGACAAGGAGCAAGGAAGACAGACTCAGGTGGAGCTAAATAGCAAGGCAGCCAACGAGCTCACCAAAACACCTGAGGGAGGAAGCCCAGAGACTGCAATACCACTTGTGACCACAGAAGTGAACTCAGCCACAGAATTCACAACACATGCCACCTTGTTCTGTTAGGATGGTTCTCACTGTGTTAATTTACTAATGCCTTGCTCTTTTAATGAAACAATAGAAGAAAAATGGATTAATGAAAATACCATAGCATTTAATGTATGACCAATTGTAACTCCAATGCCTTTTTCAAGACCATTGATCATTTCATTTGAAAATTTTGGCCAATATTATATTATGGGGTTGAACGTCTCTCCTGGTGGTGCTATAACAATTTTTAATATCCTGGGGAGAATTTCTATCAAATATTACAATGACTGTAGAGTTTTATGCCCATTGAATCACATGAGCATTAGTAAAGTTGGGCATTGCTATTGGACTTTCCTTGGGATTAACAATTGACCACCATAAATGAGAAAAGCCAAATCTTCTCTAGTCAACTGATCACTGAACCAGATTATTGGGGTGATCATCCTCTTTAATAATGTTCATTGTTGGAATCAAGGTTTTTTTCTTCGGTTCTTTTTCACGACACTTTGCAAAAAACTTTTTTTTATCAGTTCCTAGAAGCTGTGGAAAATATAATTTGCATAGATGGCGGAGGTCTTCACTGGTTGCAGGATCCTGTCTTCTGCACAGGTGGTATGTCTTCTGCTACTGGCAGGACATTAAAGTTCAGCTTTCTGAGCTTTTTCTATGTCATTAAAGGCTATGCTAGTACATTTTATTGGTTAACATCTGAAAATGAACAAAATACGTGGACAGATGAAGTTATCAAATAATATATAAATTTTCATGCACTTTTTATATTTTGTAGGCACTTTTCATGCATGTAGATTGGTAGGTGGTTACAGTCCTGAGATCCTCTCAAAGCACTGAAAAGTTGGCAGAGAAGTCTGTAGAGTTGAAGGCAGGAATGCAAAGCTGCTGCCCGATTGAGCACACAGAATGGAGTACAGATACATTAGAAAGTAATAGGCTTTCTATTATATCCATACTCCATTTTGTGCACTCTCGTGAGCAAGCCTTGTGCACTTCTCCCTCCCATATGACACACTTCTATGCCGTGTTTTGAGTGATCTGTGAGGGTCTCAGGATCCGGGCTCCCACTGTACAGTGTCTACAAAATCTTAAAAAATGCATAAAAGTTATGATCCTCTCTAAATAGTTGATTATCAGGATCGTTGATTACAGTTTTGACCTCAACTGAACTCCGAAAAATTTGGTTTAAACTCAAAACTCAATGAATGTGCTGATTCATCATGAGCTGCTAAACTGAGTTTCATCAGTTAGTTTTGTAATCTCCTGTGGTTTGGATTGTATCAATGAATAAATATGTAAGTCGGCCAGCAGTTGTGGGTGTCTTTGTCCTTAAACATGTCTCCCGGGATGGTGCAATTATGGACATTGCAGAGTAAACTTACAACTTACTCAGTATGAGGCTGGCCAGTGTAGCACTTACAGTCTCTGAGAGCACAAGCTGAATCAATACAACACAATATCTAGCCACAACTTGTAATAACTACATGTTATTGAGGCGCTAATCTTGGTGGTTGCAGTTTGCGTCGGGTAACTAGGGTGTCAACCTCTGTGGGCAGGTAGGGTTATTGAGACTGCATTGCTTGACCAATCCAGTCCTGTAGTTCACTTGGAACTATAGTGGATATTCAAAGCACTTGAGCCATTATATATATTTTTACTTTTAATTGTGAAAAATCAAGGTTATCTTTTATTGGGGGGGGGATATTGTTTTGACTAGTCATACCTCACAGAGTAAATGGGAATTTTTTTCTCAAATATCAGTACACTAACAATCGCAGCCCAGCTACTCAGGAGTTCCAAGTAGCTCTCAGAGCATGCCTTGCACTTTCCTATCTATGCAAGGGGCAACTGCTTCTAGAGACACATATTGTCCCTTTGCTCAGTTCTCCTGATACAGGCCACAATTTCTCACCACCATCTCAAGTCATAGAGACTACTAGTTCAGGCGACAACTCGCATCCATCCACAGTTCCTCAAACTGTCTTAGACTATAGTACCATTTAGTGTTCAGAGCAGGAATTGAGGCCCTAAGCTTCGTTGTTACACTTTGAAATTGAAGCAGAAAGCATAATGGTTACAGAGTAATATGTATATTAATTTTTCACGCTAACATCAGAATGCCTACAATCACAGGCATACTACTCAGAGGTTCCAGGCAACTGTTACAGCATGCTTTCCACTATCTTACCTATGCAGGGTGCGACTGCTTTTAGAGCCACACATTGTCTCTTTACTCAGGTCTACTGGTGGAGGCCACAGTTTCTCACTGCTGGCTCGGGTCTTAGAACACCCCTTCCAGTTCAGGCCACAGCTTACCTCCAGCCACAGTTTCTCAAACTGTCTCTAACTGTACTACCGCTTAGTATCCAAGCTATGGCTCCTCTCTTATTGTCTCGGCAGCCATTTCAAGGCAGGCAGACTGATGCATTCAATTTCCCAAGGTCACCACTGAGCTTCTAAGTCCAGGTTCCATCTTTAGGTCAGAGAATCACTCCACTTAGCTTAGATCCTTCAAACACTAACTATATCCAACTATGTCCTGTCAGGCTTACATTTTTTGCTGTTCCGATCAAGTCTATAGGTCTCTTCTTCAATAACTTTAGTGTTAAGGCAACATCCATCCTCCCAGTGAATGGACATTGAACAAGAAGATTGAACAGGATTCTACAGGGAAACAACTGGCTACGTTGATGGTGCCGTCAGCAACATTTTGGGTTTCTTGACTATATGGAGTGACTTACCTGGATGATGGAATCCTTGCTACAGATGGGTTGCATTTTCCAAAAACAGGAAACTACATATTTGGTAGATGCCTTGCTACACTACTCAGGAGAGCTATAAACTAGAGTAATATGGGATGGGAAAAACTATGCAGCTAATGAATTCTATTGAGGACCCTGCTATTAAAAGTGGAAATAAAGAACAAAGACAACAAATTCTGAATGAACATAGAGGAGCAAGAAAAAACGACTACAAACAAAAATGTGTCTATTCAAATGCACAGAGCATGGGAAACAAACAAGAAGAATTGGAGCTGCTAACACAGGAAAAGAGATATAATGTTATAGTCATCACTGAAACTTGGTGGGATGATGCACATGATTGGAATACAAACCTTGAGTACTACAACTTATTTGTAAGAAAGAGGCTTAACAGTAGGGGAGGAGGTGTTTCATTGTATGCTAGTAAAGCATATATCTCCACAGAGATCCACGCTTCAGAAAATGGTAGCTCTGTAGAAACTGTTTGGGTAAGAACACAAGGAGAGAAGAACAGAAAGGACACTATTGTAGGTGTTTACTATAGGCCACCTGGACACACTGAAGATAAGGATTAACTCTTTTTACATCAGATGTCTTTGTTCTAAAAAAAATACGACATAGGAATCATCTGAGATTTTAACTATCCAGATATTTGTTGGGAATCTCTCTCAGGAAAAGTAATAGGCCTAGAAAATTTTTATCTTCTCTCACTGAATATTATCTTATCTTTCAAAAGGTAGAAGAGAGAACAAGAGTATCTGCTCTATTTGACCTAATTCTTATCAACAGGGAGGAAATGGTTGAGGAGGTAAAGGTAGCAAAGAATTTAGAAGGCAGAAATCATGCTATTCTCAAATTTTGGATTACAAGAGGAGAAAAACTGTGTCTGCAAGGACTTAGACTTTAACGTTTATCTTCAGAAAGGCTGATTTTAATGAACTCAGGAACAGGGTAGGAAAGGTCCAGTGGCTGGATGTTCTAAAGGACAGAAATGTTCAATAAGGATGGGAGATTTTGCTAAATGAAATTCTCAATGCACAATCAGTCATAATCCCAAAATGAAGGAAGAATTGGAAGCATTTAAAGAGACCAGGATGGATGAACACAAACCTCAAATACTTGCTGAAAAGAAAAAAATGAATGTATATACAATAGAAAGAGTGGGGAATATCTAAGAAGAATATAAAGCTGTCTGTAGGGAATATACGGCAAGCAATAGATAAGCTAAAGCCAGTAATGAAGTGAGGCTTGCAAGGGAGACCAAAAGCAATAAAAAATAATTTTGTGGGTATGTCAAAAGTAAAAGAAAAGTAAAAAATGCTATAGGACTTTTACAGAATGAAAAGGGTGAAGTCATCAAAAATGATGTTGAGAAGGCCGAACTTTTAAATTCTTAGTTTGCATTTGTGTTCTCTAAGAAACCAAATGTAACATCAACTGATCTTCACTGTGCTATTGAAGAAATAAAAGAATCCACACTTTGTAAAAGCACAGATATGGTGAGGGAATATAGATAATTTAAATTAGTTTAAATCTCCATTGTGGTTTGAAAATACAATTTTTGTCTCTATAGAAGTACGACTCAAATTAATGTTTTATATAACTAAAAAACCCCAATATTTTGCAGCTTTCTGAGAAGTATGGCGAAATATTTACTTTGCACTTTGGACCGAAGAAAATGGTGGTACTTGCTGGATATAAGATCATAAAAGAAGCACTTGTTACGCGAGCTGACGATTTTGGAGAACGGGCGATTACTCCAGTCTTCAAAATTTTCTCTAATGAGCATGGTATTTATAGAACTATAATATTGTGATTCTATGAATTGTAAAATTCACCATAATGACCTGTTAGGGGAGCAAAATACGTTAAAGTACAGTAACAATAGCTGCTTCTGCTAATTGAATTTTCACTAAATATTCGCTAAAAACATCAAATATTATTAATTGAAGAACACTTTAACATCTATGCCAACTCTTAGAGGTTGTGTAATGACCACAGAAAGTCGTAGTGGCTAGTGTCCATAATGAATTTTGCACAAAATATTACACATTACAATGAAGCTGCTGATATTTATTGAATAAATCTAGGGGAACAAACATCCAAACATTTTTTATCAGTCAAGGGTGAACATGAACAAAAGACACAAAAGAAAAAGGAAGTGGAGGTGCTTAGGTTATTCCTAGAAAGTAACCAGCAGTTCTGTTTTTAATTTTTATCTACCTTCTTCTTCATCTCCTTCTTCAATTTCCTTCTTCTCATTCATCTTCCTCATCATAATGCTTCCTACTTTTTCATTTTACTCTTTTCTTTGATTTCATCTTCCTTCTGTTTTGTCTTTATCTAATTATTTATCTACTTCATCATTCTCTTAATTTTTTTTATCTTTTTTTTTACGCTATCTCCTTCCTGGCTTCTTTTCCATTCTCCATCTTCATCATTACTATTATAATAATCATTTTAATTATTCTTCCATTACCTTTTTCTTCTCCATCTTTATAATTATCATCTTCATTTTACTATTCTTCCTTTGTTTCTTTTTCCTCATCCATCATCTTCTTCTCCTACTTTCTTCTTCAGTTTTATCATAATTTTCTTAATTATTTATTTTCCTGTTTTTTTCCTTATCTTTCACTTTTTTCATTACTTTCTTATTTTTTTTGTAGCCACCACATTTTTTTTTTCTTTTTCTCTTCTTCTTTCCTCTTACTGTTGCGTCATTTTCTTCTTTCTCATTATTAGTTTCATTATTATTGTGTATGGCAACATCAATTGTCAATTTACATGCATTTTTTTTATTTGTGCTTTTCTTTTTAAATCCAATTATTAAGTCACAGAATTAAACTTCTTCATCTTACTAAAGAAACTACTTGTTGGATTGTTTAGATTGCTAAAGGATATTTTCTATTCAGTATGATTAATTATTTGCCAAAGTTTTCCATATTTAACCAAATTTTAGGTGTATTATTTGCTAATGGAGAAATATGGAAATCCATGAGGAGATTCATGCTATCAACACTTCGAGACTTTGGAATGGGGAAGAAAAGTGTGGAAGCCAGAATTCAAGATGAATTAATGCCCCTTATAGAAAGTTTTAAATCTCACAATGGTAAGATACATCATCCACATTTATCTCATAGCTTTCATATATTCTAACTTCTTGTCTGTCGCTTTCTACAACCCGGTCTACACAATCCACATTGTCAATCCCCAACACAGTTGAACTACAACATTATTCAGAGGGGTTTTGCAAACCCGCATTCACATATAGTAAAGGGTACGTCACAAAGTGTTGTTGTTTCAGTGATCTACTGTCATTACTGAAGGTAGTTTTAACCTGGGGTTACAAATGACCTTTAACATTAAAAGGAAGGTGCCATCAAAAAAATTTTTTTTTCAGAAATTGTAAAAATGTAAAGAATTAATGATTACATTTTCTTAAAAAATATTATCATTTGTTTATAATTTAGTAAAATATGAAAAATAATTTGAAAAGTTTTGGAATTTCCACTTTTCAACACTAGGGGGAGCAGCTGCTGAAATTTCAGAAAAACCTAGTGTACAACTAGCTCACATTACTGCACTGCAGTAATTCTGGGCGGAGTCTGCTGACGTGTGTGATGTCTCCTCTCCTTCTGGGTGTTTGCTAAGGGATTAGAGAGGATGATATTCAGGAACCCAGTGAGCAGCCATTTTGTTGGTGACTGCAGAGTATGGCTGCCGTCACACCAGCAGTATTTGGTCAGTATTTTACCTCAGTATTTGTAAGCCAAAACCAGGAGTGGAACAATTAGAGGAAAAGTATAATAGAAACATGTGCACCACGTCTGCATTTATCACCCACTCCTGGTTTTAGCTACAAATACTGAGGTAAAATACTGACCAAATCCTGAGCGTGGACGGCAGCCTTAGGCTACTTTCACACTAGCGTTGTTGGCTGTACGTTGCAATGCGTCATTCAGGAGAAAAAACGCATCCTGCAAAGTTGTCTGCAGGATGCGTTTTTTCCCCATAGACTAACATTACCGACGCATTGCGACGTATTGCCACACGTCACAACTGTAGTGCGACGGTTGCGTCATGTTTTGGCGGACCGCCGCCACAAAAAAAGTTACATGTAACGTTTGTGCATCGAGTCCACCATTTTTGACCGCACATGCACGGCAGAAACTCCGCCCCCTCCTCCCCAGACCTTACAATGGGGCAGCTGAAGCGTCGTAAGACTGCTTCCGCTGCCCACGTCGGGCATTTCTTTCACAGCATGCATCGGTACGACGCACTGCGACGGGCCCGTACCGACGCTAGTGTGAAAGCAGCCTTATACTGACAAGTCTACGGTCATCGAGGATGGCAGGCAGCAAGGATTCTGGGAGATATGTGGTGGAGGGAGCAGGGTGACAGCAGCACAGAGTATTTCAGGAGAGCAGTGTGCTGGTCTATGGGGGCCCCCTGTTCGGTGTGCGGAGCAGCCAGGGATTGTACATAGGGCGCTGTCTTTTATACACATGGATGGACCGTCTGCTTGTTTGCTCCACAGAAATCCAGGAAACATTTCTGCGGATTGATGGCCTGTTCTGATCCAGACTTTGCATGCAGATCCCACTCCCCTCCTCAGATCCTGTCTTCTCCATCCTGTCCTGGTGATGTGTGAAAGCGAGGCGACAGGCGCAGTCTGGGGTGACGCTGGGAAGGAAATGTAGCCATATAGTAACCATAAAAATGAGACCCCTCTCTTCAGCTGCCTCACCAGCCCTGACAGCACCTAACTGGAGGTCATGCTGCCCCCTCTATTACCCCAGACCCGCGTGCAGGTGCTCAGCCAGAACCACCATAGAATGGGTCCGCTTTCTGAAGATAATACTGCCATAGTGTTCTCACATAATACCGCCATACAGATCACACACAATACTATCAAATAGATCACACAATACTGTCATACAGTTCTCACATAATACCACCATATAGATCACACATACCGCCAGTGTTCTCACATACCGCCATATAGATCACACATAATACCGCCAGTGTTCTCACATACCACCATATAGATCACACATAATACTGCCATAGTGTTCTCACATAATACCGCCATATAGATCACACATAATGCTGCCAGTGTTCTCACATAATACCGCCATATAGATCACACACAATACCACCATATAATTCTCACAATACTGATCAAGCATAATACCACCATACAGATCACATAATACCGTCATATAGATCTCACATAATGCCATAATACAGCATGACGCCCGCAGCTCCTGTTATCGCACGCATTGAGTTGTGTGTGCAATGGGGAAAGATATGCAGGGGGGAGAGGAGTGCATAGGAGAGGATTAGATACACGGTTCACCAGACAGTATCACACAAGAGGATTAGATACACGGCTCAGCATAATATCACACAGTATAGGATTAGATACACGGCTCAGCAGTCAGTATTTCACAGGATTAGGCTATGTGCACACGTCAGGATTTTTTCCTGACATAATCCTGAGAATTCTGCCAGAAATCCGCGTGCTTTTTTTGCGCAGATTTCTCGCGGAATTTGCGCGTTTTTTGCGCGGATTTTTTGAGTTTTTTATTTTTATTTTCCGGAATGTCCTTTTTGATAGGAAATCAAAAAAAAAAAAAAATCCGCAAAAAGATAGAGCATGTCCGGATTTTTTGCGGTATGCGTTTTTTTTTCGGAAAAAAACGTTAACATCTGCACAAAAAATGCGGAATGCATTCTAAATGATAGGATGCATAATGTTAGCGTTTTTTTTAGCGGATTTATAGCGTTTTTATGGCGAAATTCCGCCAAAAAAAACGCTAAAAATCTGGACGTGTGCACATAGCCTTAGATACACAGGTCAGCACAGGATAGGATTAGATACACGGTTCACCAGACAGTATCACACAGGAGAGGATTAGATACACGGCTCAGCAGACAGTATCACACAGGAGAGGATTAGATACACGGCTCACCAGACAGTATCACACAGGAGAGGATTAGATACACGGCTCAGCAGTCAGTATCACACAGGAGAGGATTAGATACACAGCTCAGCAGACAGTATCACACAGGAGAGGATTAGATACACGGCTCACCAGACAGTATCACACAGGAGAGGATTAGATACACGGCTCAGCAGTCAGTATTCCACAGGAGGATTAGATACACAGTTCAGCACAGGATAGGATTAGATACACGGCTCAGCAGTCAGTATTCCACAGGAGGATTAGATACATAGTTCAGCACAGGATAGGATTAGATACACGGCTCAGCAGACAGTATTACACAGGAGAGGATTAGATACACGGCTCAGCAGACAGTATCACACAGGATAGGATTAGATACACGGCTCACCAGACAGTATCACACAGGAGAGGATTTGATACACGGCTCAGCAGTAAGTATTCCACAGGAGGATTAGATACACAGGTCAGCACAGGATAGGATTAGATACACGGCTCAGCAGACAGTATTACACAGGAGAGGATTAGATACACGGCTCAGCAGACAGTGTCACACAGGATAGGATTAGATACACGGCTCACCAGACAGTATCACACAGGAGAGGATTAGATACACGGCTCAGCAGTCAGTATTCCACAGGATTAGATACACAGGTCAGCACAGGATAGGATTAGATACACGACTCAGCAGACACTATCACACAGGAGAGGATTAGATACACGGCTCAGCAGACAGTATCACACAGGAGAGGATTAGATACACAGCTCAGCAGACAGTATCACACAGGATAGGATTAGATACACAGCTCAGCAGACAGTATCACACAGGAGAGGATTAGATACACGGCTCAGCAGTCAGTATTCCACAGTATTAGATACACAGGTCAGCACAGGAGAGGATTAGATACACGGCTCAGCAGTCAGTATTCCACAGTATTAGATACACAGGTCAGCACAGGATGGGATTAGATACATGGCTCAGCAGACACTATCACACAGGAGAGGATTAGATACATGGCTCAGCACAGTATAGTGATAGATGCAGGGTCTGATGTCCTGTGAGGAGCTGCAGTGAGAGGTCGTGCAGCACAGAGCCTCCCCCATCCCCCTCTGTTACCTCTCTGCAGCTCCTGATAAGAGAACATCAGACCACAGCACTTCAGACTCTCTAGCGATTCTAGAGATTCAGCCACACACCAGGCAGCAGAGGACAGGGAACGGCCGCTGAGTGTGAGGGGAGACAGATGGAGCTGCCCCTCCAACAGCACAGCTCAGTCACAGTGGAGCTCACAGGTACACTCCACTGTGGGCTGAAGCAAGATGGCGCCGATCTCCTGCCTCTGCTGTGATGTGGAGACAGCCCAGGGGGCGTGGCCACATCAGAGCAGAGAGCAGCTTATAATGGTAGCTATGGGGTCGCCTCCCGACTGCAGATGTCTATGTCCAGGGCAGCCGTATGTGCAGACTGTAAGTGTCGTGCAGCTACACTTACAGTCCTGCAAATGAAAATGGCGGCGCCCAGTGGCAGAAAAAAAAATGAATAAAAAAAAACAATAAATACCATGCACTTGAAAATAACTTATAAAAATAAGGAATTAAAGAGGTTTTTTTTTTTTTTTTTACAATATTAAAACGTGGCACCTTCTCTTTAAGTGATTTGTAATATTCTTTAGGGTTTTTTTTATTCAAATTTGATTTTATTGTTTGTTTTTATCATTTTAGGCAAACCATTCAATAATCACTTGCTGATAAACAGTGCAGTTTCCAATGTAATCTGCTCTATTATCTTTGGGAAAAGGTTTGAGTATGATGACCCAACATTTGAAAAATTAATAAAAATGTTAGATGAAAATGCTAAACTGGCCGGTACACCCACAGTGATGGTAAGAAAAACTTCAGCTCTTATAGCTAACCTTTTTAGTGAATTTTCAGAAGAATGGTTTCAGGGTCACCTTTAGGACTAACGGCAGTGCAATCATGAGTTCAGACAAAAGGACCCAAACTCATTTTTTGGTTCTCACCCAATACCATCCAGTTGATTATGATGTACAAACATTGATCCCTAAATGTTTCCTTACAATTCATGTATAATATCCAATTAGTATTCTGTTTCTCCTTTCTCAAATGTAAAGGTTTACTGTACTGGAGCAGACCAGTCCTTCTCAGATGCTGCTCACCAGATATGAACAGTGGGTACAAGATGAACATAATAGGGAGTTTAGGGGAATTGACCACTTTGCCCATTTGGAAGTGAAAATACCGTGATATTCTACAGCGCTCTACATAGATTGCCATTACTCTTATTAGTTCTTATCCCCATTTACATAAGTTTTGCATATATGTTTTGTGTTTTTTATTTGCTTGTTTTTTTGCAGATAGAACACATATCTATTATAGTCTATGGCCTTTTTCATATACCCAAAGTCATGTCTGATTTTGATCCATTTTTGCGAATAAAACTCATCCATTTCAGTGAATTTGTGATGTTTCCTTTTTTTCAGTGACTAATGATGGTAGAATCTTAGGAAACCCCAATCTGTTCTTTTTTCTCATATGAGAACAATGGATGACACGCATGAATGGTAAAAAAAAACATCCATGCGGTCCAAAATGGATACAAATTAGATCCTCTACACTGATAAAAGTCATGTAGAAAAAAAAAACTGAACGGGGCCCAGTTCAGATGTTACACTTGGCTGTATTCTACCCTAGGCTCCTAGTGATGTAGGGTGGAGCGCCACTGACTGGCCGAGCTGCTCCCAATGTACACCGTTATTGAACTGGTCTGTACTTTTTGCTGCAAGAAAATCTAAAGAGGAATTGTTGATTTCCACAGCTGTATAATTATTATACCTTCCTCGCATCACTCCTTGGCCTACATAAGAAACTAATGCAGAACATACAAGATCTTAAGAATTTTATTTCCCAATCTTCAATGACTCGACGGTTGGATTTAGATGCAAATTACGTCACAGGATATATTGATGCATATCTCCTGAAGCAGAAACAGGTGCGTTAATGTTACCTTCATTTATTTTTAAGTGGTCAAAAGGGTGTGATGAGATTTATTTTGGGAACACCTGAGGATTTTACAATCTACTTAATCAAGGTTGATTTTAGGCGACGTGTGACCCTGTGGCCGAAAGCAAAAGTGAGACGGTAAATGATGAACTATTATGCCAACAACACAATCATATTCAGTCAGCACAGACGGTCCTGTGCTGAGATCAGAAGTATCGATCTCTGAGCACTGCTAGGGTTGTTCAGGATCAAGATCACAATATTAAACTACAGCATTTTTTGGACTTTAAGAAGCACCAAATGTTTAGACAGCATATTTTCTACCAATGAAAACTGTCCTGGCAGTATAAAAAGTGTGTTTGGGTCAATACATTGACCTTCTTGTTATACCTTTTACTGTAAAGTTAAGTTATTGTTTATAATTTTTGCATGTCCTGGATACCTTACTGCTGATTATCTCCTTCTTTCCGTTCCCTTTATTCCTTCTTCCACTTTCCTATTTTTTTCCCATTGATCTACCCCCTAAAAAAGCAAGGCAAAAATCTACTTCTATCCTCCCCTTTTTTCCATTTTTTTTCCTTTTCCTTCCCCTTGCCCTCCTCTTTATTATCTGTTTGTGTTATGGTATCCTAACACCATAATCAGTCACATGTACATTAATCCCATGACTTATGGGTAAAGAGGAAAAATAGTGCCACATAACATTGAAATAGGGGGGGTCTTCTCTGGGAACTTCGGTGATTTGACCCATATGGTCATATGTTACCATCATAGGGGCCAAGTGTCCTATTTGAGATGAGTGTGTGCTACAGGGAAACCCTCATCAACACCCAGCTCTTGACTTTCAGGCTCAGGGCTCATGACAGTCATTTCTTCATTTGGTAATTCTGCTTCCCCTGACTGAGGACAGTAAGGGATTTGTGGCTGATGCAAATGGATGTTAAGCCTTACAGGCAGTAGCAGCGCATTAGGATAGGTTTTGGCAGTCCCCCTTTCATTCTTGGGCTTTACAACTTGTTCTCATAGTCTTCTGCCATGGTGAGTTTTCCTAGGGACACACCTGGCACAGGAATTACAATGGTACTTATTGCCAGCTCATTCTTTTCTAGAAGAATCAATTGGCTATAAAATCAATGGTCTTCGTAACACCCAGATGCCCATTGTCATTATGCAATCTTCTTATGACAATCTTCGGAAACAAAACAGAGTGGGAAGCACCAACTGCCTGCAAACTCCTCCATTTTGACGCTTGACCTCCTGATATAGCAGTCCATTTCTCACAACTAACCAAGGACTCCAACAGGTGAGTAAGCAAAGCAGATTCTTCTGTCTTCAAGGCATTTCTCTCTGGCATCCAGTCTCTTTTCACAGACCACTGAACTACTCCTACAGAAAGATCTTCTCAACCTAGCTTTGTATCAGTGGTAGCAGAGAAAACCAGTCAACTGGTAGGACCAATGTGCAGAGGCTTCCTCTAAAACTCCTGAAAGCTGAGCACTGTCCCATGATGGAATGATCTTGCATCAGATCCGGTGACACGTCTTAAATCCCAGGCCTAGGTACCTCCGGTTTGGAAGGGCACCCAATACAGGACTCTACATCTCCAGACAACCTTTTCTCATGGTGGGGCGAAGACTGGGACTTTTTTAAACCCCACAGTTTTGAGCACTGATGAGCCATGTGATTGGGATTCTCAGAGACAAAGCGCCCCTCGTCTTCCATATCTCCAATCCAACGCTGACCATCACTCATCCATCTTGAAGACTGTTGTCATCTTTCATTGGCTGAATCAACAATTAGTTTTAGCCTCTCCACTTCCCTAGCCTGGCATTTAGAAGTTGGACAATTTACTCCCTTTTCCTATCAATGATTTTCAAGAGCTCTTCTCTCGATCATTTCACTTGGGATTTAAGGCAACAGCAGCTACTCGCTTTATTGTCTGCTATGATAGCTTTTCTTGTCACACCTCCTTAAGCAACTGATGGAAGGAACGGGGTATCTGCTCTTTATCACAGCACCTGAGTCATGGAGCAATGGGATCATGGGTCAGAGCCACCTTTAGCACTTGTTCAAGACGACATTGGACAACTTGTTCAGGGATAAGTTAAGTCTGCCCATGGATACTATTCTGTGCACCAGCTTGTCCAGTCTACAGAGATAACTGGACATTTTTCTCACCAGAGTCTTGGTAGGTGGCGTAGAGTTTATATTGGAGGTCTATGGCATCCTCTGGAGATCCAAAATCATCTTCTAAGGTAACCATGTAGTCTTGATAGGACTTCTGTGGCTGGCTTTGCTAAGTAGCTTGTACTACTTCCATAGCAGGACCTTTCAGACTCTCCACACGTCTTTGTTTCTTCACAGCATGGGTGCACTGCCATTCTTCTAGATACTGCATCCCTCCACGTATCTTACCCTTCTTCAACAACTGAGATGGGCGTGACACCCGAAAATGTTCTGAGACAACAGTAGACAACTTCAGCCTTCATCTGTACAAACCTGATGACTGACTTTTTCAGGGTGGCCACAACTACATCAATAGTACTAGCGGCAATTTCCTCAGGCTTGTTGCAATCAGGGATGGGAGGTGGACATTCCCTTTGCCTCCCAGGCTGTGTGCATTGATTCTGGAGACAATGCTTCTGTTGTAGGTCTCTCAGGTCAATTGATCTTCAACTGTATCCCATATATTATTGGCACAACCATGACTGATGGGAAGTACTTTTTCCACTTGGTCCTTTCAGTAGTGATCAGGGCTGTTGATTATTTTCTCCCTTCATCACTCTGCCTGTCAACCACTCTGGGATGAAAAACTTCTAGGAGTTGGTTCACATTCTGTAGTACCTCTTTATCAGACAAATCAGTTTGTTCACTACATACTGTAAAACTGTTTTCATCTGTTATGCTCATCTCATCACTTCAGGTGGACACTCAGAGCCTCCATAATAGTGGTACCTGTCTTAATCTTCTCAGCAGTGCCTACGCTGTAACACTCCTTTAAGCCACCTCCGTGGGCAGTGTGTCCAATAGTTCTTCTCACCTCAAAATGGCGCCGTGCCTCCACCTGAACCTTGCAGCAAGCTGTTGTGGGACGCAGGAGGGTCTTCCTTTTCTGCCAGGTGTCGACTCTGGAAACCCCTGTCCATGCTCCATACACACTCACAAAAGATGGTGTTGAAACAATTAGCAGGTTTATATGCAAGAGAATAAATACTAGTAAATTCAGAGGGCATAACAAAGCACAGTAAAATATACAGTGGGGGAAATAAGTATTTGATCCCTTACTGATTTTGTAAGTTTGCCGACTGACAGAGACATGAACAGTCTATAATTTTAAGGGAAGTTTAATTTTAACACTGAGAGATAGAATATCAAAACAAAAATACAGAAAATCACATTGTATAAATTACATAAATGTATTTTCATTTTGCAGTGAGAAATAAGTATTTGATCCCTCTGGCAAACGACTTAATACTTGGTGGCAAAACCCTTGTTGTAAGCACAGCAGTCAGACTTTTTTTGTAGTTGATGATGAGGTTTGGGCAGATGTCAGGAGGAATTTTGGTCCACTCCTCTTTGCAGATCATCTCTAAATCATTAAGATTTTGAGGCTGTCGCTTGACAACTCAGAGCTTCTGCTCCCTTCATAAGTTTTCTATGGGATTAAGGTCTGGAGACTGGCTAGACCACTCCATGACCTTAATGTGCTTCTTTTTGAGCCACTCTTTTGTTGCCTTGACTGTATGTTTTGTGTCATTGTCTTGCTGGAAGAACCAGCCACAACCCATTTTTAATGTCCTGGCGGAGGGAAGGAGGTTGTCACTCAGTATTTTACAGTACATGGCTCCATCCAGTCTCCCATTGATGCAGTGAAGTAGTGCTCTGCCCTTAGCAGAGAAACACCCCCAAAACATAATTTTTCCGCCTTCATGCTTGACAGTGGGGATGGTGTTCTTTCGGTCATAGGCAGCATTTCTCTTCCTCCAAACATGGCGAGTTAAGTTAATGCCAAAGACCTCAATTTTTGTCTTATCTGACCACAGCACCTTCTCCCAATCACTCACAGAATCATCCAGGTGTCCATTCGCAGACTTCAGATGGGCCTGCACATGTGCCTTCTTGAGCAGGGGGACCTTATGAACCCTGCAAGATTTTAAACCTATACGGCGTAATGTGTTACCAATGGTTTTCTTGGTGACTGGGGTCTCAGCTGCCTTGAGATCATTAACAAGTTTCCCCTGTGTAGTTTTAGGCTGATCTCTGATGTTCCTCATGATCAAGGATACCCCACGAGGTGAGATATTACATGGTTTTCCAGATCGATGTCAATTGACAGTCATTTTTTATTTCTTCCATTTTCTTACTATTGCACCAACAGTTGTCTCCTTCCCACCCAGTGTCTTACGTATGGTTTTGTAGCCTATTCCAGCTTTGTGCAGGTCTATAATCTTGTCCCTGACGTCCTTATAAAGCTCTTTGGTCTTGCCCATGTTGTAGAGGTTAGAGTCTGACTGATTAATTGAGTCTGTGGACAGGAGTCTTTTATAAAGGTGACTATGTAAGACAGCTCTCTATAATGCAAGTAATGAGTTTATTAGGAGCGTCTAACTGGTCTGTAGGAGCCAGAACTCTTAATGGTTGGTAGGGGAACAAATACTTATTTCTCACTGCAAAATGCAAATAAATGTGTATAATTTATACAACGTGATTTTCTGGATTTTATTTTTGATATTCTATCTCTCAATGTTAAAATTAACCTACCCTTAAAATTATATTTCGGGTGTTTGATTCACCCTTTCCTTACCCGCTGGCTGCATGCTGGCTGCAATATTGGATTGAAGTTTATTCTCTGTCCTCCATAGTACACACCTGCACAAGGCAATCTTGCTTCAGGTATTCAAAGCACATTCTTAGTGAAAGGATCGCTTTAATTTCATGAATGACAGGATCCCTGGGATTATACAATACACAATACTAGAAACATCCAGAGAACAGTTAATCTGGATGTTAACTTGTATGCTTAAAATTTATGTGTAGCTCAGTAACTTTAGTTAGTCAGTATGTGCTTTTATTTAGTATTTGCTGTTTTTATTATTTAGCTCTGATCTATTAAGGCACAGCCATGATCAGTGACTACTGCCAAGGAGAGTCTAAAAACCAGCGCCAACCTTGGCAGGAACATGGCGCTACTTTGTCCTTCCCCTTTCTTGGCTCTGGTAGCTTTGATTGACCTCAGAGGAACAACAGAGTCCATGTTGTTGTGAAAGGAGGTCAAAGTCCCCTACTGCTGAGCTGTTTTGCTGACAGCCCTTTTAACAGCTCTCATGTTCTATGCACCCAATTGGTCCTTTTGTTCTTTACAAACATGGATAAAATAACTTAGTCTTGGCCCTTCAAGTTTTGGAGAACGTCACGGACTCTTCATCTGTAGGGTCCTAGACCTGACTGACTTTTCTCCACTTTATGCTCTGCCACCTCTTTTCCTTGTTTCAAAGAGGACTAAGTCGTCAACTATGACCTGCTTCAATGATATCACAAATTGCCTTAATACTTCCCATTCAGGCAGTTACAGTCATGAGAACATTTCAGTGATAAATTTACGGTAATCGGTTTCAGGTTTATAATAATGTTAAGCAAAAGGGAAAGGTGCCTACCATAGAAGAAACAGAAGAAGGTTATAATTACCTTAGAACCAGCTGATTATAGTAACACGGAGAATATTTGTGCTATTTATTTTAGGAGTCAACAAAAGCTCAAACATATTTTAATGAAGAAAGTCTACTTACTTCTGTCCTGGATCTCTTCGCTGCTGGAACTGAAACTACATCTACAACGATCCGCTGGGGAATTTTATTCATGATGAAGTATCCGGAGATTCAAAGTAATTCTTTCTAAATTTCTAAAAGTTATATAAAACTGTAGGTTAAAAGTCACAGTCTCTTAAGACCACCAGATCATGTCTTCATGAAGGCTACCACTTTACCCAGATTTTCTGTTATTTATTCACTTTTGCATCATATTCCATATACTGTATAAGGGCCATTTTTTGATGGCCAATCCCTGTAGAAGTCAATTGTTAAGTGCAATTTTGGGTGATTCTCTCAAGTAGTTTTTACTATTATTTTTTATACAAATTATCAATTAAGTTAAGGGATCCAAGAAGTATCGTTTCTCCTTGCGGAGAGTGGCATGGTTAGCATGTCGAGAGGAGGAAACTTAAAGCCGCAATGCTCCTCTGGGAAATATGCAAATTGTCTCTTCAGAGAGGAAGAGGACTAGAACTCTAGTGCCACCTATTGGAAGTAGCAATCATAACTTAGGATAAGTCATGTGACAAGGCTCGTTAAAGGGTCGACATTGACTGTTAGGATTGCTACTTCCAATAGGTGACACTAGAGTTCTAGTCCTCTTCCTCTCTTAAGAGACAATTTGCAATTAAGTTAAGGTAATTCTAGCGTATATTTTTTGCATTTATTATTTTCTATATACCAATGTTGTAGGATGATGTTGCCACCCACCCTAAACAGAGGGAACATGTGCTTTTTGGTGGGGTATGACATTTAGATTTTGCCTAAAATAGCTTTTTTCATAGCCAATAAAAATCCAAGTTTTAGTCTCATCAAACTTTAGAACTTTATTATGTGAAGGAGTAAACTGGAATTCTAGATAGTCTCCAGCAGTCCAACAGAGAATTAATGGAGTAGCAATGCCCATGGTTAATCTCCACTTCATTTAAAGAGAACTTTTCATGTTCCCAAATGCTATTAGCTTGCAGATATAACGTTAATCTGTAGGTTAATAGCATTCCAAAGCTGCATGGCCACTGCACTGAATCCTCGGCTAATGGGAGGAAATTAACATTATTCCTCTCGGCAGCCTTTGGCTTTCAGTCATAGAGTCGCAGCCTGTAATCTGTTAAGTAAATGCATTGGTATTGTTGTGCTAGTGCAAAATGTAACAACATGTGTTTTATTTTGCTTTATAGAGAGGGTACAGGAAGAAATTAAAAGACATATTAAACCAGGACAGCTGCCGACAGTTGAAGATCGGAAGAAAATGCCCTATACCGATGCAGTAATACATGAAATACAAAGGTTTGGCAATATTTTGCCAATGAACGTGTCACACTCAACTCCAACTGATGTGTATTTTCGGGGTTACCTTATCCCAAAAGTGAGTTTATATATATAAAAAAAAATCCTTATACTCAAGTACTGTCTGTGTTTACCTATTAGTAAAAAGTACTGCTATGGGATCCACAACCACCCCAGGAATCTCACATTTTTGAAAATTAAACGTATAAAATAAAAAAGATATTTGGTGATTTATTGTTCACAGGGTACAGAGGTTATTCCATTCCTGACATCAGTTCTCTATGACAAGACTCAATGGAAAACTCCCAATGAGTTCAATCCCAATCACTTCTTGGATGAAAATGGGAAATTTGTCCGACATGATGCATTTATGCCATTCTCAGCAGGTAAGTAATGAGGACCATTTAGATGAAAAACTAAATAATTTTACATGTTACCCAACTGACAAAACACTGTCCAACAGAATGACTATATTTTACCAGGAATAATATATATGTTTTCTAAATCTCATATTTTTTCTTCCAAAAAGTTCAAAAATGTTTTGTGATCTTATTCAGATGGTGAGCATATGCATGAGCACTTTATATATTTTTTTGCAATATAGTCTAGCATAATAATAATTTAATTTATATAGTGCCATCATATTCTACAGTACTTTACAATTAGGCAGGGACATTTACAGACAATAAAAACAATACAAAGTAATACATAGTTCAACAGTTACAAGAGGAGTGAGGGACCTGCAGCAAGTTTACAATCTATAAGGAGATTGGAGGGCACAATAGGTTGAACCTGCTTGTTATGTACGGTCCAGCCATCATTATAATAAATATGGCTTTTCAAATAAAGCTGCACGATCCGGTCATCAGCCAGTATCTGTTTAAGTGAAATTACCGTGTGCTATTGGGTGAATGGAAGATGTGGAGACAGATAAACAGGAAGGAGGAGATTATGATTAACATTTAGAAGGAGGGAACAGGGGAAAGTTAGGTTGGTGAGTTGAGGTGATAGGCCTGTGTAAAGAGATTTTTTTTAAAGCATGCTTAAAAATATGTGGGCTAGATATTATTTGGATAGTTTAGGGCAGCGCATTCCAGAACTCTGGTGCAGCATGAGAGAAGCCTTGGAAACAGAGGTGCAAGGTTTGGATTATGGAAAATGTTAGCCTTAGATCAGTTGCAGAACGGAGGGCATGGATAGGGTGAGAGACAGAAATGAGTGATGAGTAGTGTTGAGCATTCCGATACTGCAAATATCGGGTATCGGCCGATATTCGCTGTATCGGAATTCCGATACTGAGTTCCGATATTTTTGCGATATCGGATACCGGAATCGGAAGTCCCCATAATGCAATTATGCATTATAATGGAGTGTGGGCGGTGTGTGGGCGGAGACTGCGTGTGTGTGTGTGTGGGCGGGGTCTGTGCGTGTCTGCCGGGGCTCTGTGCGTGCCTGCTGGGGCTCTGTAAGGCGTGCCGGGGCTCTGTGCTGCCTGCCGGGGCTCTGTGTGGCATGCCGGGGCTCTGTGTGGCCTGCCGGGGCTCTGTGCGGTGTGCTGGGGCTCTGTGTGGCGTGCCGGGGCTCTGTGCGGCGTGCTGGGGCTCTGTGCGGGGCTCTGTGTGGCCTGCCGGAGCTCTGTGTGGCCTGCCGGGGCTCTATGCGGCATGCTGGGGCTTTGTGCGGCGTGCTGGGGCTCTGTGCAGCATGCCCGGGCTCTGTGCGGCGTGCCGGGGCTCTGTGCGGTGTGCTGGGGCTCTGTGCGGAGTGCTGGGGCTCTGTGCGGCCTGCTGGGGCTCTGTGCGGCCTGCCGGGGCTCTGTGCGGCGTGCCGGGGCTCTGTGCGGCGTGCCGGGGCTCTGTGCGGTGTGCTGGGGCTCTGTGTGGGGCTCTGTGCAGCGTGCTGGGGCTCTGTGCAGGGCTCTGTGCGGCGTGCCGGGGCTCTGTGTGGCGTGCCGGGGCTCTGTGTGGGGCTCTGTGCAGCGTGCCGGGGCTCTGTGCAGGGCTCTGTGCGGCGTGCCGGGGCTCTGTGTGGCGTGCCGGGGCTCTGCCGGGGGTCTGTACGTGTGTGCAGTCATCGTCCGATAGAACTACAAGTCCCATCGGACGATGCCTGCAACAGTGACAGTGATTGACACATTAGCCAATGATGGGACAGTAGTAGTCCCATCATCCGGCTAATGTGTTGAATGTAAAAAAAAAATACTACATACATACAATATACATACTACATTCATACTACACAGGGCCGGCTCCAGGTTTTTGAGGGCCCCGGGCGAACGAGTCTCAGTGGCCCCCCCCTTTAACACATACCACGATTCATGATGCACAGATAAGAATCAGCCCACGCTACGCAGTATATAACACACTAACACAGCCCACGCAGTATATAACACAGCCCACACACGCAGTATATAACACACAGCCCACGCACGCAGTATATAACACACAGCCCACGTACGCAGTATATAACACACAGCCCACGCACGCAGTATATAACACAGCCCACGCACGCAGTATATAACCCACAGCCCACGCACGCAGTATATAACCCACAGCCCACGCACGCAGAATATAACACACAGCCCACGCACGCAGTATATAACACACAGCCCACGCACGCATTATATAACAGCCCACGCACGCAGTATATAACCCACAGCCCACGCACGCAGTATATAACCCACAGCCCACGCACGCAGTATATAACACACAGCCCACGCACGCAGTATATAACAGTGTTATATACTGCGTGCGTGGGCTGTGTGTTATATACTGTGTGCGTGGGCTGTGTGTCATAATAACACACAGCCCACGCATGCAGTATATAACACAACACAGCACAGCCCCGTGACGTAGTATATAACCGCGGCAACACCTAAAATGGGTGACACTGGCTGAGATCAGATTTGGAAAGTAAAAGGGTCAGTCACGCAGCAGACCCAGGCTCAGTCAGCAGCAGGCTGCCTGCATCCCATTCTGATTCATTCCCCCCCCAGCCCCCACAATGCGCAGCGTTGGGGTTGGGGACCATCACCGAAGACGAGTCACTCACTCACAGTCACTGCTGCTAGCCTTTGCCGGCCCGTCGCCCTCGTTGTGGACACACAGGAGAGGGCACCGACCGTGCACCCCCTCACTCACTGCAGCTGCTGCTCGTCTTCTCCTGCTTGGCGCTGCTAGACCTGTCCTCTTGTCCTGGATGGTGGCTCTGTCTTCTTGCTCTTAGGATGACAAGCCGACCGGAAGTAACAGGACAGATGACCCAGCGCCGCCCGGAAGTGACTCTCTCTGTATTGTGTATCCATGGTGAAGGGCCGGCGGAGGTGAGTATTGCTGCTATTGCAGCTGCGCAGTGCCAGGCGCCAGCGAAACAGCTCAGACAGAGCTCTGTTGTCTGCCCCCTGCTGCCGAGGTGCCACCGGGCGCCGGGGATAATGAGGGATATGATTTGATCACTGTACACACACAGCAGCGATGTAGACAGTGACAGTGTGTACTTCCATAAATGGGCCTCCCCGTCTCGCCAGGGCCCCGGCATTTGCCCAGGTACGCCGGGTGCTGACGCCGGCCCTGATACTACATACATGCTACATACATACATACTACATACTATATACATACATACTACATACATACTACATACTACATACATACTACATACATACATACATACTACATACATACTACATACTATATACTATATATATACTACATACATACATACCACATACATACTACATACATACAACATACATACAACATACATACTACATACATACTACATACTATAAACATACTACATACATACATACAACATACATAATACATACATACTACATACTACAAACATACTACATACACACATACTACATACAGTACATACTACATACATACTACATACATATTACATACATACTGCATACATACTACATACAGTACATTCATACATTATATACAATACATACATATAGACATACAGTACATTAAACATAGATTTCATACTCACCATCACTTGTCACTTTGTTCCCCGAAGCCAGTGTCATCTGTAAAAAAGATTAAAATAACAAACAACCAATATACTCCCTGTCCGCAGAAATCCACGAGTGTTCCACGACGATCTCCCGCGGAGAACGGCAGCATCAGCTAATGGGACCGCTCTAGGGGCGCCAGGAATACAATGACAGGAGGAAGGTATCCTTCCGCACTGTATTCCTCCGCCACTGTAAAACAAATAGTCCCTAGTCTCACTTTTGGCATTGCTGTGTGAAAAGTTTTCCCATGCAGCAATTGCCATAAAGTGAGACTTTGTCCTAAGGTAACCTCTCAGTGATGCACTGCAGGAGCCATTGTCTCCTGTCAGTGTGTCATTGAGGGTCCTATAGAGCAGTGACATCACCCGATGTCACTGTTCTATAGGGGAGATCGTCATGGGACACTTGTTATTAATTGGACTACGGCGGACAGGTAGTATACGGTTTATTATTTTACGTTTTTTGCAGGCGCTGAAGTATGGTAAGTATGGTTAAATGAAGAATATTAAAATACTTTTTTCTAATGTGTGTATTTTATTAACCCTTTCCTACTATTGGAATAATAATGGATAGGCGTCTTATTGACGCCTCTCCGTTATTAACCCGGCTTAATGTCACCATACAATAGCAAGGTGACATTAACCCCTTATTACCCCATATCCCACCGCTACACGGGAGTGGGAAGAGAGGGGCTAAGTGCCGGAATTGGCGCATCTTACAGATGCGCCATTTCTGGGGTGGCTGCGGACTGGTATTTGAAGCCAGGGGGCCAATATCCATGGCCCCTATCTATGCTATGAATATCATCCCGCAGCTGTCTGCGTAGCCTTTCTGGCTATAAAATATAGGGGGACCCCACATCATTTTTTGGGGGGTCCTCCTATTTTAATAGCCAGTAAAGGCTACGCAGACAGCTGCGGGCTGATATTCATAGCAGGCTACAAATATTGGCCTCGGCCGTCGGCTTTCCCCCTCTGGCGCAAAAAATTGCGCAGGAGCCCACGCCGTTTTTTTATTTTTTTTAAATTCAACGCTCATTAAGGCCTCTTTCACACCTGCATCGGTACGGGTCCGTCGCTATGCGTCGGGTCGACGTGCCGACGCACGTTGTGAAATTTGTGCACGACGTGGGCAGCGGATGCAGTTTTTCATCGCATCCGCTACCCATTCTGGGTATATGAAATATGACCCTGGCTGCTGCATTCAGGACGGATTATATAGGAGAAAGTTTAGTTATTTAATTACTACAAGTGTTGGGGTCAAAATCTACTTTAAACATGACATTGTTAACTCACTAATCCCATTTCTACAGGAAGAAGAGCTTGTGCTGGGGAAAGCTTGGCCAAGATGGAACTTTTCCTGTTTTTTACTGGACTTCTTCAAGCATTTACTTTCTATCCGCCTCCAGGAGTTTCCAGAGAAGACCTCAGTGTCAAGCCTGCCATTGGATTCACATTAGTGCCCACACCATACATGACCTGTGCGAAGCCAAACTATTAGTTTGGGGTGAAAAACAGAGACAACACAAAGACTGATGTTTTTTGCTTGTTTATATTTTAATATATTTAACATTGCACTTTCTTTTAAAGCTCCAAAATCTTAGTAGAGTCAATCTTGCAATGGCCTCAAATTATCTTATCCAACTAAAGGAATCTTTTTTAGTTTTAGTAAACACTGATAGGATTCTTCTGGCACAAATAAAAATGTTTATGTGCTGTAATTGCATAGTTTATATTTTGTAAGGTTTTTTTCGACTTCTTGTGACTCTTTTTCTGTATATAAAGACTGATCGAATGATGTAAAAAAAGAGATCTGATTTGATGCTCAATGTATCCGCGTACCTCTTCTGTGAACGTATTTGATTTTTACCATTTGATTTGGAAAAGACACACAATGCTTCAGAACGTCCCACATTATATGGCGACGACATGTATAAAAATAAGGACAGCAGCACAATCAGAAAGGACTCTTAACAGTTCTTAACAGTACTTCGCTAAAGCTTTTCTACTTTTTGGCTAAAGCCATTCTGTTGGTATAGATTTCAATTTTCATTGCACTATTCATTTATTTGATAAATGGAATTAAGAAGAGCACAGAAAAAAGGCTCCCTATGATTTCAATCACAGTCACTTCTTGGATGAAAATAGGAAATCTGTCCGACATGTTGCATTTATGCCAGTCTCAGTCGAAAAATAATGAGGTCAGTTAAGAAACAAACTCAAATCATTTTCCATGTCATACAACTGACAACACACTACTTATATTTTGTCAAGAAATAATATATTTTTTCTAATTCCCATATTTTATCAGCAAAAAAAATTTGAAACTATTCTTCAGTCTTATTAAGTTGCTCAGTACATGCATGGGCAGTTTATAATTTTTCAGCAATGTATGTAGAGTACATTTCACAAAGTCTTCATTATGTTTTGATTTAAAAAAGAACAAGAATGGCCTTGGAGGAATGTATACTGAATTATTAACCAAATGGGGAAAACCCCATATAAATATCCCTCTCTATTAAGCCATACAACTTATCTCTTATAATTATTTATATTAAAATTGCATAAAGGGTATAAAATTGTCCCTAAGCTGCCTATATTCTTTTTTTCAAGTTGCCACCTATATATTGATCTAATAACACTGTGGGGTGCTACCAATTACAAAATCAGTCTGTGAACGGTATAATTCAATTTAAATTCAATAACAATTTACAGTAGTTCTAAACAAATAAAACATAAACTATAATAATGGTAAGATTGAAATAGCAATGAGAGTTCTTCACTATATACTGCTAATGTTCTCCTTACGAAGGTAGTGTGCCCATTCACGGGAGTTACCATATCAATTCTTCTTATAGCTCTGGCTCTAGCGGGGGCCACTGGGTTTTCCTGCTAGGCTGCAAGTCTTTCTGACAAAGTCTACTAGCCCTCATTGAGCCTGCCACTCGCCATCCAGCAACCTGTTGTCCTAATTCCAGCCACCCCGGTACTATGTGTTATAGCTGAAAGTGACAGCCGCGCTCACTCGCACTGTCCCTCTGCAACTAAAGTTGTACCTCCCTAAACGTTGTCTCATTGTGGATTTTTGTGGCTTGATCGTTGGCAGAAGTCTCCTAGGTCTGGGAAGGAAAAGACTGGGCCTTTGAGGAGAGGCGGCTGAACTCTTGGGCTTGTCCAGCGCAGAAGGCAGGTTTTGGTCTTGACTGGTGTAGTCAAGACCCTGGGTAGTTCTGGACGTAGTCTGAACCTTGTCACGCGGTTACCGGCACCTGGGTGGTGTACACTTCCTGCTGAGTCCTGTCACGCTGGCCTCAGCTCCCTCCCTGGTCTATGTCTTCTCTGCTCTCCCTCTTGGTGCCCAATCTCTCTGTGGTTTGGTGAACAGGCCTTTTATATTCAGGAACTTTGTCTTGCGAGTCACCTGATCAGGTTTAGCACACAAAGTTGCTCCCCCTGCAATTTCTCTGGTACAACTCGGTCCCACCTGATTTTGCCTTGCCGGCAGATGGCAGTCCTTCTCCACCAATGTCTCATCCCGCAAAGGCTCTTCAGGGGATTCACTGCTTCCTCTTACACCCACATCATACATGACATGTGCGAAGCCAAACTGTTATTGTTAAAGAACAGAGTCAACACACAGACTCATGTTTTTGTTGATGATATTTTAATATATTTCATTTTGTACATTTAAAAAAAAAATTTAATTATCAAATATATTCAGGCGAAAGCTGTGTTATTGAATCACGCAATGCTCCCAAAACTTAGTGGAGTAAATTTCGGAATTTTGATTAAGTGTATCTTCTGGCACAAAGAAATATTTGAATGTGCTGTAACTGTTTTCTTTGGTAAGATCAGTTTGTTTTCTTTAGACTTCTTTGGGCCTAATTTATAACTTTTAGAGCCCCCATACACAATGATCAGCTCTGCCATCAATTTTAGATGGTAGCATTTTAAAGACATCTTGATTTATTAAGTATCACGTATGTGTACCACACACAGAAATCCTCATTCTTACACCCTTTGACTAGGGTTGAGCGACCTTTACTTTTATAGGATCGGGTCGGGTTTCACGAAACCCGACTTTTTCAAACGTCGGGTCGAGTGAAATCGGCCGATCCTATAAAAAAGTCGGGGTCGGGGTCGGCCGAAACCTGAAACCCAATGCAGTGCATTGGGTTTCCATGGTTCCCAGGGTCTGAAGGAGCGGAAACTCTCCTTCAGGCCCTGCGATCCATATTTTAGTGTAAAATAAAGAATTAAAATAAAAAATATCGCAATACTTACCCTCTGACGCGCCCTGGTACTAACCGGGAACCTTCCTTCCTTAGAATCAGCCTTCCAGGACCTTGCGGTGATGTCGCGGTGACGTCGCGGCTTGTGATTGGCTGCGCGGCCGCCCATGTGACCGCTCACGCGACCAATCACAAGCCGCGACGTCACCGCGACGTCACTGAAGGTCCTGGAAGGGCTGATTCTTAGGAAGGAAGGCTGCCGGAAAGAAGCAGGGCGCGTCCGAGGGTGAGTATATTCCTATTAGGTATATTCCTATTAGGTATATACTCACCCTCGGACGCGCCCTGCTTTTTTCCGACAGCCTTCCTTCCTAAGAATCAGCCCTTCCAGGACCTTCGGTGACGTCGCGGTGACGTCGCGGCGTGTGATTGGTCACGCGAGCGGTCACATGGGCGGCCGCGCGGCCAATCACAAGCCGCGACATCACCGCGACGTCACCGCAAGGTCCTGGAAGGCTGATTCTAAGGAAGGAAGGTTCCCGGTTAGTACCAGGGCGCGTCAGAGGGTAAGTATTGCGATATTTTTTATTTTAATTCTTTATTTTACACTTAAATCTGAATTCCGATACCAATTCCCGATATCTTAAACATATTGGGAATCGGTACCGGAATTCCGATTCTAGATTCAAAAGATCGCCGACTTCATGGCCGACCCCACACAGGGGTCGGGTCGGGTTTCATGAAACCCGACCTTGCCAAAAGTCGGCGACTTTTGAAAATTTTTGACCCATTTCGCTCAACCATATCTTTGACTGCTATGAATAAGGTTACTAATGGTTGTCTGAGAAACGTTCTCCCACGCTTAAGGCACTTGGGCAACAAATTATCAAGAGCCGCTGCTGACAGCTCCCTGTGCAATTGCCGACTAATAAAGTCCCAGATGTGGTTGATGGGAAACAAGTCCGGAGACACTGA